>NC_081842.1:58365751-58693210 GCF_963259705.1 Myotis daubentonii | reverse complement strand
ATTGCAAAGGGCCAGGGCATACATATGTAAGATCCTCTGCACAAAGCTTAGGTGGGGTGTGGTCTCAGGGAATCAACAGGGTGGAGCAAACAGCTATGGCTGATCCTCAGCCCGGCCCTAAGAGGACCCAGGTCTCACTGTTCCACAGTAATTGCTGCAAGCACCCCTGAGAGAAAGCTGCCCTCGAGTTCTGCCCAATGCCAGACAGTCCTGTTTCTCCCCATTTGAGTCTAGGTCCCCAGAGACTCGCCCGGAACTGGAGTTCAGAGCAGGCAGGAGCTCGTGTCTCCCTCCCTATTGAAAAAGACAGCCCTGTCCTCAACTGTCAGCCCTTTCCACGTGCGCCTCCGTACCTCTGCACTTTACTTCCACGCTGCACCTCCTCTGAGTCTCAGTGTGCTTTTCTCTTTCCTTCTAGTTGTAGAATTTCCACTCAGCCATCCTTCCTGTGCTTCTGGATGATGTCCGTTTTGTCTTTTAGTTGTTTTTTTGAAGTGGTTGTGCGAGGCAGCAATTTCTGGTGTTTACCTATGCCACCATCTTGGTTTTTCTCCTAATTTCCTTCTTGATGTTGCAGTTAATTTGGCAGTGATGATTTTTATGAAAAAAATCTATTTGTGAGAAAGGAGATATTAAATCATATTCCCTACACCCGGGCATGCAAGACACTGGCCACGATTGTGCAATCTTTAGTGGAAGATTAAGCAATCCAAGTTAGATAATTGGTACAGAGGAATTTAAGTAGTGATGAGGTTAGTATTTCCTAAGGATGATGTGACCTGTGTTTTTGGAAATAGACATATTTAAAGAGACAATACCAACCAAATGCTGCTTCTCTGTCAAATTTGCTGTTACATGTTTGGCTTTATCCTATTTGAAGTTTTCTGATGCTTCTTGAATCTCAATATGTATGTCCTCCATCAAACTTGGGAATTTTTCAGTAATTTATTCAAATAGTTTTTCTGCACTTGTCTCTCATCTCCTCTGGGAGCTCCAATAACATGAATGTTAGACCTTTTGATAGTGTCCTACCAGTCCCTGAGGATCTGTTCTTTTTTTCCTTTTAATCTTTTTTTCTCTGTTTTTCAGATTGGGTATTTTTTATTGATCTGCATCCAAGTTCACGGATTCATTTCTCTGTGTACTGTTGAACCTATCCAATGTGTTTTTAAAATGTCAGATATTGTATTTATAAGTGCTAAAATGTCCATTTGATTCTTAATATATAATTCCTATTTCTCTGCAGAGACACCTATTTTTCCACTCATTTCAAATCATTTCCATTCATTCAAATATATTTAGTTTGACTTCAGGGAGCATATTTATAGTAGACACTTTAAAGTCTTTGATAATTCCAACGTCTGGATCATCTTGACAGAAGCATTTATATTGAGTATCTTTACCCTTAAGACCTGCTCACAGGTCTTTGTATGACAAGAGTTTGGGATAATAGACTGGTTATTTTCATTATTATGTTGTGACACTTGGGTCTTGTTAAAAATCTCCTGGGAAATGGTAATTGTTTTAGCAGGCAGTCAGTCAGTTAAGTTCATCCTAACAGTCCTGTCTCACCTTCTATGGGAAGCATTCCTATGTCACTTCAGTTCTCAGAGCCTTTGCTGTGCTGCTTGGGACGGCTCCCCCATGTGCAGCTCCAGGGTGGGCTTAGGATTTATTCCCGTTTGTCACAGAACTGGGGCCCACCTTCTCCAGCTATCTCCTCAGCAGAACTCCCCTCACACTCTTGGCTTGCAGGAGCCCATATTTGAGGCCTCTCGCCAGAGAGACAATGTTCTCTTGGAGTTTAAGTTGCCTGTTCTGTTGCTGCATAACTTTGTGTGATCAGGGTTGTCCTCAGGCAAAGCGGGGAGAGAGAAGAAAGAGAGAAAAATAACAGGTATTTCCCACACACAGCCATGTACACTTTTCACACCACAAGGGCCCTTTCCCTGGATCTTCTGGATAGAAATACGGAACTCTAAGAGCTTTAACTCCCTGAGGGGCCACTATGGAGTTCTGCAACTGCGGTCACCTTGGGGGTAGGGCCTGGATTAAAAAAAACAAATCTGGGACTTGTATGCATGCATATAAGCATAAGGATGGATACAGACAACAGCGGGTGAGGGTGAGGGCAGGCCTGGGGGGGGTGTATAATGAGGGGATAAGATCACTTTGTAATACCTTAATTAGTAAAAAATGTATATAATGTAAAAATAAAAGAATATCAGGATAAAAAATATTTAACTCAAAAAGAAATATTAAGTATATGTCCACATACATTTTTCCCGTGGAAGCTGTTCCAATTTCTAAATAAAGCTCAATTGAATCTCAAAAATATTATGGAAAATAAGGAAGATCCCTGCCATACTCTTCAGCTCACAGTGCCCTCTCTTCTCAATCCTCTGGTCACAAAGACAGTGATCCTCTAAGAGTTTTCTACCTGTGCTGTTTGTGCAGTTCCACAAGTAGGGCCACCCTTGGGTCAAAGCTGGGAGAGAAAAGAGGAAAATTACAAAACTCCTCTCTTTACAGGTTGCCTCTTCAGGTTTTGACTCCTCTTCCCAGTCTGCCTACTGTTGCTTACTTTTCAGTCCTCACTTAGTAGATATTGTATTTGTCCCTTGTTTTAGCTGTAATCAGTTGGGGAGAGGTTCTCATGGGTTGACTTCACCTTGGCCAGCACCAGAAGCACACATTTGATATGTTTTATCTAAATATGTAAATGGCTGACTGTCTGACTGGTAGCTATGATGTGCAATGACCACTAGGGGACAGACGCTCAATTCAGGAGCTGCTGAGCTGCCTTGACTTGACAGTGCTGGCTCTCAGGTGATACACCTGGGAACCAGAGACAAGGGAGCCCGAAATCGGGGTGTGCCCCCTGAGAACTGCCCTCTCAAAATCCGGGACCCCTTGGTGGATGTGGGAGAGCTGGTTTTGGCCCAATCCCTGCAGGCCAGTCTGAGAGACCCCACCTACCGGAGGGATCCCGCTCACTCCGCAGATGCCCTTTAAGTCACAGTGCTGCCCAAGGTGTGGTCAACCTGTAAGGGACCTCAGGAGGTTGGCTCCAGGGTATGCCTGGCCCATCTCGCCCAGTCCCACCCGCCAGCCACCTTCTAATTAATTTCCTTTCAATGTGCATGAATCCGTGCACCAGGGCACTAGTATTTTATAATGCTTTTTTCAGAAACAGACCATCCTTGAGGCTAAGGGTCAGTCTCAGGACCATAGTAAAGGCCAGAGATACAGGGTTTGGTGTGGAGACGGAGAGAAGTACTGTATGGGAGGGCCACATGTGAGGAGCATGAGACTGAAGTAATTCTTGCTACTGTTAACTTGATTATTAACTCCATTTCTTTTTTCTTTTCAGGTTTGTATGGGATTGTTACCAGCCCTGCTTCAGGAGTGCACGAAATGAAAATTGGCTCCATCATCTTCCAGGTGGCCACTGGAGATATTGCTAAAGAAGCAGCAGATGTGATTGTGAATTCAACAACAAAGACATTTGATCACAAAGCAGGTACTTTACTTGTAGAACTTTTGAAACAGTAATGGTCACAGTAGATCCCTTGAAGGAGGGTTTCTATAACGAAACTATTCTGCAGTTGCTATAGCCAAACTGGTTTCTCCAACTTTGGCTTAGTAATACGAATTAATAATTTTAAAATTATTTTGACATGGTTTCCTATAATTGGTAACAGTTATTTCCTGAATTTTCCTTTTTTTGATCAAAAATGCTCAGGTTGTAAGATTCCTTTAATAATGGGGAAAACCTTTAGATAATGAGGCAATCATTGTGATCATAGTGCACTGTATTTATTTTTTATTCATGTGTAAATATGTTGATGTTCTCATGTAGGGGTCTCCAAAGCAATTTTGGAAAAGGCTGGACAAAATGTGGAAATAGAATGTTCTCGCCTCGGTAAGGCACAATGCTGTTTTTCAGTCGTAAAGTATAAGTGGAAGGCTGAATGTGGGAGGCTGTGGAGAGGGAGACAACATATTAATCTTAAAATCATACATTTTACTAAAGAAATCCACTCATAGAGAATTAGAAATGAAGAGGAGTGAAAAATGAGATCATGGTTAAAAAGAGAAGGAAAGCGAGACAGATTCATCAGAGGTAGTATTTCAGGAGTCTCTTATTGGTAGTATTTCAAGAGCCTCTTATTTCACAAAGCGGACATTTTGCTTTGTAAACAATCAGAGAGTAGGTTCAGCATCTGATTTTGCATCTTTTTGTTTTGTGTTTCTTAGCTCAACAGCACAACAATGGTTATATAATTACTGACGGTGGATCTCTGAAGTGCAAGAATATTATTCATGTCCTTGGTGGAGCTGATGTCAAGAGATCAGTTACCTGTGTTTTGCAAGAGTGTGAAAAATGGAATCACTCGACCATTTGCCTCCCAGCCATTGGGACAGGTTGGTAGCCTCTCAAGGCTAAATTCTTAGGTGTCCCTTTTCCTTTTGACTTCCTGCTGACTTGAATGTAGTTGATGCTGAGTCTGAGTAAGGGCAGCATCATCACCCCAAGGCAGTCACTGAGGGAATGAGCAAGACATCTGCTCTCTAATATGGTAGGAAAGAGAGAGAAAGGGAAAGGAGCAAAGAGAAAGAATGGCCATCCCCCTTCTCTTTTCACCGCTTCCTTTCTCTTTTTCCATCTCTTCTATATCCCACATTATTTAGTACTTAACCTTCCCCTCCATCCCCTCTCCATGGAGAACATCAGTGCATCGCCTCTCATCTCCCTGTAACTGACTACCAGATGAGCATTGCCAAGCCTTTTCTCTCAGCTCTTGAGCAGTGGCTGTGCAGGTTGGCCTTAGGGCATCTCTGCACAGAAACCTTTCAATCACCTTAACCGAGTGGGTTCTAATGGGTCAGAAACTCAAATCACCACCTCTCTCTTCTCAGCCTACTTGCCTCTTTCAAGTTTCTTGTTTTCCTCTAACTATATAATGATTGTGTGATTGATTCTCCATATAACAAGATGTGCTTTGGGTTTATCTTTACTAAGGTTATACTCTTTGAGCTCTTTTCCCAGGAATTTGAGTTCTATGCATAGATTAGAAATTTTTGCACGGTCTCCCTTAAGAGAGCTGGTCAGGGGAGGAAAATTCCCTCAGGCTTGAAGTGGAATGGAGCTGACCTGTTCCAGAGAGGGACCACTCGGCCCTGGATTGATCATTCCATTGCTCAGAAATCTAAGTTTGAATGTCTGCACTGGCCTGGTAGGCCCTCCAGAAGTTTAGCCTCAATAAACTTCTCCATCCTTGTCAACTTCTGAACCTGCAAGTTAGCTGGTTCTCCTTGCTTATCTTCTTTACCTATCTCCATCACTACCTGAGCTGGTCCTTAGACTAATGGATGGGGACACTTTCTCCCTTAGTGGTGTTTATGAGTTGAGTTTGACTGGGAGGGATGTAGACAGCTTCTGGCCATAAAGGAAGCCCTCTACCTAGTACCTACAGATATTTGCCCTCAGGGAGACAATGGGTGGTCAGTGATTCCTGAAAGCACCTCAAGTTCAATGAAAACTCCAAACGCAATTCATTGTCTTCTCTCCCAAAAAACTTACTTCCTGTTATATCCCTGATTATATCACTTTCTATATAGAATCCTTGACTCTACTCTCTTTATCACTCCCATATTTATTAGTTTATTAATTAGTTTGATTAAATGTTTTCTAAGTGACTGCCATGTGCCAGGCACCGTGCTGAGGCCTGGAGGACAGAAAGATGACTAAGGAAAGGATTCATTCCACAAGAACCACCTAGCTCATTGTGAGACAGACATGTAAACAAACAACCGCAGTACTGTGTGCCCATGATATACACATGAATGTGTGTGGGTGGCAAAAGAAGGTACATGAGGTCAGGTACACAGAGCAGGTATACGGGCAGTTGGTCCCTAGGTACTCTTGACTTTATTTTCTAAATATCTCCTTGCTCTGGTCCCCTTTTTATTTAGCTCTTGTCTTTGCCTAACCTTTTATTATAGCCTCTATCTAGACGTGGGCTCTCTGCTCCAGTGCCTTCTATACCCCCACCACTGGCATGGTAGCCCTCCAGACTTACTTTTCTCAAAAACAGATCTATTTCTCTGAGCACACCAGGTGAGGTTGCATATATCAAACCCCTATGACACAGTTCTAGGCTTTCCTTCAGTTTTCCTTACTTCACCTATTGAACACCATTTGTCTTTACATATTATATGCATTGTGTCCTAAGTGCCTAGATGAGCATCTAATTTTTTATGGGACACATTAAATATTTGTTGAAAGTGAGTGACTATATCTTAACACTCCTATTTAAATTCTTCCAAATATCATGAGATAACCACAGCTTTGCAAAGGAGAATTTCCCTCTTTACCTGCTCATCTAATTAAAAACAAAAGCAAAAAACCTGAACAAACCTTCTTGGTTAGTTTTATGTGGGGTTTGTCTACATTGCCACAATCGTCTACAGAGCCAAGTCACAGAGGCCTACTCTTATTTCTGCAGTAATGGTGGGCACCATCGATGGGGATAAACCTAGTGGGCCCTTAGTCTATCACGCCAGGTTTGTCAGGGGACTTCTACATTATTAACTGCTCTTCCTCCACCCAGTGTGACAGCTGCTGTTCAGATGGGACTGCTTCCATGGTTTTTCATGAGAATTTTCAAGGAACTTGCCATGATCTTACCAACGCAGTAAGCTGGAGGAAAAAAGTATGGAGCATGCTTAATTAGGAGAGGACCTGCTCAGGTGGCAACCTTAAATACTGCTAGTCAGCTAAAATCTCACCAAGTGTGGGAAGAAAGACTTTCTGGAGGTTCAACATAACTTGTATGTAAAAAAGTATATATAATAACAAAAGCTTAGAGCTCTAGGCGTCTTACTAAATTATCTTAGCATAAATCACGTCCCCAAAGAAAAAGGATACAATGTAAAGTCAATTGATGATTAAGCAACACAAAAATTGTTGTCTTTAAAGAGCATGATAATTCAATATGTATTAGTATCTTTTACTTTGGATGTTTTGAGAACACTAGTGAGCCAAGAAAGATTAACTGTGCTTGGTAACACAGAGAAACACAATGAGCTGGACTCCGCTAAATAGAGCAAATATGAACATCAGACATCAAAAGTTAGATTTCCTTTTTTCATTGTTGTGCTGTTGGCGTCTTTACATCCTGGAACAAGAACTCTCCACTGCATCTAGGGATTCAAAAGTGTTTGCTGATGGATTGTTAGAAAAGTACATGGAGGTGAAAAATTTGGGGTGTGTGGATGCATTCTCTGAGAATTGGAATCCCTAATTTATTCCTCAGCCTTCTCCAATTGTGTCTTTATTTTTCTAGTCATTTTTATTTGCCTTTCTAGGACGTGCTCAACAAGACACAGATAAGGTTGCTGAAGCCATAATGGATGCCATTGAAGAATTTATCCTGAAAGGACTTGTCCGGTCTGTGAAAAAAGTTAAAGTTGTTATCTTTCAGCCTCAAGTAATGGATGTTTTTTGTGCCAACATGAAAAAAAGAGAAGGCTCTCAGGCTCCCTCACAGTCTATAATGTCTAAAATTGCATGTGAGTTGTTGATTTTTATGAAATGCATGTTCCTAATATTGAGGTCATATGAGAAATAGCTAAAATTGTACATTATTTTTTGTGGTCATTTATTAGCTTCCCCTGGTTTTATTGATATATGTCACTGTTTAAGGTGTACTGCATAATGGTTTGACTTTACATATGTTCCTGCAATATGTTTAGTTAGTTTCCATCATCTCATACATGTCTTAAACAGAGAAAGCAAAATGATTTTATTTCCTTGTGATGAGAACTCTTAGAATTAACAGCTTTCATATATATCATACAGGTGTGTTAACTATAGTCATCATGCTGTACATTATATCCTTGGTCATTATTTATCTTGTAACTGGAGGTTTGTACATTTGACCTCTCTTTTCAATTTCCCCTTCCCCCAATCCACCTATGGTAACCACAAATGTGATCTCTTTTTTCTATGAGTGTGAGTTGTTTTTTTAGCTTTTTTAGTGAGATTTTTAACAAAACATATTTTTTTGATTTCAGAGAGGAAGGGAGAGGGAGAGAGAGAGAGAGAGAAAGAGAGAGAGAGAAACAGCCATGATTAGAGAGAATCATGGATCGGCTGCCTCCTGCATGCCTCCTACTGGGTTTGAGCCCACAACCCGGGCATGTGCCCTTGACCAGAATTGAACCCAGAACCCTTGGGTCCTCAGGCGGATGATCCATTCACTGAGCCAATCAGGAAAGGGCTGTAAGTGATATCTAATGGTATTTGTCTTTTTCTGTCTGCCTTGAATCGGCTAATCTTTAATGAAGTATCAGAAAGAAAAATTAAGAAAGCAATCCCATTTACAATTGTATCAAAAAGAAAAAAATATGTATGAATAAATTTAACCAAGAAGGTGAAACTGATAGACACTGATATAAGAAATTGAAGAAGACAAAATAAATGCGAAGATATTATGTGCTCACATATCATAAGAATTAACATTGTTAAACTATCCATTCTTCCTAAAGCAATCTACAGATTCAGTGCAATCCCTATGAAAATTCCAATGGAATTTTCTCAGAAATACAACAAACAATTGTAAAGTTTGTATGGAGCCACAAAAGACCCCAAATAGCAAAAGCAATTTGAGAAAGAATAAAAAAGGTAAAGGCATCAAAATTCCTGATTTGAAAGTATATTACAGAGCTACAGTAATCAAAACGGTAGGGTATTAGTGTAAAAA
The DNA here is from genome assembly GCF_963259705.1 of Myotis daubentonii. Taxonomy (NCBI): domain Eukaryota; kingdom Metazoa; phylum Chordata; class Mammalia; order Chiroptera; family Vespertilionidae; genus Myotis; species Myotis daubentonii. Next base: position 58,684,439 of record NC_081842.1, on the reverse strand, counting down.
CAGAAGCATAGATCAATGGAAGAGAATAGAGAGCCCAGAAAGAAACCCATGCATATATGGTCAATTAATTGATAACAAAAGAGCCAAGAATATACAATAGGGGAAGGGTAGTTTCTTTAATAAATAGTGTTCGGCACCTACTTCAGTAGCACATATCTATATAAATAAAAGTCTAAGTGACCGTTACGACTGGTCGACTGAATGACTGGTTGACCAGTCACTATGACACGCATTGACCACCACGGGAGATGCTCAGCACAGGAACTGCCCCCTCGTGGTCAGTGCGCTCCCAAGGCCAACCTTCTGCAGTCCCTCCCCAACGGAGGCCGGCCCAGATTGGCCCTGATCAGGACTGGGTGAGAACGTCAGGCCAAGGCACCCCGCCAGTGCATGAATTTGTGCACCGGGCCTCTAGTGCTAAAATAAACGGTGTTGGGAAAGCTGGACAGCCATGCAAAAGAATGAAACTGGCCACTATTTTCCACCATACACAAAAATCCACTCAAAATAGATTAAAGGCTTGAATGTAAGACCTGAAACCATAAAACGTCTAAAGTAAAACATAAGGGGTAAGCTTCTTAACATCAGTCTTGACAATAATTTTTTGGATTTGACACCAAAAACACACACAGCAAAAACAAAAATAAACAAGTGGGGATATATCAAACAAAAAAGCTTTTGTAGAGCAAAGAAAACCATCAATATTTTTCTACTGAATGGGAGAAAATATTTGCAAGTCATATACCTGATTAGGGGTTAATATAAAAAATATATAAAGAACTCATACAACTCAACAGAAAAAACCCAAACAATCCAATTTAAAAATGCACAGAGGATATGAATAGACATAGTTTTCCAAAGACAATATACAAATGGCCAACAGGTACATGAAAAGGTGCTTAGCATCACTAATCATCAGGGAAATGCAAATGAAAATAATAATGAGATATCACTTCACACATATTAGAATGATATTATGGAAAAGTCAAAAAATAAGTGTTGAGAAAAATGTGGAGAAAACGGAATCCTTGTGCACTGGGAATGTAAACTGGTACAGCCACTATGGGAAATAGTAGGAGGTTCCTAAAAAAATTAAAAATATAACTAACACATAATTCAGTAGTTACACTTCTGGGTATTTATCTGAAGGAAATGAAATCATTATCTCTAAAAGATATCTGCTGCCCCATATTTCATTGAAGCAGTATTGAGATAGCCAAGGCAGGGAAACAACAACACTGGCAAAATAAATGGATAAAGATGTGGTATATACAGTAGGTCTATAGTTGTGAGTATGTGAAACTGAGTTTATTCTTGTATAACTACTTATAAATTATTGTATTACTTGAGGCCAGGTGCAGGAATTCATGCACACGTGTAGTCCCTTGGCCTGGCCGGCAATTGGGGCCGTGGGTGTTTGGCTGGTCACGGCAGCTTGGCTGTGGGAGTGCACTGACCCCTGATGGTCAGTGCATGTCATAGCTACGGGCCGGTCATCTGGTTGTAACAGTCGCTTAGGCTTTTATATGTATAGATTTTCCATATGGACAACTGTAAACCTAATTTTGCCTAATCCTGCATAGGTGATGGAATATTATTCAGTCATAAAAAAAGGAAATCCTGTTATTTTTACCAACATGGATGGACCTTGAGGGCATTATGCTAAATGAAATGTCAGACAGAGAAAGACAAATAATGTATAATAAGTCTAACCTGTGGAATCTAAAAAAAACTGAATTCAGATACAGAGAACAGATTAGTGGTTGCCAGAGGTGGGGTGGTGGGAGGTGGGCAAAATGGGTGAAAGTGGTCAAAAGGTACACACTTCCAATTATAAGATTAATATGTCCTACAAATAGGACATACAGCACGGCAACTATAAAAGAAAAAAGAAGGAAAGAAGGTAGGGAGGGAGGAACAAAGCAAAGGAGAAAGAAAGGGAGAAATAGCTAATAGCTAAATATTTTTCTTTTTAAATCCAAAACAATTGTTTCATTCCCTTGTGTTTCTTTTTTTTAGCATTTTTCGACTTCTCAAAGCAACCTTCCTCCAAACCAAAGCCTTTGGTTTTGGAGAAGAAAATGGAATCAGCAATTTTTCAGGTGTGTGGTAAAAATGAAACATCTGTAGAAAATGCCCTCTCCTGCCTACAGAATCTGATGGAAAAGGAACAGAGTCTTTACACCAGTGAAGAGGAATGTATCAAAGACTTTGATGAAAAGGAATATCAGGAATTGAATAAGCTGCAGAAGGACTTGAATATTTTGGTGGAACTGGACCATCAGAAACATTTGATTAAGGTTTCAGGAATTAGCAGAGATGTGGAAAAGGCTAGAAATGCAGTTGAGGAGATGATCAAGACAGTTAGATCAGCCAAAGAGCAGGAATCCATAGCAGATTATATCACTGAGTTTGTAGAATGGCAATATGATGACAATAACACTTATCGTAGTTTTGACAAAATGACCAATATGAAGTTGGAGGAGGCAAGAAAAAAACAGGGAAAAACAGTTGATGTCCAAATTAATAATCAGAACTACACAGTGGACATGAAAACATGCATTGCTACAGATGCAAACGGACACAGTTTACAAATTCAGCGCATTATGAAACCTCAAGGTGAGTCAAACTTTCACGCTTGTTATCCACTATTTTACACTTACTTTGGGCTTAACACTGTTTTGTACGTCTATCAACATTGTAGTCAAGTCGATAGAATTCAAGTAACTCTTATGCACTAAAATAGAAAACTTATGGAATTTACATTAAGGTTGGGAAAATACACCCTGGGGGAGCCCAACATCCTGAGGATGACCATCTTAGTGGTAACATAGCCAAACCTTGCCTTTTTGTAGTTCACAAGCTTCCTAGAGCCAGTTCTTCTGGGAGGTAATGGCTGCTTCAGTCCAGAGAAGGACAGCCATGAGCTTTAAAGAAATGTGGCCCAAGGTTTTATTTAGAACAAAAAGAAGAAGACAGCCTGCTCAGAAAGTGGGCATTTTCTGCCTCTGTGATTGGTACCCAGAGAGGCCCCAGAGCCTGCAGGGTCTCCCAGAAGTCACTGCTTCCTCTGCCCCGAAAATAAAGTTCCTAGACACACACAGGAAGCAGCCTCAGATTCTCTGACTGGATCTGCTTCTGCGAAGGGAATGCTTGTCTCATATAGAGGTGAGACAGACTTCCAACCACAGAAGTCCCCCACTGAAAACTAGTAAAAATTGCTTCTCTTTCAGTACCTTCTCTTCATCTTTTGAGAGATCAGTGTGAATGAATTCCTCACACCCTGAGCAACCCTGGGGCAATGAGAACTCAAGAATAAAATTTCATTTAGCAGAAGAGGAGATGGAGCTGCCCCCACAACCTGCCACAAAGCAAAACCCACCACCCACTCAACTCTTAAGGATGTTGTAAAGAATAACGAAAGAACAGATGTGGATGGCCTTGTGGTGGGAGCTCTAGGAAAAATCCATGCATTTGTGAACATAATAGCGACTATTTAAAACATCGCAGGGAATAATTGATTATTGAATTATGACAGATTGGAGACTGAGCAGAATATGCAGTGCAGTCACACTACACCAGCAGTTCTCATATCTGGGCATGAACAAAACTTGTGAAGATGTAGGGACACAGGTTCCATCCCTCAGAGATTTTGATTTGATTGGTGTGTGTGTGTGTGTGTGTGTGTTTTAATAAGCATTACAGTTGCTTCTGTGGTAGTCTGTGGTCTATGCTACAAAAAACATTCTCCTAAAAATATAAGAAATGCATTGAATACATTGAATCAGGGGCTTGTAAAAGAACACACATGCTATTCGGTTTTTTGAAGCATACCAGGGAGGGGGACTGTGTAGATGAGCTTTCCTGGGTACAAAGTGTCTTCAAATGTCTACTTTGCAGTTGAGAACCCTAGTCACTGGAGTGATATGAAGCAGCAGCGTGTCTGTCTGGTTGAGCTGCAGCCTGGCCAACCAGAATACAGCAAAGTGGCAGATGCCTTCAATCAGACCTGCTCACAATTCAAGATAGAGAAGGTAAGCATTCTGATGACATGGAGCTTCTTAATGGAGAAAATAAGGTGTATCATGTTCCTGGATAAATACATTTATATTTACTTCCTATCATATTTTTAACCGAGAATTATAATATTTCATGGTAATTAGATTTTAGTTTCTATATTTTACTCATCTCCCTATAATTCCTGAGACATTAATACTGAGATTTTTGAGTAATTTATTACAAGATAACAGATTGCAATATGATATTAGAATACTGAAGACATATATTTCTTTTGTGAAGCAAGCTAATAAAAATTCAAAGTATGGCTTCAAAGTTGAAGTTGATAAGAAGCAAACCACCACAGAGAGACCAGTGAAGGCTCCTCAGGGTTGGGTTATGTGCCTTTGTCCCAGTGTTCACAGGACAACAGTGCTTGCTTCCTTAATAAACTCACTAATCCTTTCACTGTTCATCTCATTTACTAGTATTTTGGCATCTCTTACTCTTAAAAATTAATTTTTCTATTTGAAATTTGTGTTCTTTCTTGACTGCTATGGCAAAAATACTTTGATGTTTTCTTCTTCATTAATAAATTCGTTATCACTGGAATCTGTTTCTCCTCCAAAGCTCTCATCCTAGCTTTACCCACAGGATTTATACTTTGGTCTTCTGCTCTGCACTTCACCAGGGAATGTTTTTACCCTTCATGGATGCAGCTATTATTTTAACGTTAATAGCCCCCAAATCAACATATCACCAACCTGGATCTTTGCCTCTAGCTCTAGAACATTTTCCCTGTGAACTAAAAATATCTTTACATGATTATCTGTCTGCTAAATCAATTTCCTAAAACTTAACTCATCATCTCTAAGTAATTATCTTCCCCTTCCTTCTCCTTTCTGACCTAAGTTCCACCACTCCCTGAGTAAAGCTAGAAATCTGTTTTTGGCCTAGTTTTATATATGTCTTCTTTTTTCCTGATTGATCACCCAAAGCTAGAGATTTTTGAGTTCTTTCTCTTCATCCATAATAATGAGTGTGCCAATAAGGTGTACAATTCCTGTCTTTGCAAATTTTCTTTTACTTTCTATTTGCATGGCCTCAACTGTTCTTTAAAGCTGGGGCCACGCCCCAAACACCAATGTGAGGGGATGCTCTGATGAACTCCAGCTGCTTCTCCCAAGAGAGTGAACCTGGGACAAGTGCATTTCTATGTTAAGTGACTGGAGAACACCAAAGTCTTAGCATTGCTCCAGACTGCAAAGGCCTAGTTCTCAGCCTGGCCTCCCTGTGCTGTGCAGCCAGACTACATTGCTATTTACTGCCCTGGCCTGGAATCCTGATTTCCTCCATTATGTCGTCATCCTTCTATTGCCAACTGAAGGGTGCCAGTGCCTTTTGGCCCCATTTGTGGTACTCGCTCCCATTCTGTCTATTCATGTAGTTAAGCACATAATAATTCAAAAAAGATTTAAAATGTCCTAAGAGATATATACTAGAGAGAAACCAAGATAGTGGCAAAGGAAAACACTGGCACTTGCATCCTCCTACAACCACATCAAAATTACAACTAAAATACAGAACAATCATCATTCAGAACCACCTGAAATCTGGCTGAATGGAAGTCATACATCTAGAGAATTAAAGAAGAAAGCACGTTGAGACTGGTAGGAAGGGTGAGGTGCAGAATGTGCTGGACTGATACCCACCTGTGGCATGTTTTTAATTGGGAGGGACATCTTGGTTGAGGAGGACTCCCATGAGGAACAAGAGGTCCCAGCCAAATACCAGGCCCCAAGCCCAGGGTTCCATTGCTGAGAGGAGAACTCCCATGACCTCTGTCCAGCTGTAAAAACCAGCGGGCATTGTGTCTGAGTGACACAGAGGCACTGGAATCCCAGGCAGGTGCTCTTAAAGGGCCCATGCATGGACTTAGACTCATTACTTCTGAGCTCTAGCGCTGGGGCAGCAGCATGAAAGGATCAAGGGACATAAGCGGACATAAATTGCCTTGCAGCAGGGAAAGCCATCTTCTCCCTCCTTTTGGTTATTGTGGGCATCCCTTACCCTTTTCCTTTTCAACTTCCTATAACTGTGTATTTAAGATAATAGCATATACTTGAGTTTTGTTTTTCTATTCATCCATTTGGACCGTTTTTATCTTTTATAAATATGTTTTTAATGATTTCAGAGAGAAGAAGAGAGAGGGAGAGAGGGACAGAAACATCAGTGATGAGAGAGAATCATTGATTGGCTGCCTCCTGCACATTCTCTACTAGGGATAGAGCCCGCAACCCAGGCATGTGCACTTACCAGAATCAAACCTCAACCTTCTGGTTCAAGGGTGGATGCTCAAGCATTGAGCCACTCTGGCCAGGTCAGTCTTTATCTTTTTATTGGAGTACTTAGTCTGTTTAGTGAATTTACTGATATGTTTGGGTTTAAACATGCCATATTAATTTTTTTCTTATGTACCACTTGTACTCTGCTCCTTTTCTCTCTTTTCCTACCTTATATTACATTAAGTATTTTTATCATTTCATTTTTATGCCCTATTAAGATGTTCATTATTTATCCTATTATAATCCTGTCATTGGTTACTTAGGGATTATTAAACTCTATTGCAAATTTCCCAAACAATGCAGTGAACTTTGAACACTTTAAACTCATTTATCCCTCTTGCCTCTTGTACTACTTTTACCTGTATTTTAATTCTATGTATATTTGAAACCCTATAAAACATTTTAATATTTTAATACAGTCATTGTATATTTACCCTTGTAGCTCACTGTCCTTCCATTTTTCTTGCATTTTCATGCCTACACCTTTGGGATCATTCTCCTTCTGGTTTTACTTTTCTTTCGGGTGTAGATCAGGTTGTGATGTTTCTAGTAGTCTAGTCTTTGTCTGAAAATGTCTTCATTTCACTTTCATTCTTTTGAAAGATATTTTTGCTGGGTGTAGAGTTCTGGGTGTCAGTTATTTTCTTTAAGCACTTTGAAGGTGTTATTCTATTATCTTCTGACTTTTCCCCCCACTCTGCACTGCCCTTCTATCTTGGAACTTGGTCCATCAAATCCTTGTTGCCTTCAAACAGCTATCCTCCCCACCCCCAAGCCCTTCTAATAGTTGTTGGCAAGAGCATTGGTCTGATACAAATAGTTTACTACAGCCAGAAGCCTGCTGCTACATAAACCTACTAAGTAAAGTTTTAAGATTTACTTGCAGTGTTCTTTTAACCTTATAATTTATCCCATTAGAAATATAGAATCAGATTACTGTTTTCAAAACTTTTTTTAAAAAATATATTTTATTGATTTTTCACAGAGAGGAAGGGAGAGAGATAGAGAGTTAGAAACATCGATGAGAGAGAAACATCGACCAGCTGCCTCCTGGGCAACCCAGGTACATGCCCTTGACCGGAATCGAACCTGGGACCTTTCAGTACGCAGGCCGATGCTCTATCAACTGAGCCAAACCGGTTTCGGCATCAAAACTTCTTGAAGTAATTGTTTTCTTTGTGTGGTTATTAAATTTTAGAAAGGTGGGTGCTAGCTTCTGCAGCACCTATACTAAGAAAAAGGTGAGGAACAAGAATGAAAAGACTTAGGAGTAAAAATTATTTCAAAACTCCAAGGGGAAATTTTTAAGGCTTTTGGAAGATGAGAAAAAAGAAAATTTAAGGTAAATAGAAACAAAATGGAAGTAGACAGTTTAAAGATTAGAAACTTAATTGTAGATTAAAAGAAAAATAAAATTTAAAATCACAAATCAGATTAACAGAGAGCATGATAATGCAGAGACTTTGAGCTAGAGGTCAAACTGTATCTTAATGAAAAAACAGGAATCCTAAAACTGAAAAAGCAAACAAACCAAGTGATGACAGGTAACAGTATTAGAACTGAGAGTCCTTTAGAATGGAAGAAGATTCTGGAAACTTTATGGAACTACCACTACCTATTGATTAGGGAAGTTCTGAGGCTGATCTGTAATCCAGGATTCAAGTTTTCACCACAGCCCTGGAACCACAAAGATGATGGTCAGTGCATGGCTATTTTGAAATGCAGATTGGTGCAGCCACTAAGGGAAATGGTGTGGAGGTGCCTCAAAAAATTAAAAATGGAATTGCCTTATGACCCAGTGATCCCACTTCTGGGAATATATGTAAAGAAACTAGAAACACTGGTTTGAAGGAATATATACGCACCCCTATATTCATTGCAGCAGTATTTACAATAGCCAAGATTTGGAAGCAGCCCAAGTGCTCATCCATAGAAGAGTGGATAAGAAAGTGGCAGTATATTTACACACTGGAATACATCTGTGGGCTGTAAAAAAGAAGGAAACCTTACCTTTTACACCAGCATGAATGAAACTAGAGGGGATTATACTAAGTGAAAAAAGTCAACGAAAGACAAATGCCATATGATTTCACTTACATGTGGAATCTAGTGAATAAAATAAACAAACAAAATAGAAACAGACATAGATACAGAGGAAAGACAGATAGCTGTTAGAGGAGAGGGTATTGGGGGACCTGGTGACAAAGGTGAAGGGATTAAGAAGTACAAATTGCTAGTTGCAGAATAGCCCCAGAGGTGTAGATTACAGTGTAGGGAATATAGTCCATAATATCGAGAAAAATGGGTATAGGACTAGGTGGGTACTTGACGCAGTTGGGGGACCACTCTGTAAAGTACATAATTTTTAACTACTTTGTTATACACCTGAAACTTGTAGAGAATGATATTGAATGTAAACTGTAATTGAAAAATAAATTAGAAAAGGAAAAGCATGGCCACTTTGGTCTACAGCCAGGCTCCCTGTCACCAAGATTCATGCTCAACTCTTTCAATTGGATGAGAGATTAATTTTCATGAACTAATTTCCTTCTTGCCTAGAAACTCCAGTGCTTCTCCCATAGTTAGACCTTAACTAGGTAAACCAATATCTTAAAAGGACTGAAGAGGAGAGAGGCTAATGGACAAAGAGGGATAGTCTGCAACAGGAGCAGTAATTACAGCAAAGTAAGAAGCAGGAGTTGAGCTGCCTTGGTTGTCCAAGATCCTAAATATTGCTTGCTGCATGTGGTGCATAAAAGATGTTAAAAATTAAAAAAACTTTCCCCCCAAGGCCTGATTTGTGAAGCACTGTATCTAAAAAGATTTCTGAATGCAGAGAGCTGCCATCTGGCATTGAATTTGCTGAATTTTTACTTATAAAAAATAGTGGTCATGCCCTGGCCAGTGGTGGCTTCATTGGTTGGAGTGCCATCTGGAACACCAAAAGGTTTTGGGTTTTATTCCTGATCAGGGCACATACTTAGGTTGTGGGTTTGAGTCTTCTTTGGGCACATATGGGAGGCAATAGATCAATGTTTCTCTTTCATATCAATGCCCTCCCACCCCTGTCTCTATCTCTATCTCTATCTCTATCTCTATCTCTATCTCTATCTCTATCTCTATCTCTGTCTTTTCCCCTTCCACTCTCTAAACATATCCTCAGTTGAAGATTAAAACGACAAAAAAGTAGTGATCATGTTTCATTTGCTGTATCTGCCACAGGCCCTTGGCACTGACAGAATGTTTTTCCTTATTGATTTGCAGATTGAGAGAATCCAGAATCCAAGTCTCTGGCAGTCCTACCAGACAAAGAAAAAAACCATGGATGACAAGAATGGCCATACACAAAATGAGCAGCTGCTCTTCCATGGGACAGATGCTGACTCCTTGCCACATGTCAATCAACATGGCTTTAACCGCAGTTATGCAGGAAAGAATGGTAAGGAAGTAAGTCCCGTGGCTGCTCCAAAGGAGGTGTCAGCCAAGAGGAGCCAAGCTGGCTCAGGGGTCCCGCGGATTGCATTGTGTTCCCTCATGGCTCATGGTCAGGGTGCAGCCAAAGTTTCAGGTCAGACTCACCATGTTTCCTCCCAAAGGGGCTGACTAGCCCTTTGAGGTGGAGGAATGATTTTTAAAAATCAAAAACACACTATTTTTTTTTTTAAAGAGGCTTTAGAGAGAACTGAACATTATATTAACATTATTTGACATATTGAGTCAATACATCAAATTACAGACAAATTGAAATTCTTAAAACTGTTGTTTTTCTTTTCACAGCGACGAACTATGGAAAGGGAACCTACTTTGCTGTCCATGCCAGTTATTCTGCCCGTGATACTTACTGCAGACCAGACGCAAATGGGAAAAAGCATATGTACTATGGGCGCGTGCTTACTGGATTGTACACACTTGGAAATCCTTCATTTCTTGAACCTCCTCCAAAAAATCCTCAAAATCCTCTTGACCTGTATGATACTGTCACAGATAATGTGAGCACTCCAAATTTATTTGTGGTATTTTATGACTACCAGGCTTACCCAGAGTACCTCATTACTTTTAAAAAATAACATTTTGGAGGGTTTAACCAAGATGGAGACATAGGCAAACACCTGAAATTACTGCCTCGCACAACCACTTCAAAACTACGACTAAAAGACAAAATGGACATTATCCAGAACCACGGGAAGGTTGGCTGAGTGGAAATTCCACAGCTAGAAGGAAAGAGAAAAGCACACTGAGACTTAGAGGAGGTGCGGAAGTAAAGTGCACGGGTATGGAGGCGCACGTGGAAAGGGCTGACAACTGAATACACGGCTGTCTTTTTCAATTGGGTGCGAGTCTCAAGCTCCAGACAGCTCTGAAATCCAGTTCCAGAATCATACAGGGAGAAACTGGACTGTCTGGCATCAGGCAGAACTCGAGGGCGGCTTTCTCTCAAAGGTGCTTGCAGTGATTACCAGGGGGACACTGAGACCCGGGGCCTCTTAGGTCAGGGCTGAGGATCAGCCATAGCTGTTTGCTCCACCCTGTTGATTCCCTGAGATCCCGCCCCAACCAAGCTGTGCATAGAGGCTTTTGTATATGAATGGTCTGGCCCTTTGCAATCTAAAATTACCTAACAAACTTCAGCTGGGTCAGAGAGACCCAGAACATCCAAAAGAAGGCTCAAGGCCCCACAGCAGCTTGCATTGCTTCACAACTGGGCCTCATCTAGGCACCTCCAAACCTCAAATAAATAAGAGGAATCTGCAGATCTCTTTGTAGCTCCTGCTGGGTAGCCTCAGGAAGAGGATAAATTAGCACCTCCTTAGAGATCCAAGAGCCAGTGTACCCAGTGTTCAGAGTGGGACTATCCAGATTACAACTCCTCAGATCCATAAGGGACACACTCAAAGGGCAGACTCAGTGAGCACCAAAGCGCCACTGAAGCAAGTCTTGCCCCATAAGGGTGTTTCCAGCACAGTTCTCCCACTGAAGACACAGCTGATTCTCACAGCCAATTGGCCTGGAGGTCAATTCCTCCCAGTGATACCTACAACAATCAAGGCTTAACTACAACAAGACTGTGCACACAGCCCACAAAGGGGTGCACCAAGAGTGTCCACCTCAGGTAATTGGGGAGGCTGAACCACTGGGCTCTATAGGACACCTATCACACAAAGCGAATCTATCAACACAGGGAAGCAGCCAAAATGCGGAGACAAAGAAACAGGTCACAAATGACAGAAATGGAGGAAAGCAAACTATTGGATATAGAGTTCAAAACCACGGTTATAAGGTTTTTCAACAAGTTTCCAGAAACCACCAATAAATTTAGTGAGATCCTCGATATATCTTGTGAGACCCTTGAGGATATGAAAAAGGACCAACTAGAAATTAACCATATACTGACTGAAATAAAGAATAATATACAGAGATCCAACAGCAGACTAGAGGATCACAAGAATCAAGTCAAAGATTTGAAATACAAAGAAGCAAAAAACACCCAACTGGAAAAGCAAAATGAAAAAAGAATCCAAAAATATGAAGATAGTGTAAGGAGCCTCTGGGATAACTTCAAGCGTACCAACATCTGAATTATGGAGATTCCAGAAGAAGAGAGAGCAAGATATTGAAAACCTATTTGAAGAAATAATGACAGAAAACTTTCCCTACCTGATGAAAGCAATAGACTTACAAGTCCAGGAAACGCCGAGAACCCCAAACAAAAAGAATCCAAAGAGGACCACACCAAGACACATCATAAATAAAATGCCAAGAGCAAAAGACAAAGAGAGACTCTTAAAAGCAGCAAGAGAAAGAAAGTCAGTTACCTACAAGGGAGTACCCAAAGGACTGTCAGCTGATTTATCAATAGAAACTATGCAGGCCAGAAGGGAGTGGCAAGAAATATTTAAAGTGATGAATAGCAAGAACCTACAGTCAAAATTACTTTACCCAGCAAAGCTATCATTCAGAATTGAAGGTCAGATAAAGAGCTTCACAGATAAGAAAAAGCTAAAGGAGTTCATCACCACCAAACCAGTATTATATGAAATGCTGAAAGGTATTCTTTAAGAAGAGGAAGAAGAAGAAAAACATAAAGATAAAAATTATGAACAACAAATACACATCTATCAACAAGTGAATCTAAAAATCAAGTGAATAAAAAAATCTGATGAACAGAATAAACTGGTGCATATAATAGAATCAGGGGCATAGAAAGGGAGTGGACTGACAATTCTCAAGGGAGGGAGGAAGGGGTGTAGGGGTGCGGGAAGAGACTGGAAAAAATAGTACACCTATGGATGAGGACAGTGTGGGGCGGGGGGGGGGGGGTGTTGGGTAAGGGCAGAGGGTAGGGTGGGAACTGGGTGGAGGGGAGCTATGAGGGGAAAAAAAGAGGAACAACTGTAATAATCTGAACAATAAAGATTTAATTTTAAAAAATTAGGGTTGGCACGCAGAAGAATTTTGAGTCAGAGATTTTGCTGGTTTTGGCATGCACTCACAAAATGGTTGCCCACCCCTGTCCTAGTCTTTCACTTGAACTCATGGTTAACTTTTTACTTCAACAAAATAATAATTTGAACTTTAAAATAATATCAGTGCCAAATATCTCACTCAGTTCTTTAGTTGCCAGAAAATGAGGTGTTCTTCAAAAGTAAATTTCCTTAAAATCTAAAACTTACACTGTTTTAACTTGAAAACTTAAAAATATGATTTTTATTAGGAACATTTATAATTATATTTAAACATCTCTGATTTCTCAAACATATTTAAAAATATGTTAAACATAAAAAATAACATTTTGGTATCCTTCACAGAAGACATTATTTATCTAATTACTTTTCAACATTTTTCAACTCATGGCACACATAAACAATTACTAAAATTCTGTGACACACACAAAAATATATTTTTTGCCGATATGACAGAAAAAAACCAATGGTATGGTTTTGATTCATTCACAGCTATTGTGCTGGCTCTTCTCACTAAAAATATATATAGTTTTTTGTCTCAGAGAGAAAGGCAGAGGGAGAGAGAGAAACATCAATGATGAGAGAGAATCATTGATCGGCTGCCTCCTGCACACCCCACACTGGGGATTGAACCTGTAACCTGGGCATGTGCTTAGACCAGGAATTGAACCGTGACCTCCTGGTTCATAGGTTGATGCTCAACCATTGAGCCACGCCTGTTTGGTGGCTGTTGTCATTTTTTTACTTGACAATCTAACAGAAACGAGGTCAGTGTCCCTGACTAGTCAGATATTGCATGTTCTAAAAACTTTTGTGGCACACCAGTTCAAAATTGCTAATCTATACTATGTACAACAAGTTTTAGATTTTTTTCTCTTATTCTAAGATCAAAGGATCCTTGTCACTGAAATCAGACTTTCTTCAGCTTCTCTTTCATAACTGCAGCGACCTATTCTTGAAATCAATAAATTTGAGAATTTAAATTAGATTAATTTAGTTACATCTGTGTGTCCACAACCACAGACATCAAATCTGTAAAGAAAAAAACAGGTGTATATTTCTAGGAAAGAAGGGAAAGCCTTAATCTTAAATGCTGAGGGCATGGCTATGCAATTTTAGCTGCCAGTAAAGGGGATGCCAAATTACTGTGGGAAGCACAACATACTGAGTGGACTGCAGTCTTTCCTGGGGGCAGAGATGGTGTCTTATTCATTTTATTTTATCCCTGGACTGAGGCCTGCATCTGAAGCCCAATGGATTTTCCAGAAATGTTTCATGAACCAATTAAGAATGAAAAGGTCCCTCCAGCCGGTTTGACTAGTGGATAGAGCGTCAGCCTGCAGACCAAAGGGACAAGATGTGCACCAATAAAAAGGTGCACATTCTAGTCAAGGTTTGATTCAAGTCAAGGGCATGTACCTCGGTTGCAGGCTCCTCCCTGGCCCAGGCCCTGGTTGGGTGAGAATTAACAAAAAAACAAACAACTAAACAAAAAGACTGAAAACGTCTAGTCAGTCTTATCCAAATAGGAATCATTTCTTCTACATCCTTGACTTATTGTCATGTTGCCTTAAATCAAACGGATTCTGTCATAGGGAACTTCGTTTTTCATGAGCCAGCCCATGACGGACTCCAGTTGGGGCCCTGGGACTGCAGTGCAGCTGGGCTCTGCACAGCCCAGGGCTGTGGTCTGCCTTGTCGCGTAGATGAATCGTGTCCCCTGGACTTGTGCAGCACAGCAGCCCAGGCCCCAGTTGGTCCTTTTAATGTTGAATCCGAATCTGCCTTCTTATAACTTTTCATTGGTGCACATTTGGTCCCAGTGGAAACGGTAGGATAATGCCTGCTACATTTTTAGTGTGAAACTCTCTGTTATGTTAAGATGAAATGAAGATTTCATCTTAGATTATTAAATGGCATATTTTCTTTGGCAGCCTAGCTTTTGATGATTTAAATCAAATACACATACCAAAGGAATGAAATATAATTTGCTAACTGTTGGAAGGTAAAGGAATGTTTCTTTCTTAACTTTTCCCTAGGTATATTTCAGGCTCAAACACTGCTTATTGAGCACTTAGCTTGTACCAGACAGTATAATAAATGCTTTCATATACAGTGCTAATTGTATTCCCAAACAATCCTGTGAGGTAAGAATTATATCCCCATTTTAAAGCTGAGGAAACTGATGCTCAGAGTGTAAGCAGCTTCCTTGCCTGAGGTTGGTCACCTAGGTAACGGCCCTCAGAGCCAGCAGAATCAGGTCCTGTGTCATCAAGCCTCTGTTCTTCTCATGACAGAACATGGCCTCTAGATGAATGTTACGAATCTAGGAACATCTCAGCTAATCTGCGAACCACTTTTATATTTCTTCCACTCTTTCCTTCTGGCTCTGGTTTCTACCCTAGTTTTCATTTGAAGCTCTGCAGGCTGAGGTCAGAGCTGATGCTTATGCAAAGCCTGTGCAGGTGGTGCACTCCGACACCAGGGGGTCGCTCTTCACTGGCCACAGGAAACAGCACCTGCCCTTCAAGTTGAGGTAGGTGGCTGAGAGGGCCACAGTGGCTGCTTCATTAACATAGACAGCTTGACATTTCTCTTGCTGTTATTTGTTTTGTAAGGAGATTGGGCACTGGTATCTCAACTAGGGCTTGACCATGAATGTAAGAAATAAAAAAGGTGAGGCCCACTCTCTATTGCTGTTCCTCCAGTGGTTTGGTTAACTTAGGGCAGCCTTGAGCAAACTACGGCCGTGGGCAGGATCTGGCCTGTTTGGCTGTTCTATTCGGCCCGCGGAGCCGAAAGAGCGGAGGGTTCTCTTGCTCTCCCCTCCGCTCCTTCACCAGCAGCAGTGTTAACATGGCAAAGTTGGGAAACACAGCCGCAGCTCCTTCTTCTGAGTGGGCGGATTTATATCCGCCCATTCAGTAGAAGGAACAACCTCTCAATCTTCCAGAGGCTTCTTGTAATGCCCCAGGACGCGTCTCCCGACATCACCCTGGGAATGCGTAGACATGTTATCGTGGTGATGTAGGGAGACACACCCCTGGAGAGCACAGTATCAGAGCCTTTCTGAGGTAAGATTAAGAGGTCTACACAATTTTTTCCTGTTCCCACATTCTGTACATCACAATGACTTGTTAATAAAACAACAAAGACTTTCGGCTGTAAAAATGCATGCTACAGGGCATTTGTGTTAACATGCACCACTGCACATTAGCATCAACGCAAACATGATGGAAACCTGTGTACCCTGCGTTAACCCTAGCTGCGCTGCATTGCAGTACTGCACCACACTGCAACGGCAGCATGGCTAGTGTGAACAAACCCTAATTCAGTGGGTTGAACAAAAAGATTGTATAGAAAAGTGATGAACTAAAGATTTTATTACAAAATCGCTTAATTTCAGGGTTTCAGAAGTAATTGGACAAATGAAAAACTGAAAATCAAATGTTCATATCTAATACTTGGATGAAACCCTTTCCTGGTAATGACAGCCTGAAGTCTTGTACTTATGGACATCACCAGATGCTGGGTTTTCTCCTTTGTAATGCTCTGCCAGGCTGTCACAGTAGGGGTATATATATAAATATCCTGCCATTTCCAGCTTTTAATAAGAAAAACAGTTGCAATGGGCATTTAAAAGTGGCACTTGGTTGTTTTTATAGAGTCCAGTGGATGCAATCTGACATTGATAATGGGCTCTTTCACACTATGTGCACTGCGGCTGTTTTTTGCCAGTAACGGAAGTGCTAGTGGTAACTACTGGTTACCCATGTTTTGCACTGCCCTAGCACCTCCCATACAAGTGTGTCTGGAAGACACAGCAATGTGCAGCTATGTGTGTTACCATAAACAAAGGGCCTGTGTAAAAGATACACAGGTTTCCTATGGAGGAAAAGGGTTGTTCTCTATGGTCAGGGTGTGCCTCTGTCCCATGTCTGAACTTTTTCAGATGATTTTGTTATATATATATTTTTTAGAAGACCAAAAATGTTATAGTAGAGCAAATTTAATCACTTGTTTTTATACTTTACTGTCTTATTTTAGTAAAGAATTTAATAAGAGAACGGTACTGTTGGTTTTAGCCCAATATTAAACATGAGTGGACCAAAGAAAAGGAAAGTGGACAGTGAATGCCGAGTGTTTAAGAGGAAGTGGACAACAAACTATATTTTCACTGAAGTCCGATCAATGCCGGTATGTCTGATATGCCAGGAAACACTTGCAGTCTTCAAAGAGTACAATCTCAGCCGTCACTTTACCACAAAGCATGGCAACTATGCTAGCAAGTGGTGGCAACTATGTCACCTCAAGAACGGGAGGCTACTGCACAGAGGTTGATGGCTAAATTACAGGCTCAGCAAAATGTCTTTCACAGACAAACTGCAATTCAAGAGACAACTACCAAAGCAAGTTTTATGCTATCATTCAAATTAGCAAAAACTAGCAAACCTCTCTCTGAAGGCGAGTTTTTGAAAGAATGTATGATAGAGACAGCAGGTCTCTTGTGTCCAGAGAGCAAAGGCAAGTTTGAAAAACTCAGCTTATCGTGCAGGACAGTGACTCATCGAGTGGAACTGATTGATGAAGACTTGGCCAGCAAGTTAAATAGTAAGGCAGAGTTCTTTAAGTTTTATTCACTAGCATTGGATGAAAGTAATGACATAAAGGACACTGCTCAGCTCTTAATTTTTATCCGAGGGATTAGTGACAATTTTGAAATTACGGAGGAGATTTTAGCCATGGAGCCACTGAAAGGAAAAACACGGGGAGAGGACTTGTATGACCGGGTGTCTACTGTCATCAAGAAAATGAAGCTACCTTGGAGTAAACTTGCTAATATCACGACAGATGGATCTCCAAATTTAACTGGAAAAGATGTTGGACTGCTAAAAAGAATTCAGGATAAAGTGAAAGAGGAGAACCCTAACCAAGATGTTATTTTTCTTCACTGTATTATTCACCAGGAATCATTGTGCAAGTCTATATTACAACTTAATCATGTTGTTAATCCAGTCGTAAAGCTTGTTAATTTCATTCGAGCAAAGGGACTTCAGCACCCTCAGTTTATTAAGTTTCTGGAAGAAACTGATGCGGATCACCACGACTTAACTTTACCACTCTCGTGTCCGCTGGTTGAGTTTGGGCAAAGTTTTCCAACGAGTGTGGGAGCTCAAAGAAGAGATTCGTGCATTTTTGAAATTAAAGGGGAAGTTTGACGAATTTACTGAGCTGAGTGACAAGAATTGGCTGTGTGACTTTGCATTTGCTGTAGATATATTTTCACATTTGAATGAGCTAAATGTGAAGCTACAGGGAAAAGATCAGTATGTACATGACATGTACACTAATGTGAAAGCCTTTAAATCGAAGCTGATTTTCTTTTCCAGACAAATTTCAGACAAAGTCTTCACTCATTTTGCCACACTAGCCACACAGAAGGAGACCATCCAAAACGTGAAGAAATACAGCAAATCACTGGATGACCTGCATGCAGAATTCTGTCGTCGGTTTTCTGATGTTGAAAAAATTGACCAGTCACTTCAACTGGTGGCCTGTCTTTTGTCACAAAACCCTGAAACAGCACCAGAAGAGGTGCAACTGGAACTCATTGATCTTCAGTCTGACTTTGTCCTAAAGGAGAAATTCAGTTCTCTTGAACTAAGAGACTTCTATGCTTCACTTAATGAAGCCACTTTTCCAAACATCCGGAGGATGGCACAGAAGATACTGGTGCTGTTTGGGTCAACCTATATTTGTGAGCAGACATGTTTGTTAGCAGACTAACAACCTATGTTTGTTAGCGTCATGAACATCAACAAAGCCCCTCACAGATCCAGCTTAACTGACAAACACCTCAGATCTATCCTGAGAATAGTCACAACAAAACTAACTCCAAACTTTGATGCATTAGCTAAAAAAGGAGACCAACAACACTGTTCCCACTGAAGTTGATGTTTTAAAGACCAAAAACCTTTCAACCCAGTCTATATTGCCATCTACATCTACATCCTGGGCATAATTTGGAAGTTGTACTAAAGAAAATGTTTAATTTACTGTTTACACATTTTGTTCTTTTCTATTTGTTTTAGTTTTAAATTATTTTATTATATTTAAGTTTAATTTGAAAGGCTTTTGTAACTTTCCTTTGTTAGGCAATTTTATTTTGCCTTTGCCATCTTCAATATAAGGTATGTTATTGTGCTATGATTCCTCCATTTTTTGAAGTTTCAAATTATAATAGTGTTTACATTCCTCTTGTTAAAATGTTTGAAATGAATAAAACTATTGAAATAATAAAAAAAAGACCGTACCCTTTTATGTAATGATGTTTACTTTGAATTTATATTAGTTCACACAAACACTCCATCCATGCTTTTGTTCCGGCCCTCCGGTCCAGTTTAAGAACCCATTGTGGCCCTCGAGTCAAAAAGTTTGCCCTCTCCTGACTTAGGGCAAGGCTGAATATCAGGGTGCATTGACTCAAGGTATAATGATCCAGTCAGTAAATGATAAGTTATCCCCAGTCAAGAGAAATATGTCACTTATCTGCTTTTTGAATAAAAGACTTGGAAAATGTCATTTCGTGGTGAACATTTTTCTCCTCAAGGGCAAATACAGGAGAGCTTGATGATGAACACAGACCACTGCTGAGAAAGAGCACAATTACATATGACAGCATCAAAGGATCCTCAGAGTAGTAATACTATTCGGCTGAGCCCTGGCAGGGTGGCTCAATCGGTTGGAGTGTCGACCCGAGTACCAAAAGTTTTCGGGTTTGATTCCCAGTCAGGGCACATATTGAGATCGTGGGTTCGTTCCCTGGTCCGGATACACAGAGGAGGCAACCGATTGATGTTTTTCAAATTGATGTTTCTCTCTCGCTTCCCTCCTCTCTCTCTCTCTCTTTAAAATAAATAAATAATAAAATTTAAAAATCAATAAAAAGCATACCCTTGGGTGAGGATTAAAACAAAAATAGTCTCTTAAAAAAAATCAGCTAACAATTACAAAAAGGGCACAGGGCAAGTTTAATTCAGTAAATCTTTAGGGCAAACTGACCCCAGCAAGTAGCCCCTGCTGAAAGAAACCCACCTTGAGCCTGTGATAGGTGATGGTGGTCAACTCCAGGGCAGAGGTTCTTCAACTGTTTTTGGTATTTAAATCACCTGAGGTGTTTGCTGAGACTGTAAATCCTGGCCCATCCCAAGGGAGTCAGATTCTGTAGATCTAGAGGTTGCCCAGAAATCTGCATTTTCAGCAAGCACCTCAAATGCTTCTGAAACCCCTGGTTCCCACAGCCCCTTAGGACTCTCGTGGGCCCCAGACACTTTGGCCTTTGTGGGCCTCTTACTCTATTAAGTATTAAAACTTATACTTTGCAACTTCATTGATATAAACATAAATGTAATTGAGGATGGATTATACATATTTTTTTTTAAAAAAAACTAAACCATTTTTGTGGACCCTAAAATCTCAGGGGGCCTAACCACTGTGCCTACTGTATAGGTCAGCCCTACTATGACTTTAGGCACAGGATGAGCTTGTATTCCTTAATCCCTCTAGTCTCTAGGGCAGTGGTTCCCAATGTGGGGCACATGCCCCACAGGGGGGCAATTTGATTTTTAGGGGGGGGCAAGTCTAGAATGAGTTATTAACAGTGAATTTTTGCTTTTCTTATGGTTCTAGGCACCTCATATACAGCATATGAATATATATTGTGACATATTTATGCATTTCTGTTCTCTTTGTTTTGAAACTGGTATTTTTTCATATCACTTCATATTATTATTATTTTTTAAACAATTTCTTAGTGATTTCTTCTTCAGTACGTCAATTTTCCTTTCATGCTTTTGTTTTTCTCTTTCATGGATGCCATGTTCTTTGGAAACTTATTTAGATCAAGTTAATGGCCCTTTAAGGCTTCCTCCACATGAATAGTTCACTTTTTGAATAATAAGAATTATATGTCACAGGGAGTGGGGGGAATCAAGTTTTAGAGATACTGAGGTGGGGCATGGCCAAAAAAAGGTTGGTAACCACTGCTCTGGGGTCAGTGCTTTAATAATTGATTTCACTCACTCAGGCAACTCATCTGAGAAATAGAGGATGAAAAGGGGCTGAGTTATCCAGCTGGGTGACAGCCTCCCCTTTCACTCTCTTCTCTCTCAGCCTCCCCTTTTTCAGAGAGCCAGGACCTCGTACTGCATCATAATCTCTTTATTTGAAGTCAGAAAATTATCTCCCATTACCTATTTACACTTCCAGTCTGTTCACACCAATATAATTTTTTTCCTTTATTAATTAAGGTATTACAAATGTGTCCTAATCCCCCCATTGTCCTCATGTCCCCACTAATGCCCTCACCGACCGGTGTCTATATCCATTGGTTATGCTTATATGCATGCGTACAAGTCCTTTGGTTGATCTCTCCCCCTTAGCTCCACCCTCTCCTGCCTTCCCTCTGAGGTTTGAGCATCTAACTGATGCTTCTCTGTCTCTAGATCTATTTTTGTTCATCAGTATATGTTGTTCATTATAATCCACAAATGAGAGAGATCATGTGATATTTATCTTTCTCTGACTGACTTATTTCACTTAGCATAATGCTCTCCAGCTCCATCCATGATGTTTCAAATGGTAGGATTTCCTTCCTTTTTACAACAGCATAGTATTCCATTGTGTAGATGTACCACAGTTTTCTAATCCATTCATCTGCTGATAGGCACTTAGGTTGTTTCCAGATCTTAGCTATGGTAAATTGTGCTGCTATGAACATAGGGATGCATATATCCTTTCTGACTGGTGTTTCTGGTTTCTTGGGATATATTCCTAGAAGTGGGATCACAGGGTCAAATGGGAGTTCCATTTTTAGTTTTTTGAGGAAACTCCATACTGTCTTCCATAGTGGCTGCCCCAGTCTGCATTCCCACAGGCAGTGAATGAGGGTTCTTTTTTCTCTACATTCTTTCCAGCATTTGTCATTTGTTGATTTGTTGATGATAGCCATTCTGACAAGAGTGAGATGGTACCTCATTGTCGTTTTGATTTGCATCTCTCAGATTATTAGTGACTTTGAGCATGTTTTCATATGTCTCTTGGCCTTCTTTATGTCTTCTTTCAAAAATTATCTATTGAAGTTCTTTGCCCATCTTTTGATTAGGTTTTTTGTCTTCCTTTTGTTAAGTTGTATGAGTTCCCTGTAAATGTTGGAGATTAAACCCTTATCAAAGATATCGTTGGCAAATATGTTCTCCCATGCAGTGGGTTTTCTTGTTGTTTGGTTGATGGGTTCTTTTGCTGTGCAGGAGCTTTTTATTTTGATGTAGTTCCATTTGTTTATTTTCCCTTTAGTTTCCATTGCTCTAGGAGTGGTATCAGTAAAGGAATTGCTTCGGCATATGTTTGAGATTTTGCTGCCTTTGAATTCCTCTAATATTTTTATGGTTTCTTGTCCTTTATCTATTTTGAGTTTATTTTTGTGTATGGTGTAAGTTGGTGGTCTTGTTTCATTTTTTTTTGCATGTGTCTGACCAAATTTGCCAGCACCATTTATTGAAGAGACTGTCTTGACTCCATTGTATGCTCTTGCCTCCATTGTCAAATATTAATTGAGCATAGTGGTTTTGGTCGATTTCTGGGCTCTCTATTCTATTCCATTGATCTATATGTCTGTTCTTGTGCCAGTACCAGGCAGTTTTGAGAACCGTGCCATTGTAATACATCTTGATATCTGGTATTGAGATCCCTCCTACTTTGTTCTTCTTCTCAGGATCGCTGCAGCTATTCGGAGTTTTGTTTTTTTTCCCAGATGAATTTTTGGAGAGTTCTTTCTAGATATGTGAAATATGCTGTTGGTATTTTAATGGGGAATGCATTGAATCTATAGATTGCTTTGGGTAGTATGGACATTTTAATAATGATGATTCTACCAATCCATGAACAGGGTATATTCTTTCATCTGTTTATGTCTCCTCTATCTCTTTTTTGAACATCCTGAAGTTTTCCACATATAGGTCTTTTACCTTCTTAGTTAAGTTTATGCCTAGGTATCTTAATATTTTTTGGTGCAATGGTAAATGGGATTGCTTTTTTAGTCTCTCTTTCTGTAAGCTCACTATTAGTGTATAGAAATGCCATCGATTTCTTGGCATTAATTTTGTATCCTGCTACATTGGCAAATTCATTTATTAAGTTTAATAATTTTTTTTGATGGAGTCTTTAGGGTTTTCTATGTACAGTATCATGTCATGTGCGAATAATGACAGCTTTACTTTTTCTTTTCCAATTTGGATGCCTTTTATTTCTTCTTGTCTGATCGCAATGGCTAGTACTTCCAGTACTATATGGAACAGGAATGGTGAGAGTGGTAATCCCTGTCTTGTTCCTGTTCTTAAGGGAAATGGTTTTAGTTTTTTGCCCATTGAGTATGATGTTGGCTGTAGGTTTGTCATATAAGGCTTTTATTATGTTGAGGTATGAGCCTTCTATTCCCACCTTGCTGAGAGTTTTTATCAAAAAAGGGTGCTGGATTTTGTCAAATGCTTTTCCTGCATCAATTGATATGACCAT
Organism: Myotis daubentonii; assembly: GCF_963259705.1. Classification (NCBI taxonomy): domain Eukaryota; kingdom Metazoa; phylum Chordata; class Mammalia; order Chiroptera; family Vespertilionidae; genus Myotis; species Myotis daubentonii. The sequence goes on along the minus strand of NC_081842.1, from coordinate 58,661,065 downwards.
GTGTTTTTTTTCTTTCATTTTTTTTATGTGATGTATCACGTTTATTGATTTGCGGATATTGTACCATCCTTGCATCCCTGGGATAAATCCTACTTGGTCATGTTGTATGATCTTTCTGATGTGCTGCTGTATCCGATTTGCTAAGATTTTGCTGAGGATTTTGGCATGTATGTTCATGAGGGATATTGGCCTGTTCATTGTGTTGTCTTTCCCTGTTTTTGGTATGAGGGTGATGCTGGCTTCATAGAATGAGCTTAGAAGTGATCCTTCCTCTTGAATTTTTTGTAGTAGTCTGAGGAGGATAGGTTTTACTTCTTCCTTGAATGTTTGGTAAAACTCCCCTGTGAAGCCGTCTGGTCCTGGGCTTTCGTTTGCTGGAAGCTTTTTGATGGCTGCTTCAATTTGTTCCATAGTTATTGGCCTATTGAGATTTTTAGATTCTTCTTGATTGAGTTTTGGAAGGTTTTATTTTTCTAGGAATTTGTCCATTTCCTCCAGGTTGTCTAGTTTGTTGGAGTAGAGTTGTCCATAGTTTTTTTTAATAATTATTTGTATTTCTGTGGGGTCTGTTGTTATTTTGCCTCTATCATTTCTGATTTTGTTTATTTGAATCCTCTCTCTTTGCTTCTTGGTGAGCCTAGCTAGAGGCTCATCAATCTTGTTTATCCTTTCAAAGAACCAGCTCTTGGTTTCATTGATCTTTTGTATTGTTTTTTTGGTCTCTATGTCATTTATTTCTGCTCTGATCTTTATTATCTCCTTCCTTCTGCTCACTCTGGTCTTTTCTTGTTGTCCTCTTTCTAATTCTTTGAGATGTAGAGTTAGATGATTTACTACCATTTTTTCTTATTTTCTGAGGTAGGCCTGTAGGGCTATAAATTTCCCTCTCAGGACTGCTTTCATTGTGTTCCATAGGTTTTGGATTGTTGTCTTTTCATTGTCATTAGTTTCCAGGATGTTTTTAATTTCTTCTTTGATCTCATTGGTAACCCAATCAATATTTAATAACATGCTATTCAGCTTCCAAGTGTTTGAGTATTTTGGGTTGTTTTTATTGTAATTCATTTCTAATATTATGCCATTGTGATCTGAGAAGATGCTTGGTATGATTTCAATCTTCTTGAATTTGGGGAGACTGCTTGTGACCCAATATGTGGTCTATTTTTGAAAATGTCCCATGTGCACTGAGAAGAACGTATATCCATGGCTTTGCGGTGAAATGTTCTGAAGATGTCAATTAAGTCCACCTAGATCAGTGAGTCATTTAGGATTGCTGTTTAATTGTTGATTTTTTGTCTAGAGGATTTATCCAGTGATGTCAGTGGTGTATTAAAGTCCCCTACTACGATTGTAATGTTGTCAATCTCTCCCTTGATATCTTCCAGGAGTTTTTTTATGTATTTGGGAGCTTCTGTTTATCAGGGTTATATCTTCTTGTTGTATTGATCCCTTTAGTATTATGAAGTGGCCTTCCTTATCTATTGTTATGGCCTTAACTTTGATGTCTAATTTGTCTGATATAAGTATTGGTACCCCAGCTTTTTTTTCATTTCCATTTGCCTGAAAGATATTTTTCCATCCCTTCACTTTAGTTTGTGTGAGTCCCTTCTTCTGAGGTGGGGCTCTTGTGGACAGCAAATATATGGGTTATGTTGTTTTATCCATTCAGCCACTCGATGTCTTTTGATTGGACCATTTAGTCCATTTACGTTTAAAGTTATTATTGAAAGGTACATGTTTGTAGCCATTTCTATTTTTTGTGCCTGTTTTCTTTCTGAGATTTTTATTTCTTCTTTTTACACCAGGCCCTTTAGCATTCCTTGCATTGCTGGCTTGGTGGTGATAAACTCCCTTAACCTTTTTTTTCCTGTGAAGCTTCTTATTTCCCCTTCAATTTTGAATGATAGCCTTGCTGGATAGAATATTCTAGGATTCAGTCTCTTGCTTTGCATCACTTTCTAAATTTCTGTCCATTCTTTTCTGGCCTGATGTGTTTCTGCTGAGAAATCATTTGATAATCTAATGGGAGATCTCTTGTATGTAACTTTCCATCTCTCTCTTGCAGCCGTTTATTCTCTCTTAATCCTGAACATTTTGCCATGGTAATTATGATGTGTCTTAGTGTGGGTCTTTTCGGGATCACCTTGTTTGGGACTCTGTGCTTGTGCGACTTTTTTCTTCCCCACCTGAGAGAAGCTTTCTGATATTATTTCTTCCAATAGGTTTTCTAACCCTGTTCCTCTTTCTGTTGTTCTGGCACCCCTATTATTCGTATGTTGTTTCATTTCATGTTGTCCCACAGCTCCCTTAGGCTCTCCTCCTGTCTTTTCATTTTTTTCTCCAATTGCAGTTCAGTTTTGGGTGTGTTTTGTTTCCCTGTCTTCTAATTCACTAATTCGGTCTCCCGCTTCTCCGAATCTATTGTTGAAACTTTCAATGGTGTTTTTTATTGCAGCTATATCACTCTTCATTTCTTCTTGGTTCTTACATAAGTTATTGATTTTTTCATCCATTTCTTTTTGATTCTTACATACGTTGTTGATTTTTTTCATCTGTTTCTTCTTGATTCTTGCATAAGTTGTTGATTTTTCCTTCATCCGGTTATGTACTCTAGGACCCTTAATCTGAATTCTTTTTCTGACATTTTGCATGCCTCTGTTTCACTTAGCTGCTTTTCTGGTGAGTCCTCCTCTTCTTTCCTTTGGGGGTTTCTTTGTCTACCCATGTTTGATCTCAAGGACAGATCTAGATGTTGAGTAGTTTAGGGGCTGCTCCTTGGGTGGCTGTGGCTCCTCGGGCTGCAGTTGTTCCTCTGATGGTTGTGGTAGCAGTTGCTCCTCAGTTGGCAGCAGCTCCTCTGGTGGGTGCTGCTCACAGTCATGGTGGTTCCTCTGGCTGGTTGGGGGAGGCTTCTCACACAGCTGCTGTTCCTCAGAAAGAGGGTGTGCTGATCACGAGGCTGTTGTTTCTTGAATGGGGTCTGGCTACACGTGCAGCTGCTACTCCTTGAACTGGGACGGACTGCTCATGTGGCTGCTGTTCCTTGAATGGGAGATGGCTGCATGTTGCTGTTGTTCTTCTGATATGGTGGGCTGCTTATGGGGCTCTTTTTTCTTTCTTTTAAACAGAGCAACACACTTGGTTGCTTTTTGAATGCTGGCCAATACTGCCATGTATACATTAAAAGTAACTCTCTTTTTACTTATGGTGTCTCACTAATGATGAGATTTAATGCTTGAACAATAACATTTAGCTTATTTTGTACACATTAGCCGAAGAGTTTTTAAGATTTCTCCTTTTCGTTAAGCTTAAAATTTACTTTTAAAAAGCATTCTTTTTGTCCTGTGCTCATTTGCATATGTATGCAAATTTTACTTTGGACTTTACTAGCCTCTGTTTAAACTTCCCTGAGATCTTATGACCCTTTTACAATTTTTTCAAATAGTTAACTTTAGAATTCATTTCTCTCTTTCAAAACTTCTTTTTATGGCCTTTAAAAATGCATTTTTACTCTAATATTCTTTCTTCCTGTCATTAACTTGTATATACCTTCAGCTATATGTTATAGAACTTTTTCCTCTAAAATGTATTTCCTGCCTTTTATTATTAAAACTATATTTAAACCTTAATTTTCCAATGATAATTAAAGGTAAACAGCCAGCATTTTTTAGATTGGCATTTATTAACATACCTTTGGTAATTATTCTAAGAGATATCAATTAAATTTAAACCGGTTTTAATATTAAAAATTTGATATTAAATTTGATTCAGATCATAGAATCAATCCTCTTTTTTCATTAGGCTAGTAAAGTATTATATTCTAGGTTGAAATTTTACCACATATAGTATACATAAGGATTACAATATATTTTGAACTATTAATTTCTCCAGAGAAAGTACAACAATTATTTTTCTCAAAAATGAATTTCCATATTTTATGTATTTTGTTATTACAGCAATATAATTTCTTCCAACTTAATTTGAATTTTAAACTCTAGGAGGCCTCAAATTTTAGGTGGTAAGTTAAATACTTAACATTCTTCGGATTATTAATACTTTTACATTTTAAGGATATATTTTCAATAAAACACAAGATATATTCAATTAATAGATTCAATTCTATGCTGCTATCTGTGTTATTGGCCACGTGTACCACTTATATTCTCTTTCTTCCCATTCATATATTCTGTTTGCTCTAGAGAAATTTAGTAATGGCCTGGCCATCTACTGTTTCTTTTCTATTAAATTTAATTAAAGTCATGCTTAGTAAACTAACAATAAACAACAAAGACAGATAAAATAATAATCAATAGATAAGCAGAAATGATTTCTTTTTTAATATCTAGGACATAAAGAGGTTGAATCTGTGTTGATTGAGTGCGGGGGTGGGGGGGTGGGGGAAGAATGCTCATGCCTTTCCCTTGATGCCACCTTGTATCCTTCTTGGTTGCATACATTCTTTTCTGATATGTCCTCTTTTTTCCACAATTAGAGCATTTTTTTGTAGGACCATTTTGTACTATGCTCTCATGCAAGGCCTTTATCATTTTAAAGTCAAATTTGTCGTGCTGTGTTATTATTTGATTTGGGAGATGTGGGTCAGCTAATAGGAAAAGCAAGTCTCTCCTCCACTGTCATGTCCTTTAATCCCTCTCAAATAGCTCTTTGCAAAGGTGATTCTATTAGCAGCAAATTAAATGTTTCAGGATTAGGACATGGAGATGAGGCAGGGCATGAAGGCCACTCCTCCAGTTGGTCTTTTTGATCCTCTTTAGGAGTAGAGGGTGCAAGGGGAGGAGGTTTATCCTCTTTTGCCTCTCTAAAAGGTTCAAGCAAACGAAATACAGTGTTCCACAAGGAGAAACAATTTGGAGGCAAGTTTTTCTGCTCTAGGCAAATCTTCTTCTCCAAATGTCCGTCGTTTGAGGTGCCAGATGTGAATGATGTGACATCATTCTAGCTGTGACCTGTGTGGCTAGGGTTCAGGACCTGAAGAAGGGTCATGCACAAATGACCAGACTAGACAAGAAATATGAATTTGGAAATCATAAGGGGCCAGGTGGAGAGCCCAACTCTAGTGGGAGGGCTTTACTGGTGCCCTGGCCCTGGTAACTTTTTATTCAATTTTAGATACACATCTTGCCCTTATGTGGGAAACTGATATAGGGTTAAGCCTCGGACTGACCTGTTGGCAAAGTCACAAACAAGTCCCAGCGTAGAGGGCACAGTCCTCTTAGCATAATTAGGCTTGACCTTATAACACTCCCTAGATCTTATCTGGGAAGCTAATGGGCTGAGGAAGTGCAGGAAGTGTAACCATGGTCAAAACAAGTGAAACTCACAAGAACTGTGTAACTATGGTAACCACTACCTTGCTTATCTCTCACTATAAAAAGCTTGGTGAGGCCTGAGCACAGTGGAAGTCCTTCCTCCTGAGTTGGACTTGCCTCCTGGTCCCCCAATATTCCCAAATTATCTCGTGTCTTTTCTCTTTCATTTGTGTGTGGCTCCTCTTCCAGACCCGAACCCTGAACCATGCAGGACGTGGAGGGAAACACTTACGACACCCTTAGTCAGACAGGCAATTCCAGTAGCCGACAGACTATCTTAAAGGTCAGTAAATATTAGTAAAGATTCACTTTGAGATTATTAGGTCAGGAAATTGCTTGAGCCACCATTGTCTCGACTAAACAATTGGTGCATAGGTTTGGCCCTTGCCAAAACTCAAGGTCCATCAGCCTTCTGGGTTCTTTGTTTACACTTTCCTGATAGTGTAGACAGTGGATAGCTTCCAGCATTCAGGGCTCAGGAAGGAGATCTCTCCTCTCAAATGCTTAAACTATGCTTAACGCTAGAAGATGTTCTGTTAAGCGCAGTCAAATTCCTGTTTACTTAAGTTTTGTTAATGAAACTTGCCTTTGGTTTCCTGAAGAGGGAACCATTAACTCCCAAACCTGGGAAAAGGTTGGAAAGCAGTTGCATGACCAATACACAGTAGAAGGTCCAGAGAAGATTCCTATTCCTACATTTGCACTATGGTCTTTAATTCGTGATTGCCTAGATCCAGAGCAGGAGAGTTTAAGAATCTCTAGGCAGTGTGTGGCCACGGCTTTACAGCCTATAGTGGAGGGGTGTGAATCTCTAAAAACACCACCTCCCTGCTCTGCACCACCTCCTCCTCCAGCTGCAGCTCCTGCCACCGCAGTTAAAAGCCCACCTGATAAAGATTTACCTCCTACTTATGAGCAGGAGCTAGAGTTTGAGGCAGAGCGGGACAAGTGTCACCGTGAGTGGGATGACTCAGATAATGAGAAAGATTTTGCTTGCAGTTTCGCAAAAATGACTCTAGCTATCCAGCCTTTAAGGCTAGAAGCAGGCGCACAGTGGAAAATGAAAATAACTTCTGCACTGATGCTGTCTCCATTACAGCAGACGTTATGGGAGGCAAGGGAAGCTGGAGAGGATATTGCAGGATTTTTGTTGTAGAGAGGCCAAACCCTACCAATCCAGAGCAGATACTGCGAGTACATGAGCCTATTCCTTTTACAACCCTCAAGGAGTTTAAAACCTCTGTTTCTATGTATGGCCCCACTTCTCCTTTTGTTTTGAGCTTGCTTGACTCTGTAGCTAGTGACGCTCTGCCTCTCTCGACTAGAAAACACTGGCTAAGGCTTGTCTTTCCCCTGGAGATTCATGTAGAAGTCCAATAGGACTGAACTTAGTGCAGAACAAGTGGCTAGAAATCAGCAACATGATGTGCCTATCACTCTCGAAATGTTGGTAGGAACCAGAGCATATCAAGGCTTACAGGCTCAGATGACATTTCCTTTATCAACAGATAAATATTTGTAGCACTACGTCTCATAGGGAGTTGCCCACTAAAGAAGAAAAATCCATGGACATTACTAAAATTAGGCAGGGACCTGAGGAGCCCTACCAAGACTTTGTGGCACCGTTGCTTCAGTCAGTAGACAGAATAGTTGGAAATCCTGTCACAGGATCTCTATTAGTGAGACAACTGGCTTTTGAGGCTGCTAATAGAGCAGGTTAGGTGGCTCTGTGCCCCTATAAGAAAAAGGGGTCAACTTCTGATTTCATCCGTATTTGTGCTGATATTGGGCCCGCCTATGTTCAGGGAGTGACTTTAGTTGCCACATTAATGGAGGCTCTACAGAGCCGCCATTCAGGAGACAAAGGAAAAGGGACTTGTTTCACTTGTGGGAAGCCAGGTCACTTTGCAAAAAATTGCAGGCAATAAGCCACCTCAGGGTAGCAGGGAAGTTCCACTCCTAGCTCCTCAGCTCGTCAGCCATGTCTTTGTTCTCGCTGCTGCAGAGGGAAGCTCTGGGCCAGTAAATGCTTCTCCCAGACAGACATTAATGGTCAGCCTCTTGACCCACATCAGGGAAATGGCAAGCAGGGCCAAACAGTGGGGGCACTGTCACTCACCCCGGCACAGCCCTACCATCCCGGCCAGCTGATCAATCCACTGTCAGGGAATTTACCGTGTCACCCCAGGGAGCGCAGCATTGGATCTTTGTCCCACAGCTGAAATATGTACTAACTCCCAACGTGGGACCTGCAGGGATTTATAGACCATTACCTAAGGACACCATAGGACTTATTTTAGGAAGAGGTAGCTTAACTATGAAAGGATTTCAAGTTTTACCAGGAGTGATAGATCAAGACTATACTAGAGAAATTAAAGTTATAGCACAGACAACAAATACCATAATTCAAGTTCTGCCAGAAACTAGAATAGCTCAAATTATACTTTCCCCCTATCATACAGCAGGGAAACTTCTCTCCACAGAGCCTCGAGGAGAGGGAGGATTTGGCTCCTCTAATCCAGGGGTTCTCAACCTGTGAGTCTTGACCCCTTTGGCGGTGGAATGACCCTTTCACAGGGGTCATCTAAGACCATCCTGCATATCAGATATTTACATTACAACTCATAACAGTAGCAACATTACAGTTATGAAATAGCAATGAAAATATTTTTATGGTTGGGTCACAACTTGAGGAACTGTATTTAAAGGGCCAGAAGGTTGAGAACCACTGCTCTAATCCAGTGGTTCTCAACCTTGGCTGCACATTAGAATCACCTGGGAATCTTTTTAAAATCCTGATTTCTGGGCCTCATCCAACGAAGATTTTAAAAAGATTCCCAGGTGATTCTAATGTGCAGCCAAGGTTGAGAACCACGGCTCTAATCAAATGTACTAGACACAGCTAGTTAAACAAGGGCGCCCAGAACTAGAGTTGAAATTAAGCGGGAAAGCCTTCCTAGGAATAATAGATACGGGGACAGGTGTTTCAGTGGCCGCCTCCAGGCACTGGCCCTCTGCATGGTCTCTTAATACAGCCACTGCTGATCTACAAGGCATTGGACAAGTCTCTCAACCTCAACAGAGTGTGCAGCTTATTAAATGGGAGGATCCAGAGGGGAATACAGGATATTTTACACCTTATGTGCTTGATCATCTGCCTGTTAACCTCTGGGGAAAGGACATTCTACAACAAATGGGGGTATTACTCATGAGTCCTAACACTGTGGTCATAGCACAAAGGTTAAATCAAGGATTTTATCCTGTTAAAGGACAAGGCAAAAGGCAGCAAGGCAGACTATCTCCTATCCCCACGTCCACACTGCCAGGGAGAAGAGGGTTAGGATACAAGGACCCACAGCCTTTTTATTAGGGGCCTTGGTCATTTCTCCAACCCAAAAGACTGCTGAAAAAATTACTTGACTCTCTAATGACCCTGTTTGGGTTGATCGATGGCCCCTAACTGGAGAGAAGCTTCAAGCAATGCAGCTTCTTGTGCAAGAACAGCTTGAAGTTGGTCATTTTGAGCCTACTTATAGTGCTTGGAATATACCTGTAATTAAGAAAAAATCAGGTAGGTGAAAGCTTTTACAAGACCTCCAATAAATAGGACCATAGAGATTATGGGCCCCCTTCAACCAGGCTACCCTCAACTACTGCAATTATGAGGTACTCATTCTAGATTTAAAGGATTGTTTTTTCACTGTACTTTTGCATCCAGATGATTGTAAACAATTTGAATTTAGTGTCCCTGCAATAAATTTTAAGGAGCCAGCGAAAAGATATTGCTGGAAAGTGCTGCCGCAGGGAATGGCTAACAGTCCTACACTATGCTAGGACTTTGTGGATACAGCTATCTACCTCATACAGCAGCAACACACCCAGGCATACATCATCCATTATATGGATGACATCTTACTTGCTCATGAGAATGTAAACACTCTTCATAAAGCTTTTGCAGACTTACAACACTCTCTTTTAACAATGGGGCTGTGTATTGCGCCAGAAAAGGTACAGAAAATTTCTCCTTTTCAATATGTAGGCAGTCTAATCGAGGGACATACTGTGCATCCTTGACACTTACAAATTCGGATAGATACATTAGTAATTTTTTTAATTGTTTTATTGCTTAAAGTATTACAAAGAGTATTATATATGTCTCCTTTATTTTCTCCCCTTGACCTTCCCCTGGCCTCCCATAGCCCCCAGTGTCTTGTGTCCATTGGTTATGCTTATATGCATGCATACAAGTCCTTCTGTTGATCTCTTACCCACCCTCTAACCCTCCCCTGCCCTCCCACTGTATTTGGACAGTCTGTTCGATGTTGCTCTGCCTCTGTATCTATTTTTGTTCATCAGTTTATAATGTTCAATTCCAGTTAAGGGCACGTACCTCAGCTACAGCCTCCTCTCCGGCTGGCAACCAATCGATGTGTTCCTCTCTCATAGATATTTCTCTCTGTTTTTCCCTCTCTAAAAATCAAGGGAAAAATATCCTCTGGTGAGGATTAAAATAATAAATAAATAAATAAATAAATAAATAAATAAATAAATAAATAAAATTTTAAAAAGCGTAAACTCTGTCTTTCATGTACTTACAACTATAAACCTACTTTTGCCTCACCCATAAATAGTTTCAGTTTAACTCTGATTTTATTTCTTGAAAATGATTATGTGAGGAAAAAGAAAAACTGTTTGCCCAGTTCTGGTGCCCCAAATTCTAGTGAAAAGAGGATGTTGATTTTATTTGTGATTTGGGGTGGGACACCTTGTGGGGGAAACAGCCACTGCTGTGTGGCTGAGGCTATGACTTGCCCTTCTGTGCCCTCCCCATTTCTGAATTGTGGACCATGTTGGTTTGAACTGGATGATGAGCACCACCTGCAGGTAGAAAACTGGAGAAAATATCTGAATACAGTTCAGCATTATTATAGATCAGAACAAAAGCCCAGTGAATTCTCTTTGGACCATCTCTGAAATGTAGTTTCTTTTTTATTAAGGGACAATATGTCAGGTCCAGTCCTGCAGGGGGAAGCAGCCCTAATTTTGGCAGAATCTGAGAGACGTCACTATCTCCTTCACAGAGGAAACAGAATCTACCAGGGAAGGACTTCCATACCTTCCATCAACAGCCATTCAGAATTCCCCGCTTCTCTACTCCATCTCCACCTGTTCCTGGTGCGTGGGAAAAGTGTCCCCTTCCTCAGGTTACCACTGCCTCCAGGATTCCACCCCACCTTCTCCCACAACCTGTATCTTCAACCTTCCTTCACTTCTTTCTACCAATATTTAAACATGCCAAGACTCTTCCATCTTAAACGATTTTAAAAGCCAGAAAACAAACTTAACAACTGCCTGATCCTATAACCCCATAAACTGCTGCCTAACTCCCTTTCCCCTTCAGTCACACTTCTGGAAGAGCTGGCTTCGCTTGTCTCCACTTCCTTCCCTTCCTTCCCTCCGTCCAGGGCCATCTCTGTCTCCTGCCCGGACTAGGAGACAGTGCTTGCAAGGTCCTCAGCAGTCCAAGCGACATTCTCTTCCTTGATGCACTGGTAGCGTTTGAATGAAAATCACTCCCTCTCACTGGAAACACTCTTATTATGGGTCAAGGATGCACACACTCCTAGCTTCTCTTCCACCTTTCTGGCCTTCCCTGGGTGTTCCTATCTGGTAGATGTCATTATGATCTAGCCCAGTGATTTTCAACCATTTTCATCTCATGGCAAACATAAACCAATTACTAAAATTCTGTGGCACACCAATAAAATATTATATTTTTGCCAATCTGACAAAAACAAAATAAAAGGTATAATTTTGATTCATTCACACCAGATGGCTATTGTTGTGTTGGAGTTGTCATATTTTTACTTGACAATCTAAGGGACGAGAGGTCAATGTCCCTGACTAAATAGTCAGGTATTGCATGTTTTAAAAATTCTTGTGGCACACCGGTGAAAATCACTAATCCAGCTAGTAGCTCACGACATCTGTCATCCCACATCCTTCATCCAGTCCTGCAGCTGTGCCTTCAGTATGGATTTGGAATCCTGCCTTTTCTCAGAAGGTCCTCCTCTGCCAGCACCCTGGTCTCAGCCACTCCCATCTCCCACCTGGGACAACACAGTAGGCGCTTGGAGGTCTCCCTGCCTCTTCTCTAGCTGCCACACAACAGCCAGTGGTTCTGTACACGTACAACACAATGGCATGCCCTCTTCTCACACCTCCAAGGTTATCCCCCATCATCCTTAGGCCTCAGGTTACATCTTACCTCCCATAAGCCCTCCCTGAGCCCCTCCTAATTTGTTCCATTCTCTGAACACCTCTGTATTCCTTCCAAGAGCACTCATTCCCCTGTGTCCTAACTCCTCTGTCCCGCAGCTTCCTGAGCTCAGAGAGGGCAGGAACTGTGTCCATCTGTTAAATCCATCCCAAGTGCATGGCACCTTGTAAATGTTATGTAAAAAACCTGTGAATGTACTGTCCTCCCCTCCGGCCCCCATTTCTAGACATACAATATTAGCAGATCCAGGAACAAACTGCAAAGGAAGGAAAAGGAGGTAAAATTCTCACAGCTCATTAATTGTTGGAAGAAGTTCCCAATGGACCCCAAATGTTCTAAAGATCCACAGTTTGATGAGCCATTTTGCTTCCTTGTCAAATGTCCTCTTGAGGCAAAAATAAAGCTGCAGGAAATCTGTGACACAAAGCTGCTGATTGCCCCTGTGGCTTGTGTGTGTGGTAGATGAGCCCTGGTTTTAGGGACCCGTGTTCACCCAAATACCTGGATGGCCTTGCCCTGGGCCCCAGATGAAAGTGAAAATTCTGAGGTTGTAACTCATCAAATCTGAGGTTGCTGTTTACAGCCAAAGGCAGTTACCTAAGAGCAGGGAGGAGTTCCCTCCCTCACCCCCAAATGAAAGCGAAAGAGGCAAAGTTAACTGCCTGAGCTGGGGTAGGACTAGCAGTTCCTCCCTGAACAGGGCTGAGGATGGCTGCGCCCGGCTACTTCCCGCTGCTGGTCGAGGGGTCCTGGGGTCCCGATCCCCCGAAGAGCTTGATCACCAAGTTGCAGTTGTACTTCCGGAACCAGAAGAGATCGGGAGGCGGGGAGTGTGAGGTCCAACAAGAACCCTGCAGCCAGGCCCGCTTCCTAGTGCTCTTCCACCAGCTTGAAGGTGAGAGGCGCCTGGGCGGGGGTGAGAGGAGACCATGGGGCTCTCCCTGTGGGGACACTTGGACTGGGGCGCGCAGCGGGACCGGCTCCAGCAGCAGCAGTTGGCGGTGCGAGGGTTGCAGAATGGACCAGAAATGCGCGGGGTCCCTGCGTTCCTCTGCCCCGCGCTTCTAGGAACTCAGCGGTGCTGCCTCTGCCTGGAGGTGGCGGGTGGGGGCAGAACCGCGCCAGGGAGAACAGAAAGGCGCTGAGAGCCCGGGCACTGGCCTCCTTTTACAAGGCTAATTGTGCATTAATGTATTAATACACAGAGTGCTAATGGCAGAGTTGCATCTCTTGCTCTTTTGGTCTTCTGCTTATTAAGGCAGCAGTTCTAGAACACCCAAGGTTTATGGGAACACGATTTTAAGGGAAGAGAAAGTTTCCAGGGATGAAAGTCCAACTATCCGTTAGGGAGATAAATTTGGTTGAAAATAGGCACATTGGTTTCTGTTGGGAGAGACCATGAAAATCAGACCTTTGAAGAGATACCTGCAGTTATTCTGAGTGAGGACAAGTGAGTCCTTAACAATGAAAATCAGTGAGGGGATGGAAGAGACATATTTGTGTGCTATTCTGGATTTGGTAACTGATTCTCTGGGAATGGGCAGTGCATTTGAGAGGGCAGGAGGGAAAGCCCTTCTTCCTTCTGTTAACATTTACAGGGGGAGGAGGGGAGAGGAAGGAAAGGGGCTAAGCAATGGGAGGAGCCATGAGATTTCCCCATGTATTGTGGAGCTTCCCAGTGGTTCTGGGGTTACCTGGGCAGGGGCAGAGGCCTGCTTAAAATCACATTGCCTGGGTGACATAGAGAGAGTTATTGGAGGGAGATGATAGCTTGCTCCTGATCACCACTGTCTTTGTTGGTCGTCACCTGTCACTCGGTTTCAGGCTGGTCCTCAGACTGGGTTGAAGGAGGTTGAGAGTTTTGAGCTTTTGAGGGGGAAGTTCCCCCCTCACAGGCAGCTGAGCAGCTGAGTTCTCTCCTCCCGCTTGCTTTGCTGTTGAAGAAAAAGGGAGGCCCTGGCTGGTGGGTTCAGTGGTTAGAGCATGGGCCAGTGCACTGAAGGGTTGCAGGTTCAATCCTGTGCTGATGTGTCTCTTTCACATCAAAGTTTCTCTCTCTCTCTCTCTTGCTTTCTCTCTCTCTCTCTCTCTCTCCTTCTCTCTCCCTCCTTCCCTCCCTCTCTCTCTCCCCCTTCCGTCCACTCTCTAAAAATCAGAGGAAAAAATATCTTCTGGTGAGGATTAACAACAATAACAACAACAAAAAACACAAAAAAAAAAACCAAAGGGGGAGGACGTATACCAAACATCTGCTTGCTTAAGACAACCACCAGGTCATTTAGGGGGTAGCACGTGACCAGACACTCCCAGAGCACACACCTTTTCCATTGGAATCTCACAGGAGAGGATGTGAACAACCCCTAATCTTACTTTCCTTCCCTGGATTTGAGAAGCATTTGGGCCAGAGGAGAGGAAAGGAGGCTTACAAGGCCATGAGAGCAATTGGAAAGCTTTAAGCAAGGATCCAGGAAGGAAAGATGAAACCCAGAGAGGAAAGGGGAACACAAATAAGTGTGAAAGAAGTGAGGCGGGCAGGGGGCAGGAGACAGGAGACCTGCTGGGCCCAGAGCTTTATGGAAACAGGTACACAGTTTTGCAAGGATTAATTTCACCAAGGAATGCACAGAAGGGCAGCTGTATGATATAAGTCATTTTCTCAAGGGATGTTACCACTTTGATTCCAACTGTTAGCATCACCAAGATTCTGGCCCTTAGCAACAATTCTTTCTTCTTTAGCATCTCATTAACCCTCAGCAGGTTAAACAGGCACAGCCCAGCTCTGTCCTAGAGACTCAGGAACCCTGAGTGTGGGTGGGTGAGGGCATCAGCACTTTGAACCAGCACCCTCGGTGACTCTGAGGCACTAAAGTTTGAGAATGCTACTTGTTGATGTCCCTGGATGAACAAAATGGGAGCCCATTATAGGAAATACACACAGCATAGACATACAACCAGTGCAAAATATGATTCTGTGATGATAACATCATTCTGTTCTAGCCCTCAAATTAGAACCATTTCAATCTCCTGCCAGGTTCCTTCCTTCACCTGTTTTAGCCCAGGACCCCCTACCTCCACCCCCACACTGCTCAATGGCCCCTTTGTGTTACCCCCAGCACAGACATCTCATAATCCCTGCAACTGATGACATTTTATGGTCAAAGTTCTTGGGGAGTGGAAAGTCCCAGTCAGTTTCGGTTTCCTATCAGAAGCAGCTTTCTCAGCAGCAAGTTGCCAGGCAATTTGCTAACAATGAATGACCTGCCCTGGCAGTCCTAGGGCAGGAGATCTTGTCTTTACAGGGAGACCCATCCCCTCCACACCAGGAAGTGGCCTCAGCAGGTGCAGTCTTGTCGTGAAACATGCCTTTAGTCATATAATTCACATAATCAGGCTGAGCCCACCAGCATTTCTCTGTGGAAATGACTGTAGAGCAACCAGAACTATTGAGAAGCTGCATCTCACTTTTATACAGTTCATTGAATATCTGAAAAGTTGAGCGTAAATTGACTTGGGAGATTTTTGGATGTGTACATTTATCATCCTCTCTGGTCATAATTTAGCTCCTGATTATTGTCAGTCTCTTTGGGGTAACGAAACCCATTAACAAAAGTAAGTGTAGACGGTTTGAGATTTGTGCAGAAAGGACATAGGTCAGGGTGGCTGGACATCAGAGATTCAGCCTTATTCCTCCCAGATTCACCGTTTCCTTGTTGGGGAGCACTTACTGATCTTGCTACCCTCTGTCATCTTGAAGTAGTGATGCCCATGCATATTGTACACAGAACAGGATGGCACATTCATTTATTTTTAAATTATTTTTAATAGATTTCAGAGAGGAAGGGAGGGAAAGATAGAATATTAATGATGAGGGAGAATCATTGTTTGGCTGCCTTTTGCATGCCTCCTATGCGGGATAGAGTCTGAAACCCGGTCATGTGCCCTGACCTGGAATTGAACTCTGACCTCTTGGTTCATAGGTTGAAGCTCAACCACTAGCACACCAGCCGAGCCAGGCTGACATTTTTATTTTATAATTTAATTGGTTTAGTTTATTCTTACCCAAGGATTTTTTTTTTCCATTGAGTGGAAGGTATAGGGGGAAAAGGGAGAGAGAGAAAAAGAAACATTGATGTGAGAGAGACACATCAATTGGTTTCCTTCTGCACTCGCCCTGATTGGGGCCAAAGGATGGAACCTGAAACCCAGGTATGTGCCCTTGACCAGGAATCAAACCCCTGGCCCTTCCATGGGAGGATCGACACTCTTACCTTTGAGCAACACAAGCCAGGGCCAGGCTGGCACATTTAAATGTGTGGCCCTAGCCAAGTCCGGGTTCCATCGATTGCCATCAAGGGCACATGCCCAGGTTGTGGGCTCCATCCCCATTAGGGAGCATGCAGGAGGCAGCCGATTAATGATTCTTTCTCATCATTGATGTTTCTATCTCTCTCTCTCTTCCTCTCTGATATCAATAAAAAAAAAAATAAGTGTCTGGATAGGACTCTACCAAAGTCTAGGGAATAATAAAAGGAAGGTATCACAGACGTCCATGGACAACTTGACTTAGAAAACTTAGCTTCCTCTCTGGCACCGGGTTCTTATCTAGCCCTTCCTCAAACTTGGGGCAGCCCCTTAGGAGTCTCTGTGAAGACATCTTTCCTCCCATCAAGAGTGAAATTTGAGTCTTATATTATTTTTGGAGGTCTGTTTCATTCTATTGGCATCCTACCCTTCCATGGATGGTTGAGGTGGAAAGCTACTTAAGCCCCTCTTTTTGAAAGATTCCTACCTGTATCTTTGGCCTCATCAGGCCAACCATATCAGAATGCAACATGGTCACCCAACATTCATGGCAGGGCTACAACAGTGAACAGTAGGGGACTCTCAAATGTTCCCCTTCATCCTGACATTTTTGCACCACCTGACTATGTCGACCATATCTCCTCATCTAAACTCACTCCCTATTCTCCACACTCTGAGATACACTATCTTTGCCTTTCTTTCTCTGCCTGCCTCTTATAATTATAACTTACATTTGCATACCCCTTGTGTGTGTTACAAAAGTCATTCACAGACCACTGGTTTGAATGAGAAAACAGATTTAAGAGACATGAAGATAGTTTCTCAATGTCACTCATGCAGGGTTGGAATTCAAATCCAGGTTTTTTGAATGCTTATGTTCATTGTTCAGTTTTTTTCACTACAGCCCAGCTGCCTGATATGCGATTTTGTTTTTAAATCTCTCCATCCATTTTTTCCTTTTCCTTTTCCTATCAGATGTGAGGCTTTTATCTTCACAAGTTAAAAGAATTGATTGAAAAACTTTTTAACTAGGTGCCTGGCCATTCTGCTTTTGGTTATCCGAGTCATCTTCCTAAAACATGGCTTTTATCATGACATGTCCCAGCACCAAATGTTCACAAGCTCACCGCGACAGATGCTGTAATTATTTCATTTACTGTACAATAAATATTGCTCTCTTTCTGAGTGCTCATTGAGCATCAGGTGGTATACTACATTCTTTTTTTAAAAATATATTTTATTGATTTTTTACAGAGAGGAAGGGAGAGGCATAGAGAGTTAGAAACATCGATAAGAGAGAAACATCGATCAGCTGCCTCTTGCACACCTCCCACTGGGGATGTGCCCGCAACCAAGGTACATGCCCTTGACTGGAATTGAACCTGGGACCTTTCAGTCCTCAGGCCTATGCTCTATACACTGAGCCAAACCAGTCAGGGCCTATACTACATTCTTTATGTTTCTTCAGTTTAATCCATGTAACACCTATATAATACAATCTTTATTAATTGCTTATTATACAGGAAGACTGAGGCTCTGGAAATACTTAAGGTTAAAAAAATAAGTTTAAAGATAGAATTCAAATCCATGACTGCTTGGTAAACTTTTCCTTTTTATTTATTTTTTCTACGTAAGGTGTCTCTTGGGGAAATGACTGAGTAATTGATTGATGATGACAAAGGCTTTGAAATATGGAATAATTTTGTGAATAAAGATTGCTTGATGGTTCTCCTTTACCTCCTTCTTTTGATATTTCAGTTCGGCAGAACGTTCTGGAGAGAGAGAACCATGAGTTAGCATTGCCAGGAAAAGGAACATTTAAGTTAACGGTCAAGTTGCCTCCAGACCCAAATGGAGTCCATGATGCCTCTAAGGAGAAAATTCCAGCAAAGGTAAGTAAAGGAGCAAGTAGCCAGGAAGTAGGGTGTTCTCCCAAGGTGTGTGGGATGGGAAGCACAATGAGGAACACCTAGTGCAGTGGTCGGCAAACTCATTAGTCAACAGAGCTAAATATCAACAGTACAACGATTGAAATTTCTTTTGAGAGCCAAATTTTTAAAACTTAAACTATATAGGTAGGTGCATTGTTATTAACTTAATTAGGGTACTCCTAAGGCTTAGGAAGAGCCACACTCAAGGGGCCAAAGAGCCACATGTGGCTCGCGAGCCGCAGTTTGCTTAAAACTGACCTAGTGGAACAAAAAATATAAATCAAACTGCAGTGAGAAATGCAACTGACAGATGTGGTGGGACATGTTTGGAATAATGAAGGAGGCACATTTTGTTTGCTCTTAGACACTTTCAGAAAAGCCAAGATTTGGGGGTTATAATAAGGGTGGGTTGAGATACAAAATTTTGGGTTGCTCTTAACCTGGAACTTGCTGTGTTAGTTTTACTTTTACATTGTTTTGAGGAGATAGCGATCCATCCTGCATGTACTAAGTATTTCCTAAAATGGTATAGTAATAGTATATTTACCTTGTTGGTTTGTTGGATTGTTGTGAGGTTTGGATGAGACAACCTGTGTAAAGCAAATGGTACAGTGTTCATGGGAAAGACACAATAAATGTTAAATGGGGAAAAAATGCAGATCTTACCCCATGCCCTGGACACTTGGTAATCACTGGGGTTTCTGTTATTTGTGACTAGTTTTTGCCAGTGATTTTTGTTCTGAGTAACTGGAGGTGACACTACATAAGGGGGGGTCATTCAAAAGCATTATTGCTGTATTTTTTCACTATTGTGTCTGCTGACCTTATATCTCCAGGCTGGTGTCAGGCACATTTTCTTAATGTAAAGAAATTTGCATTATTGGCAATTTATGAATGCTACTTTATTGTTTGAATTTCAGGAATCCAAGGCCAAAGAACATGCCAAAGAACCAGGTAAGGTCTCAATTGAGATGACTGGCCTTCACGAGGCAGTTTTGCTTTGATTAAAGATGGCACTTGTAGACATACATCATCCTTATCCTCTTTACTTCACAAGGCAGGTTTTTCTCAACTTGGCGGTGCCTTGGGCTCATTCTCAGTATACTCTCAGCCAGCTGTTCAGAGGGTGAACACTGGGGCAGCCACTTGAGCTCTAAGGTCTCAGGTCAGAAGGATGGAAACTGCTCTCTCTGTGGGGACTGGGAGACACCTTGCAATTGAGCGGAGGGCTAAGAGGGCCTGGTGGAAGGTGATGAACTGACCTTTAGAGCCCACTTGTGCCCAAGCTGCCATGGAGAAGCAAGACGTATCAGTGGGTACTGTGTGTGGCTAAGTCAGTTTCTGAGCACTGGGTGTGGGAAGTGCTGTCCTCAGGAGCCACTACAGGAAGGTGTGGGTCCTCTGTGGATGAAAGGTTGAGTGCTGGGTGCAGAATGGGGTGCAACCCTCCAGAGCAGCAGCAGCTCCTCTCCTCCATCTGCTGTAAGATAGAGCCGGACACCTAGTGGCTGTTGTGGAGTCTGTTGCTTAACTAGTGTCTGGGTGTTAGCCTGTGGCCCCTGACATTTACTACAGAAGCCACACTTTTCTGGGCTAAGCATGGTGTTATAAAGGGGACGAAAGAATGAAATGTGTTGAATGGCTGAGCAAGAGAGATAAAGTTATACATATCCAGATCTTAGGGAAAAGAAAATTCCAAAAACTGTGTAAGTATTTTATTCTAAAGTAGAAATTGTCTTGAGAACATGTTTAGATTTTTGCAACTTTCTCTTTTTGAAAATGGTACTGGGATGAGAGTTGGGGGTCATTGTCAGGGCTCTTGAGTCCATTGTCAGAACTCTATTAATTCATTAGAATGGTGATCAAAATGAGGATGGAGGGTGATTGTTTAGTAGGTCCCATATCTAAGGGATGAGGAGAGCAGAGGACACAGCACCATGAAGGCACTAGGCTTGCCTGAAACCCAGAGCTTCGGGTTAAAGATTGACAGGCAGTAACAGAGCAGGGAAAGGCACACACCAACTGATATCAGGGGGTATGAGCACTAAGCCAGTGTCCTGTTTCAGGCCATGCTGAGCTGGGTTGGAGCTCAAAGGTGGAAACCAGCAAGTGGAAGAACTAGAAGAGAGATGAACAAGAGCAGAGAAATACGGGTCACTTGTGGTCAGCAAATTCCGTTTATTCCAAGTCTATATGTCAAGCCTGGACCCGCTTTTAAATCCCAGAGCTGTGTCTGACCTTCCTGTAAGAAAATATGTTAGCGCCAATGTGTCTGAAGCCACGTGTGTCATCTGCCTCCAAACCAGTGCCCTCTTCTGTCTTTTTTATTTCTCTTTAAGTGCATAATCAGTTTGACCATCACCTACTAGAAATTTGTCTTTTCTTTAAGCTTTCACATATGTTGGTCTCATTCATTCCTCCCTCACCCCAGGCCCCCATTATCACTTTACAAATCCAGCATGGCAGGAATACCCTGCTTGTTCTCTCTGTACCTGCTGTCCTTCTCCTTCAATCTGACCAGTCCTTTGTATTGCTGGACATCTGGTCATCTTTTTCACAGAAACCTTCCCTGGCTCACCTTACCACCAACTGCAAGATAAAGTCCAGACCCCATTCTGGATGAAGCTGACTTTTCTGGCCTCATTTCTTACATCTCTGTACATGAGAGCTCCTTGAGCTTTTTTGGTCAGATCACCATTTCCTAAATAGTTTGGCACAACACTATCCTCTGCCTGTATTCTGCTGCTCACAGTACTCTCTAACTCACTTTTCTCTACCTAAATTCCATAGACCCTTCAAAATCTACTCAGATTCCTCGTCTTCTCTAAACCCTTTCCAAGCCAGCCAATCCCTTTATCTCTCTTTCTTGGAATCCTGAATTAATTGTTGGTGCTCTTTATATGGCAATGCCTCTCTTGTGATGAAGCTTCTAATAGTGGGGTGATAAAACTGTATTGCTAGCAAGGCACTTACCATTCACTCAATCCAATACTCTCATTTTTAAATTAAGAGATGTGCCCAAGCTCACATGGCTAAAGAGTGACAGAGTCAGGGGTTGAACTCATAAGGCCTCACCTTCAGCCCAGTATTCATTCTGATTTGTCATTCATGACTCATTGAATGCTAGTTTATGTTGCTATTGAATCCTCAAGCTATTTTTTATTTGGCATAAGTGTGTGTGTGTGTGTGTGTGTGTGTATGTGTGTGTGTGTGTGTGTCTTTATTGGGGTGATCTAACTGCTGTAACAAACAAGTCCCCAGATCACAGTGCAGTGTAGTTGGCAGCCAGGGTGGTTTCCCATCTTACTTTTAAGTCCTTTATACATTTTGAGTTTATTTTTGTGCAAGTTGGTGATCTAGTTTCATTTTTTTTGCATGTATCTGTCCAATTTTTTCAACACCATTTATTAAAGCGACTGTCTTGACTCCATTGTATGCTCTAGCCTCCTTTGTCAAATATTTTTTTTTAATTTCTTTATTGGTTAAGGTATTACAAATGTGTCCTTATCCCCCCATTAACACCCAACCTCCCCCCCCCCCCCCACCTCCGCAGTCATACTCTCATCCCCCTGTTGTCCGTGTCCATTGGTTTGGCTTATATGAATGCATACAAGTCCTTTGGTTGATCTCTTCCCCTTATCCCAACCCTCCCCTACTTTCCCTCTGGGGACTGATAGTCTGATTGCTGTTTCTCTGTCTTTGGATCTGTCCCTGTTCATCAGACTATGTTGTTCTCTATATTCCACAAATGAGTGAGATCATGTGGTATTTATCTTTCTCTGACTGACTTATTTCACTTAACATAATGCTCTCCAGTTCCATCCATGCTGTTGCAAATGGCAAGATTTCCTTCTTTTTACCGCAGCGTAGTGTTGCATTGTGTAGATGTACCACAGTTTTTTAATCCACTCATCTGCTGATGGGCATTTAGGCTGTTTCCAGATCTTAGCTATGGTGAATTGTGCTGCTATGAACATAGGGGCGCATATATCCTTTCTGATTGGTTTTTCTGGCTTCTTGGGATATATTCCTAGAAGTGGGATGACTGGGTCAAATGGGAGTTCCATTTTTAGTTTTTTGAGGAAACTCCATACTGTTCTCCACAGTGGCTGCACCAGTCTGCATTCCCACCAGCAGTGCACAAGTGTTCCTTTTTCTCCACATCCTCTCCAACACTTGTTGTTTGTTGATTTGTTGATGATAGCCATTCTGACAGGTGTGAGATGATACTGCATTGTCGTTCTGATTTGCATCTCTCTTATAATTAGTGACTTTGAGCATGTTTTCATATGTCTTTTGGCCTTCTGAATGTCCTCTTTTGAAAAGTGTCTATTTAGGTCCTTTGCCCATTTTTGGTTTGGATTGTTTACCTTCCTTTTGTTGAGTTGCATGAGTTCCCTGTAAATTTTGGAGATTAAACCCTTATCGGTGATATCATTGGCAAATATATTCTCCCATGCAGTTGGCTTTCTTCTGGTTTTGTTGATGGTTTCCTTTGCTGTGCAAAAGCTTTTTTTTTTTGTATGTAGTCCCATTTGTTTATTTTCTCTTTAGTTTCCATTGCCCTAGGAGCAGTATCAGAGAAGAAATTCCTTCGGCATATGTTTGTGATTTGGCTGACTGTGGATTCTTCTAGTATTTTTATGATTTTCAGTCTTACGTTTAAGTCTTTTATCCATTTTGAGTTTATTTTTGTGTATGGTGTGAGTTGTTGGTCTAGTTTCATCTTTTTGCATGTATCTGTCCAATTTTCTCAACACCATTTATTGAAGAGACTGTCTTGACTCCATTGTATGCTCTTGCCTCCTTTGTCAAATATTAATTGGGCATAGTGGTTTGGGTCGATTTCTGGGTTCTCTATTCTATTCCATTGATTTATATGTCTGTTTTTGTGCCAGTACCAAGCTGTTTTACGAACAGTGGCTTTGTAATACAGCTTGATATCTGGTATTGAGATCCCACCTACTTTGTTCTTCTTTCTCAGGATTGCTGCAGCTATTTGAGGTCTTTTTTTATTTCAGATGAATTTTTGAAATGTTCATTCTAGATCTGTGAAATATGCTGTTGGTAATTTAATGGGGATTGCATTGAATATATAGATTGCTTTGAGTAGTATGGACATTTTGTTGATGTTGATTCTACCAATTCAAGAACATGGTATGTTCTTCCATCTGTTTATGTCTTCCTCTATCTCTTTTTGCAGTGTCCTGTATTTTTTGGCATATAAGTCTTTTACCTCCTTAGTTAAGTTTATTCCTAGGTATCTTAATTTTTTTTTGGTGTGATGGTAAATGGGATTGCTTTTTTAGTCTCCCTTTCTGTAAGTTCACTATTGGTGTAAAGAAATGCCTTAGATTTCTTGGCATTAATTTTGTATCCTGCTACATTGCTGAATTCATTTATTAAGTCCACTAATTTTTGGATGGAGTCTTTAGGGTTTTCTATGTACAGTATCATGTCATCTGCAAATAAAAACAGTTTTACTTCTTCTTTTCCAATTTGGATGCCTTTTATTTCTTCTTCTTTTCTGATCGCAATGGCTAGTACTTCCAGTACTTTGCTAAACAGGGGTGGTGAGAGGGGGAATCCCTGTCTTGTTCCTGTTCTTAGGGGAAATGGTGTTAGTTTTTGCCCATTGATTATTATGTTGGCTGTGGGCCTGTCATATATGGCTTTTATTATGTTGAGGTATGATCCTTCTATTCCTGCCTTGCTGAGAGTTTTTATCAAGAAAGGGTGTTGGATTTTGTCAAGTGCTTTTTCTGAATCAATTGATATGACTATGTGATTTTTATCTCTCGATTTGTTTATGTGATGTATCACGTTTATTGATTTGTGGATATTGTACCATCCTTGCATCCCCGGGATAAATCCTACTTGGTCATGGTGTATGATCTTTCTTATGTATTTCTGTATCTGATTTGCTAGAATTTTGTTGAGTATTTTGGCATCTATGTTCATGAGGGATGTTGGCCTATAATTCTCTTTCATTGTGTTGTCTGTATCTGGTTTTGGTATTAGGGTGATGCTGGCTTCATAGTATGAGCTGGGAAGTTTTCCTTCCTCTTGGATTTTTTCGAATAATCTGCGAAGGATATGTTTTAGTTCTTCCTTTAATGTTTGGAAAACTCCTCTGTGAAACCTTCCGGCCCCGGGCTTTTGTTTGCTGGGAGCTTTTTGATGACTGCTTCAGTTTCTTCCATAGTTATTGGCCTATTGAGATTTTTAGAATCTTCCGGATTGAGTTTTGGAAGATTGTGTTTTTCTAGGAATATGTCCATTTCCTCCAGGTTGTCTAGTTTGTTAGGGTAGAGTTGTTCATAGTTTTTTTTTAAAGAATTCTTTGAATTTCTGAGGGTCTGCTGTTATTTTGCCTCTTTCATTTCTGATTTTGTTTACTTGAAACCTCTCTCTCTGCTTCTTGGGGAGCCTGGCTAGAGGCTCATCAATCCTGTTTATCATTTCAAAGAACCAGCTCTTGGTTTCATTGATCTTTTAATTTTTTATTTTTTTTTGCCTCTATGTCATTTATTTCTGCTCTGATCTTTATTATCTCCTTCCTTCTGCTCACTCTGGGCTTTTCTTGTTGTTCTCTTTCTAATTCTTTGAGTTGTAGAGTTAGATGATTTACTACCATTTTTTCTTGTTTTTTGAGGTAGGCCTGTCGTGCTATAAACTTCCCTCTCAGGACTGCCTTCATTGTGTCCCATAAATTTTGCATTGTTGTGCTGTTATTGTCATTACTTTACAGGGTGTTTTTAATTTATTCTTTGATCTCACTGGTAACCCAATCATTAGTAACATGCTATTCAGCTTCCAAGTGTTTGAGTTTTTCGGATTGTTTTTATTGTGGTTTATTTCTAATATTATGCCATTGTGATCTGAGAAGATGCATGGTATGATTTCAATCTTCTTGACTTTGGGGAGACTTTGCTTGTGACCTAATATGTGGTCTATTTTTGAAAATGTCCCATGTGCACTTGAGAAGAACGCATATTCTGTAACTTTGGGGTGAAATGTTCTAAAGATGTCAATTAAGTCCATCTGATCTAGTGAGTCATTTAGGATTGCTGTTTCCTTCCTGATTTTTTTATTTTTTTTTTCTAGAGGATTTATCCAGGGATGTCAGTGGTGTGTTTAAGTCCCCTAGTATGATTGTGTTGTTGTTGATCTCTCCCTTGTTATTTTCAAGGAGGTTTTTATGTATTTGGGTGCTCCTGCACTGGGTGCATATATGTTTATAGGGGTTCTATCCTCTTGTTGTATCAATCCCTTTAGTGTTATGAAGTGGCCTTCCTTATCTCTTGTTATGGCCTTCACTTTGAGGCCTATTTTGTCTAATATAAGTATTGCTGCCCCAGCTTTTTTTTCATTTCCATTTGCCTGAAAGATATTTTTCTATCCCTTCTTTTCAGTCTGTGTGAGTCCCTTGTTCTGAGGTGGGTCTCTTGTAGACAGCATATATATGGGTCATGTCTTTTTATCCATTCAGCCACTCGATGTCTTTTGATTGGAGCATTTAGTCCATTTACATTTAAAGTTATTATTGAAAGGTACTTGCTTGTAGTCATTTCTATTTTTGTGCCTGTGTTCTTTCTTACCTTTATATTTCTTCTTTTTACAGCATTCCCTTTAGCATTTCTTGCAGTGCTGGCTTGGTGGTGATAAACTCCCTTAGCCTTTTTGTGTCTGCAAAGCTCCTGATTTCCCCTTCAATTTTGATTGATAGTCTTGCTGGATAGAGTATTCTTGGATTCAGTCCTTTGCTTTGCAACACTTTGTATACTTTCTTCCATTCCCTTCTAGCTTGATGTGTTTCTGTTGAGAAATCATTTGATAATCGGATAGGGGATCCTTTGTAGGTAACCCTCTGTCTCTCTCTTGCAGCCTTTAAGATTCTCTCTTTGTCTTGTACATTTGCCATAGTTATTATGACATGTCTTGTTGTGGGTCTTTTGGGGTTCATTTTGCTTGGGACTCTCTGTACTTGTGTAACTTTTTTCTTCCCCATATCTGGGAAGTTTTCTGTCATTATTTCTTCAAATAGATTTTCTAATCCTTGCTGCTCTTCTTGTCCTTCTGGCAGCCCTATTATGTGTATGTTACTTCATTTCATGTTGTCCCAAATCTCCCTTAGGCTCTCCTCCTGCTTTTTAATTTTTCTCTCCAGTTGCTGTTCAGATCGAGCTTGTTTCTCTACCTTATCTTCTAACTCAATAATTCGGTCCTCTGCTTCTTCTATTCTACTGTTGAAACCTTCCATGGTGTTTTTGATTGTAGCTATATCACTTTTAATTTCTTCCTGATTCTTGCATAGGTTGTTGATTTTCTCATCCATCCGGTGAATGAATTGTACAGCCATTACTCTGAATTCTTTTTCTGTCATGCTGCATTCTTCAACTTCATTAATTTCCTTTCTTGGCGACTCCTAATTTTCTTTCCTTTGGGGGTTGTGTTGTCTCCCCATTTTGATTATCTCCAGATGGTTCAAACGTTGAGTTCCGTGGGTCAGGGCTGTGTGCAGTGGGAGCCTTACCCCACCCTAGTGTCATTGAAGAGCTCTGACACTAAAATGTGTGGTTGTGGTGGGTTGGTGGGAACCAGGCTTGCTCAGAGTCAGTGTTACCAGTGCTCAATGTGGCCTCATGTGTGCCCTTAGAATTAGGGACCCTACCTGCACCATGATGAAACAGAGACCCCCCCTGGAGTGTGTAGAAAATCAGAGACCCCTAGCGTGCGCCAGGAGTCAGAGTTCCCCAAGAATCCAGTATCAGAGTCTCTGTTGCTTCGCACGGCCTCGCATTGAGAATCAGGGTCCCTGTGTGCCCATGCACCAAGAATTGGAGTCGGTGGCTCTTAGTATGAATGCACAGGGATTCAGGGAGCCCAGGCGCAGGTGATAAGAAACACAGTCAAGTCACTGGTGCTTGGTGCTGCCTCCTGCCCGGAGAATCGGGGTCCCGGGGCCCACGCTACACGGGACCAGTTCCTGGTGTTCGCGCATTAGCTCCCAGGCCAGGGCACCTGTAGCCGGCACTGTGCAGGACCAGTTCCCTGTGTTCGCGCACTTCCAGGCTAAAGTTCCAGTAGTAGCACTGAGGTCCAGGCAAGGGGTGGGTCAATCAGTTACTATGGCGTTGCCCATGAGCCTGCGGGGAGGGGGATGGGCTCTGTTACTCACGAATCTGCCGTGGGGATTTCTGGACTCTTGGTGTCCGTGGGTCTGTAGCTGTGGTCTCAGGTCTCTGTCTCCAGTGGCTGCAGGGTCCTGGTTTGCATCTGAGACCAGACTGGGTGGTGCTGAGACCAGGATCCTACTCTCAAGCAGCGCTGTTTCTCAAGATGGCGTGGTCTTTGTGCCTGTGCTGGCCGCCCAGGAGTGTCCGCGCAGAGAGCAGTGTTCCGCCATCTAAGGCTGCCCGGTTTAGCAGCCCCTTAGAAGACCTGCAGAATCTAACTGTCCCTAGCTCATACACACACACTCCACACACTCCTCTATCACTCCCTCGTGCTCTCACACTCTCTCCCTCCCTACCTTCCTGCCGGTTGCCATCTTCCTTTCTTCTCCTTTGTCAAATATTAAATGAGCATAATGACTTGGGTCAATTTCTAGGTTCTCTGTTCTTATCCATTGGTCTATATGTCTGTTCTTGTGCCAGTACTAGGCAGTTTTGAGAACAGTGGCTTTGTAAGATAGCTTGATATCTGGTATTGAGATCCCACCTACTTTGTTCTTCTTTCTCAAGATTTCTGCAGCTATTGTAGGTCTTTTTTTTTTTTTTTATTCCAGATGAATTTTTGGAGAGTTTGTTCTAGGTCTTTGAAGTATGAGGTTGGTATTTTACTTGAATCTATAGATTGCTTTGGGTAGTACGGACATTATAATGGTGTTGATTCTACTAGTTCATGAACACAGAATATTCTTCCATTTTTTAAATGTCTTCCTCTATCTGTTTTTTCAGTGGCCTATAATTTCCTGAGTATAGGGCCTTTAACTTCTTGGTTAAATTTATTCCCAGGTATCTTAATTTTTTGTTGCAATGGTAAATGGGATGGCTTTTTTAGTTTCTCTTTCTGTGAATTCATTATTGGTGTATAAAAAAGCCATAGATTTCTGGGCATTAATTTTGTATCCTGCTACATTGGAAAATTCATTTATTAAGTCTAGTAGTTTTTTGATAGAGTCTTTAGGATTTTCAATGTACAATATCATGTCATCTGCGAATAATGACAATTTTACTCCTCCTTTTCCAACTTGGATGCCTTTTATTTCTTTTTCATGTCTGATCACTATGGCTAGCACTTCCAGTACTAAGTCGAACAGGAGTGGTGAGAGTGGACATCCCTGTCTTGTTCCTGTTCTTAAGAGAAATGATTTTAGGTTTTGCCCATTGAGTATAATGTTGGCTGTAGGTTTGTCATATAAGGCTTTCATTATGTCGAGGTATGTTCCCTCTATTCCCACTTTGCTGAGGGTTTTTATCAAGAAAAGGTGTTGGATTTTGTCAAGTGCTTTTTCCGCATCAATTGATATGACTATGTGATTTTTGTCTCTCAATTTATTTATGTGATGTATCACATTTATTGATTTTTGGATATTGTACCAATCTTGCATCCCTGGAATAAATCCCACTTGGTCATGGTGTATGATCTTGCTGGATCCGATTTACTAGAATTTGTTGAGGTTTTTAACATCTATGTTCATCAGGGATAATGGCCTGTAATTGTCTTTCTTTATAGTGTCTTGGGATTAGGGTAATGCTGGCTTGGTAGAAAGAACTTGGAAGTGGCCTTCCCCTTGAATTTTTAAAATAGTTTGAGGAGGATAGGTTTTAGTTCTTCTTTGAATGTTTGATAAAACTCCCTTGTGAAGCCATCTGTGACAGGGCTTTTGTTTGCTGGCCTTTTTAAAATTACTGTTTCAATTTCATCAGTAGTTATCAGCCTATTCAGGTTTTTTGATTCTTTCTGATTAAGTTTTGGAAGGTTTTATTTTTCTAGGAATATGTCCATTTTGTCGAGGTTGTCCAGTTTGTTGGAGTAGAGTTGTTTGTAGTATTTTTTACAAACCTTTATATGTCTGTTGGGTTGTTCACCGCTTTCATTTCTGATTTTGTTTATTTGTGTCTTCTCTCTTTGTTTCTTCCTTAGTGGGGAAATCAGAAGATTTACAAAACATTGAGCCACAAATCAAGGAATTAATAGAAAACGCCACTCAAAAAGTTAAAAGAGAAGAGCAAAGTCTGATGGAGACAGTGGCCATGTCTCCAAGAAGGTATTCTCTTTTGTGCCACAGCGGTGTGCAGGAGCATCTCCGCAGGGAGTACCCAGAGATGGAGACTTTTTATGACAGAGCCACCCAACACATGTGCTTTAAAGGACTCGGTATAGATGTGTATAAAGCAAAAAGTGAAGTCCAGGAAAAGGTGTTCACCATGGTTCACAAAAGCATTCAGCTACCCCCTGAGGTTTTCCAGTTTTTGCAACAGGTCGACTGTTCAGAACTCTCCAAGTCTCTTTTGATAGCACAGAAAATTCTTGCAGTTTATGAGCTAGAGGGCACAACTGTTTTCTTAACCGGCTGTTCATCTGAAGTCCTCTTAGAAGCTGAGAAGCAAATGGTCAGTGCCTTAAGTTATAAGCGCATAGACATTGAGGACAGGGAAGTTCTTAACAGCAAGACATGGAAAGCCATCACTAACAATTTGCCAAAGAAGCATAATTCCTCCTCAAAGACTGTAATGATCAATGAGTTAACTTCAGGAACCACAGCTGAGGTCATTATTGCAGGCTGCATGAGAGAAGTAAATGAAATCTACCACATTCTTTCTGACTTTGTGGAAAAAAACATGAAAATAGAGAGATTCCTTGAAATAAAGCCTCCCTTAGTTATTGATTATTTAAAGGCAGAGGAGCAGCCATTCTGGCAAAAGATAAAGATGAACAAGCTAAATGTTCAGGTAGATTTCAATGCTAGGAATGATCCAGAAGGCATTTTACTAACTGGCTCAAAGGCCGAAGTCCTGGAGGGAATGAACATCCTCAAGCAAGCCAGGGATTCAGTTTGTGTTAAAAGCATCAGTATTGATAAGCCAGGAGCCAGCCAGTCCTTCCGGGATAAACCATGGTATTATAAACGTGAGGTACGGTCATTTGGTTGTTTTGTGGAACTGCTGCAGAATGAAGGAAAGAAGGAGGGAGGTGGCAGTGATGGGCAGAAGTGCTCCTGTCGGACAGAATTGGCCCCTGGCGTCTCTCTGATTGTACAGCAAGGCGACTTGACACGGTTTCCTGTTGAAGTGGTGGTGAATGCCGCAAATGAGGACCTCCGTCTCAGTGAGGGCCTGGCTGCTGCTCTTTCAAAGGCAGCTGGCCCTGAGCTCCAAGCAGACTGTGATCAGATAGTGAAGGAAAAGGGTAAGATCCCAACTGGCCATGCCACCATCTCGAAAGCAGGAAAGCTCCCATACCACCAGGTGATCCATGCAGTAGGACCCAAGTGGAACAGCAGTGATGTTCTGGGGTGTATGTTACAGTTAAAGAATGCCGTGAAAAGAAGCCTCAATTTGGCTGATAATTTCCAGTACCAATCCATAGCCATCCCTGCCATTAGTTCTGGAGACGGTGGCTTTCCCTTATCCCAGTGTGTGAAGATCATTGTTTTGGCCATCAAACATTCCTTCCTATATAACTTGGCTGGATGCACCTTGAAAGAGGTTTACCTTGTGGATTTAGCTGAAAAGACTGTTGAAGCCTTTGCTGAAACTGTGAAAACTGTATTCAAAAACAACAAAACTAGTACTGCTTCCCTGCCCAGTGTACCAGCCGGAGTCCAGCCGGGCCCGAGAAACACTGATGGAAACAGAAAAATGCTGCTGTGCCCAGGTGGTCTGAGGATCCTGTTGGTGAAAGGAGATGTGCAGAATGCTATGGTGAGTGTCCCTTTTACAGAACACCCACTAGGTGCTGCAACTCCAGGGAGTCTGTTGCCAAAGGAAGATTAGGATCAAGGGAGAATTAGGGAGAGAATTCCATGCTCTCCATGGGGACCTGGAAACAAATTTCCTTAGAAAATAGGGCTACTTCATCACAGCATTTACTGATAGAGGGTGGCCAGTTATCTGTGGGTGGGACCTGGAAGTGTGTTCAGATCACCATGTCCCCAGCAAATGTGAAAATCCAAAATAATGCCTTACAATTACAAGGCTCTCTATATTTATTCAGGGCCTTCAGACCTGTGATATTTTGGCAAATCTGAGGTTAATTTCCGATCAGATTTACTGATAGCAGATATAGAGGGTAGACTTGGGACAGAAGACAGGAATCTTGTCAGTGGAATTGAAGCAGGTTGAGCCTGGAGGCCTGAGTCTGAGGGCCAATCAGCACCCAGCACCAGTAAGAAGCTGTGGGAAGGAAAGTGGAAACTGCACCTGGAGGTGGTCTGAGTACTATGTGCAGACAGTTATTGTAAGTGTGCCAGGGCAGTCATGTGTTTTTTTAAAACATATTTAACAACCTCTTCAACACGTGCTCTAGCTAATGGAAATAGCCCTGGAAGCCCCTGCTGTGCCAGATGTTCCTTCCTTCCTTTGTGGATTGTGGGCAGGCCTGGGGAAGAGATACCTAGGGAAGACCATTTGCCTATCTTCTTTGAAGAAATACCTATTCAGATCATTTGTCCACTTTTAAATTGGGTTATCTTTTTTAAAAAAGATATTTTTATTGATTTCAGACAGGAAGGGAGAGGGAGGAAGAGGTAGAAACATCAATGGTGAGAGAGAATCCTTGATCAGCTGCCTCCTGCATGCCCTCTACTGAGGATGGAGCCTGCAACCCGAGCTAGTGCCCTTGACTGGAATCGAACCTGGGACCTCTCAGTCCACAGGCTGATGCTCTATCCACTGAGCCAAACCAGCTAGGGCAATTGGGTTATCTTTTTATTACTGAATTTTAAGAGTTCTTTATGTATTTTGGATATAGGTCTCTTACCAGATTATGATTTGCAAATATTTTTCCCATTCTGTGGGTCATCTTCCTTATATAATAAGCTTCAATGATAATTACAAGAGTAAATAATAACACTGATCATTTATTATGTGCCAGGCACTATGCTAAGTGCTTGGCTTGCATTTTCTCATTCAATGCCATGAGATAGATTCCAGGATTATTATTCTTCTCAAAGAGAAGAAGGAATGAGACTTAGAGGGGCTAAGTAATTTGCCCAACTCTCACAGCTAACAAATGGTAGAGGCAAGATTGGAATCTGTTCAGGCACTATTTTGAAAATGTTAGAAAATGATTTAGTTTTTCATTAAAAAAACAAATACATAAACAAGAAACTCTTTTGATCCCAATTCAGTAATTGGAATGTTCCATTCCCTGTCCATCTAGAACACTAAATAGTAAGATATTTCTTCCATTCCTTTTTCTCCCCTAGATGTTTGAGTTCTGATTGTTCACAGTACCTGCCATGTGTTGCTTGTCCAGGACCCATGCAGGACAGCTTTGAAAATGACCTGGTCACATTCCTTCTCCTCTCTTCTCTTGGTGTCTCACTCTAGCTGATTAGTCTGCTCACATGTCCTGCTGGAAAAGCCTCCATGGCTTCTCACTGTCTGTCGGGAAGTCCAGAAGGCCTGGCCCTTGAAGTCCTCTGCAGTCCACCCCCACGGTAACATTGCCGGTCTGGCTGCACCATTTTTCTGTAGAAGCTGTGTATCAGCTCAACAGCTCACACCCACCATGCATGTGTTCCCCCTTCTGAGTGATTTCCCCGTATCCCCCTGCCCGCTTCAACTGTTCCCAAAGGGCCCACATCACACAGGGTGTACTCAGTGGCCACCAAGGGCACTTCCTCTAGACTCCTTCAGTGATCCCACTTCTTTTTTTTTTTAATTTTATTTTATTGCTTACAGTCTTACAAAGGGTATTACATATGTGTCCCTTTTTCCCCCCCGCCCTTGACAATCCCCTGGCCTCCCCTACCTCCCAGTGTCTTATGTCCATTGGTTATGCTTATATGCATGCATACAAGTCCTTTGGTTGATCTCTTACACCCCTCCATCCTGCCCCCCACCCCTCCCCGGCCTTCCCGCTACAGTTTGACAATCTGTTTGAGGCTGCTCTGCCTCTGTATTTATTATTGTTCAAAAGTTTATAATGGTCTCTATTATCCATGAATGAGTGAGATCATGTGGTATTTTTCCTTCATTGACTGGCTTATTTCACTTAGCATAATGCTCTCCAGTGCCATCCATGCCGTTGCAAATGGTAAGAGTTCCTTCTTTTTTACAGCAGCATAGTATTCCATCGTGTAGATGTACCACAGTTTTCTAATCCATTCATCTACTGATGGGCACTTAGGCTGTTTCCAGATTCTAGCTATGGTGAATTGTGCTGCTATGAACATAGGGGTGCATATATCCTTTCTGATTGTTGTTTCTGGTTTCTTGGAATATATTCCTAGAAGTGGGATCACAGGGTCAAATGGGAGTTCCATTTTCAGTTTTTTGAGGAAACTCCATACTGTCTTCCATAGTGGCTGCACCAGTCTGCATTCCCACCAGCAGTGCACAAGTGTTCCTTTTTCTCCACATCCTCTCCAGCACTTGTCGTTTGTTGATTTGTTGATGATAGCCAATCTGACAGGTGTGAGATGGTACCTCATTGTTGTTTTGATTTGCATCTCTCGGATGATTAGTGACTTTGAGCTTGTTTTCATATGTCTATTGGCTTTCTGAATGTCCTCTTTTGAAAGGTGTCTATTTAGGTCCTGTGCCCATTTTTTGATTGGATTGTTTATCTTCCTTTTGTTAAGTTGTATGAGTTCCCTGTAAATTTTGGAGATTAAGCCCTTATCAGATATGACATTGGCAAATATGTTTTCCCACGCAGTGGGTTTTCTCGTTGTTTTGTTGATGGTTTCTTTTACTGTGCAGAAGCTTTTTATTTTGATGTAGTCCCATTTGTTCATTTTCTCTTTAGTTTCAAGTGCCCTAGGAGCTGTATCAGTGAAGAAATTGCTTCGGCATATGTCTGAGATTTTGTTACCTTTGGCTTCTTCTAGAATTTTTATGGTTTCCTGTTGTACATTTAAGTCCTTTATCCATTTTGAGTTTATTTTTGTGTATGGTGTAAGTTGGTGATCCAGTTTCATTTTTTTGCATATATCTGTCCAATTTTCCCAACACCATTTATTGAAGAGACTGTCTTGGCTCCATTGTATGTTCTTGCCTCCTTTGTCAAATATTAATTGAGCATATTGGTTCGGGCCGATTTCTGGGCTCTCTATTCTATTCCATTGATCTATATGCCTGTTCTTGTGCCAGTACCAGGCAGTTTTGAAAACAGTGGCTTTGTAGTACATCTTGATATCTGGTATTGAGATCCCACCTACTTTGTTCTTCTTTCTCAGGTTCGCTGCAGCTATTCGGGGTCTTTTTTTATTCCACATGGATTTTTGGAGAGTTCGTTCTAGATCTGTGAAGTATGCCGTTGGTATTTTAATGGGAAGTGCATTGAATTTATAGATTGCTTTGGGTAGTACAGACATTTTAATGATGTTGATTCTACCAATCCATGAACACGGTATGTTCTTCCATCTGTTTATGTCTTCCTCTATCTCTTTCTTCAACGTCCTGTAGTTTTCTGAGTAGAGGTCTTTTACCTCTTTAGTTAAGTTTATTCCTAGGTAGCTTAATTTTTTTGGTGCGATGGTGAATGGAATTGTTTTTATAATCTCTCTTTCTGAAAGTTCACTATTGGTGTATAGAAATGCCTCAGATTTCTTGGGGTTAATTTTGTATCCTGCTACATTGCCAAATTCATGTATTAAGTCTAGTAGCTTTTTGATGAAGTCTCTAGGGTTTTGTATGTATAATATCATGTCATCTGCAAATAAGGACAGTTTCACTTCCTCTTTTCCAATTTGGATGCCTTTTATTTCTTCTTCTTGCCTAATTGCAATGGCTAATACTTCCAGTACTATGTTGAACAGGAGTGGTGAGAGTGGGCATCCCTGTCTTGTTCCTGTTCTTAGGGGAAATGGTGTTAGTTTTTGTCCATTGAGTATGATGTTGGCTGTGGGCCTGTCATATATGGCTTTTATTATGTTGAGGTATGATCCTTCTACTCCCGCCTTCCTGAGAGTTTTTATCAAAAATGGGTGTTGGAGTTTGTCAAATGCTTTTTCTTCATCAATTGATTTGACCATGTGGTTTTTTTCTTTCAATTTGTTTATGTGATGTATCACGTTTATTGATTTGCGGATATTGTACCATCCTTGCATCCCTGGGATAAATCCTACTTGGTCATGGTGTATGATCTTTCTGATGTACTGCTGGATCCGATTTGCTAAGATTTTGTTGAGGATTTTGGCATCTATGTTTATGAGGGATATTGGCCTGTAATACTCTTTTATTGTGTTGTCTTTCCCTGGTTTTGGTATGAGGGTGATGCTGGCTTCATAGAATGAGCTTGGAAGTGTTCCTTCCTCTTGAATTTTTTGTAGTAGTCTGAGGAGGATAGGTTTTAGTTCTTCCTTGAATGTTTGGTAAAACTCCCCTGTGAAGCCATCTGGTCCTGGGCTTTTGTTTGCTGGAAGCTTTTTGATGACTGCTTCCATTTCTTCCATAGTTATTGGCCTATTGAGATTTTTGGATTCTTCCTGATTGAGTTTTGGAATGTTGTATTTTTCTAGAAACTTTTCCATTTCCTCCAGGTTGTCTAGTTTGTTGGAGTAGAGCTGTCCATAGTATTTTTTAACAATCATTTGTATTTCTGTGGGGTCTGTTGCTATTTCGCCTCTATCGTTTCTGATTTTGTTTATTTGGGTCCTCTCTCTTTGCTTCTTGGTGAGTCTGGCTAGAGGTTTGTCAATCTTGTTTATCCTTTCAAAGAACTAGCTCTTGGTTTCATTGATTTTCTGTATTGTTTTTTTGGTCTCTATGTCATTTATTTCAGCTGTAATCTTTATTATCTCCTTCCTTCTGCTCACTCTGGGGTTTTCTTGTTGCTGTCTTTCTAATTCTTTGAGTTGTAGAGTTAGGTGATTTACTACCATTTTCTCTTGTTTTTTGAGATAGGCCTGTAGAGCTATAAACTTCCCTCTCAGGACTGCTTTCATTGTGTCCCATAGGTTTTGGATTGTTGTGTTTTCATTGTCATTAGTTTCCAGGATGTTTTTAATTTCTTCTTTGATCTCATTGGTAACCCAATCAATATTTAATAACATGCTATTCAGCTTCCAAGTGTTTGAGTATTTGGGGTTGTTTTTATTGTAGTTTATTTCTAATATTATGCCATCATGGTCTGAGAAGATGCTTTTTATGATTTCAATCTTCTTGAATTTGGGGATACTTTGCTTGTGACCCAATATGTGGTCTATTTTTGTAGATGTCCCATGAGCACCTGAGGTGAAGGTATATTTTGTGGCTTTGGGGTGAAGTGTTCTGAAGATGTCAATTAAGTCCATCTGATCTAGTGAGTCATTTAGGATTGTTGTTTATTGGCTGAGTTTTTGTCGAGCGGATATATCCAGTGATGTCAGTGGTGTATTAAAGTCCCCTACTATGATTGTATTGTTGTCGATCTCTCCTTTGATATCTTCCAGGAGTTTTTTTATGAATTTGGGTGCTCCTGCATTGGGTGCATATATGTTTATCAGGGTTATATCCTCTTGTTGTATTGATCCCTTTAGTATTATGAAGTGGCCTTCCTTATCTCTTGTTATGGCCTTCACTTTGAGGTCTATTTTGTCCGATATAAGTATTTCTACCCCAGCTCTTTTTTTCATTTCCATTTGCCTGAAAGATATTTTTCCATCCCTTCACTTTCAGTCTGTTTGAGTCCCTTGTAATGAGGTGGGTCTCTTGTAGACAGCAAATATATGGGTCATGTTTTTTTATCCATTCAGCCACTCAATGTCTTTTGATTGGGCCATTTAGTCCATTTACATTTAAAGTTATTATTGAAAGGTACTTGTTTGTAGCCATTTCTATTTTTTTTGTGTGTGGCTGTTTTCTTT
Source organism: Myotis daubentonii (assembly GCF_963259705.1). Taxonomy (NCBI): domain Eukaryota; kingdom Metazoa; phylum Chordata; class Mammalia; order Chiroptera; family Vespertilionidae; genus Myotis; species Myotis daubentonii. The sequence continues at coordinate 58,624,198 of NC_081842.1, read as the reverse complement.
CTGGGCTTTTTAGTTCTTCTTTTTACACCAGTCCCTTTAGCATTTCTTGCATTGCTGGCTTGGTGGTGATAAACTCCCTTAGCCTTTTTTTGTCTGTGAAGCTTCTTATTTCCCCTTTAATTTTGAATGATAGCCTTGTTGGATAGAGTATTCTTGGATTCAGTCCTTTGCTTTGCATCACTTTGTAAATTTCCGTCCATTCTTTTCTGGCCTGATGTGTTTCTGTTAAGAAATCATTTGATAATCTAATGGGAGATCCCTTGTATGTAACCTTACATCTCTCTCTTGCAGCCTGTAAGATTCTCTCTTTGTCCTGAACATTTGCCATGGTGATTATGATGTGTCTTGGTGTGGGTCTTTTTGGGTTCACCTTGTTTGGGACTCTCTGGGCTTGTGAGACTTTTTTCTTCCCCACCTCAGGGATGTTTTCTGATATTATTTCTTCGAGTAGGTATTCTAATCCATGTTCATCTTTCTGTTGTTCTGGCACCCCTATTATTCGTATGTTGTTTCATTTCATGTTGTCCCAAAGCTCCCTTAGGCTCTCTTCCTGTTTTTTAATTTTTTTCTCCAATTGCAGTACAGTTTGGGTGTGTTTTGCTTCCTTGTCTTCTAATTCACTAATTCGGTCCTCTGCTTCTCCTAGTCTACTGTTGATACTTTCAATGGAGTTTTTCATTGCAGCTATATCACTCTTCATTTCTTCTTGGGTCTTACTTAAGTTGTTGATTTTTTCATCTGTTTCTTCTAGCTTCTTCCATATGTTATTGATTTTTTCATCTGTTTCTTCTTGCTTCTTGCATAGGTAGTTGACTTTTTCATCTGTTTCTTCTAGCTTCTTGCATAAGTTGTTGACTTTTTCCTCCGTCCGGTTTATGCACTCTAGGACCCTTATTCTGAATTCTTTATCTGTCATGTTGCATGCCTCTGTATCATTTAGCTGCTTTTCTGGAGAGTCCTCCTTCTCTTTCCTTTGGGGGTTTCTTTGTCTACCCATGTTTGATCTCACTGACATATCTAGACGTTGAATCATTCAGTGGCTGCTCTCTGGGTGGCAGTAACTCCTTGGGCTGTGGTTGCTCTTCGGGCGGTTGCGGTAGCAGCTGCTCCTCAGTTGGCAGCAGCTCCTCTGGTGGGTGCTGTTCACAGCTGTGGTGGCTCTTCTGGCTGGTGGGGGGAGGTTTCACGTACAGCTGCTGTTCCTCAGACAGAGGGTGTGGTGCTCAGGAGGCTGCTGTTGCTTGGATCTGCTGTGTTGATTTAAAGGCACAAAATACAACACAACAAGGCACCACGTACTGTGCACTAAACACAAATATATTCACGATATTAATAACCCCAAATAAAGGTGACCACCCGAATTAAGAGAATTAGGGGATAAGGAAGAAAGAAGAGAAAAAGAGAAAAGAGAAAAAAGGAAAGAAAAGTAGGGACCGAAAAAAAAAAAGGAGTGCAAAAATGAAATTGGGTAAAAGGAGGGGGGAAAATAAAAGAGAGAAAAGAAAAGAAAAATAAAAGAGCTAAAAGAGAGAATGAAGTGGAAGAGGGGAAGAGACTATTAATATGAGGAAAAAACTCCTATAGAACCGCCACAAATCCCAACAAATTCCAGCAACAGCTCCCTGGAGATAAATGCAAACTAGAAACAACCAATAATATCAAGAGAGGCAAGGGAAAACAGAAGCACAAAAATAACTGGGGGGGGGGGGGGGACGGGTGGAGGGAGGGGAAAAACCAGCAGAAAAAAATAAAAAGAAAAAGCAAAACAGCCTCACAACAAGTCCTAAAACACACACCCACACACACACACACACACACACACAAAAAAAAAAACAAGCAACAACAACAAAAAAACAATATACTCAACAATCAAGCAAACAGCAACAAAACAATAGAAAGATAAAAGAAGAAAAAAAGAAAAAAATTTTTGGATAGTGAAGAAAGATAAGGGGTATGTGTATAAAGATTTAGAGCAGTGGATTGGAAATAGGATATATAAGTAGGGTGAAATTTTGACAGGAGGTAAACAGAAGGAATAGGGAAAATCTAGAGCAGGAATAGGATAAGAGAAACAGGACAACAAAAGGGGAAAAGTGAGGGAGAGGGTTTTAGCATAGAGGTAAAATTGAGGTAGGGAAAATTGTTGCTAAAGGAACGATGAAAATAGAATGGAGAACACTAATCCCAAAATAAAATAAAGAGAAAATAAAATGGCACTTTAAAAAATGGTAAAATGGTTGCAGTCATAATACTGGTTAAAAATAAGAATGTAGTAATTAAAAGGGTAAAATCAGGTGATGGAAAAAGAAGAAAAAAATATTTGGTTTCTTAGTTAAAAGGTGAAAAAAGAAAAAAAAATTGCAGTAGTGAATGTCCTTCGGTTCTTCTACTCGTCAGTCTGGCTCGCCTTAGTCCTGCCAGGTATTCAGGAGAGTGTTGAATTTCCCTGTGATACCCTGTTCCTCTGTGTTGTAAACCACAGTCCTTATTTTAAAGCAGGCCGCATTTATTTCCCAGACTGCCTTATTTTGTGTTTAGCAAAGAGTCAGTTTGTGGGTCAGCCTCTGGGTGGCAGTGTTCTGGGGTTGGCCTCTGAGGCTATAGGGCCTCTCTATCGCTGGGATTGAAAATCCCTCTATAGGCCAGATCCTGTTAACTCCAAGGGACTGATCAGATTATTTTAATCCTTGATCTAGTTCACAGTGGAATCTGGGTGTGGCTGTGCTCCTTGCCTGGGGGTTAGGTAGGGGAGTCCCACCCTCTGGAGAGAATGGCTGCCCTGATCCTGGGCCCAGGGGTGTCTCAGCACTCAATTCGCTGACATCTCTCCCAGCCCCCCCTCTCTCCTCAGTCTCTCCCCAGATTCCACTCGTCCGCACCTTCTCCCTCTCTTCAGCACAGGTGAGTGTCTGTATCGGAGATGTCTTATGAACGGGACTCAGTGAAAATAAATAAGCAAACGCCGGCCACAGAAACGGGGAAGGCTGACTTTCTTACAAGCTCTTCTACTACCGGCACTGCATGCTCTGGTCAGCTCTTCAGGCTGCCCCCTTTAGGCTGAGTCCTCCGTGATCACAGAACCCAGCTCTCAAATCCCCCGGCAGCGCCAGGAATCCCGCAGATCTCCTTCCCCCAGTCAGGGTCTGTGCCTGTCCCAAGGGACAGGGCTGTCTGCCACGAGGTCTGCCTCTATCCCTCTGGGCTCAGAGGTCTGGCCAGTGATCCCACTTGTTGACAGCTCTCTTTTGTCCTGGAGTGTAACTTAAATATCTAATAAGACATTATCTTGGGTGGTATTTGTCTCTGAAAACAATAATCTTTAGTTGTCCCCATTGTGCCAAGTCCAATGGCTCAAATATAGTAATACTTGATGAATGCTTTTTGTTAGAATTTGAGACAAATTGTTGGTTTTGTCTTTAGGCTGATGTTGTCGTCAACTCCATTCCTTGGGATCTCAACCTTAATAGTGGGCTCCTTTCTCGGGCCCTCTTGGCAAAAGCTGGGCCAAATCTCCAGAAGGAATTGAACACAGCTGGACAAGGGATAGCTGTTGACGTGGGCACGATTCTTCAAACCACTGGTTGCAATCTGCAATGCAACCAAGTGCTTCACGTGGTGGCTCCGAACTGGAACAATGGTGACACATCTTCACACAAGGTGGGGTCTGGTTTTTAATTCCCTGGGAAATTGGTTACCCCTTTGTTCTCTTTTCAATTATTGTACCATGTTTCTCTTCTGCAATAACATCACATTCATGGCAGGTTCCATCATTATGACCCTTTCTTTTAGTGTAGCTGACTGCTCCTGAAAACTAGTTATTGAAGATAGTTAAGAGTTATTGAAGATAGTGCATCTTTTTAAAAATATTGATTTCAGAGTGGAAGGGAGAGGGAGAGAGAGATAGAAACATCAATAAGAGAGAACCATTGATCGGCTGCCTCCTGCACGACCTCCTACTGGGGATCGAGCCTGAAATCCAGCCATGTGCCTTGACCAGGAATGGAACCATGACCTCCTGGTTGATAGGTCGCTGCTCAACCACTGAGCCACACTAGCTAGGCTAAGATAAAACATCTTTAGTGAGGAAGGCAAGGTGAGGGTATGAAGAATGGAAGAGCATGTAGGATTAGAAGAGTAGTTGCTTTGCTTCTTTCCTTCATTGCTAAGTGCATGTGAATCTCTTTGAAGAGTTTCTTACATTCTCTTTTCCTTTTCCTGTATTTTTCTTTCCCTTCTGACTGCCCTTAGCCTGCCTTTTGTTGAAAGCAAAAAGGAGTAGACAGAGATCACAAAGTAGCTAAATTATTTTTTTCCCTAATTCCCATTTCTGGGCAAAATGTATAAGAATGTGCTTTGTACTTTTCAGATCATGCAAGACATAATCAGAAAATGTTTGGAAATGACTGAGAACTTGTCCTTAAACTCAATTGCGTTTCCAGCCATTGGAACAGGCAATTTGGGGTTTCCTAAGACTGTTTTTGCTGAATTGATTATTTCAGAAGTGTTCAAATTTAGTAGCAACAATCAACCAACAGCTTTACAAGAGGTTTGCTTTGTGCTTCACCCGAGTGATCACGGAAATATTCAGGTACAGCTTCACTCATTTCTGGTTATTTTGTCAACTGAGCCCTAATGGTATCCAATGTCTTCTTGGTCTAACGGGTTGTTTCTTCCATGTATTTCCCATGCAGGAAAGTAAAAGAGCAGTCTAAGCTAGTTGAAGCATGGGAATTTTCAAGCAAAGTTATGGATATAGAAATAAAAATTAGCTTATTATTTAGGAAAACTCCAAACATGTACAAACATCAACAAAATAGTATAATAAACTCCCTTATAACCATCACTCATCTTCACAATTGCTAATATGCTTTATCTCTATGTCCATTTATTGCCTTTTTTCCCATACTATTTTTAAAATTATTTATTTATTTTTAATGGTCACCAGAGAATTTTTTATTGATTTTTGTTTTTAGAGAGAGAGGAAGGGAGAAAGAGAGTGGAAGGCAGAGAAAGAGAGAGAGAGAGAGAGAGAGAGAGAGAGAGAGAGAGAGAAAGAGAGAGAGATATTGATGTGAGAAACATCGCACACAAACCTATTGGGAATTGAACCTGAAACCTAGGTATGTGCCCAACCTACAACCTTCTGGTGTATGGGAAGACACTCCAACCAACTAAACCACTTTGCCAGGGTCCCCTATTATTTTGAAGCAAATCCAGATATACATTTTACCCATAAACAAGTCAGTATTTATTTTAGACATTGCAATTTAAAAAGTAACAACACCATGGCCCTGGCTGGTGTGGCTCAATTGGTTGAGCATTGTCCCATGCACCAAGAGGTCGCACGTTCGATTCCCAGTTAATGCACATGCCGGGTTGCAGGCTCGATCTCTTTTACGGGGCATGTAGGAGACAGTCAATCAATGTTTCTCTCTCATCGCTGTTTCACTTATCTCTCTCAAGTCAATAAAAACATAATTTTTTTTAAACAATGAAGGATTTCCCTTCACTTAAAAAAAGTAACACCACCACAATACTCTTTCACACATAAAGTAAATTGACAATCATTCCTTTATTTTATCAATTACCAAGTCAATGTTCAAATTTACAACTGTAACATAAATGTTTTCTTTTCACAGCTTATTTGTTTGAATCAGAATCCAAACAAGGCCTATATTGACACGTTCCTTAACCTTCTTTTAATCTATAGTATTTTCTTCCATATGAACACAGAAATTTTTATCTATAATAATAAAAGCATAATATGATAATTAGACCGGACAGCCGAACAACCTTCTGGACATCATAATGTACGTCCTTCCAGACAAAGCTGTGGTGGTTGGGGCCAAGGCAGAGATGGTTAGAGGCAGTAAGGCAGGCAGGTAAGGGTTAGGTGTAATCAGGCAGGCAGGCGAGCAGTTCAGGGTGATCAGGCAGCCAGGTGGGCGGTTAGGGGCGATCACACGGGCAGGCGGGTGGTTAGGGGCAACCAGGCAGGAAGGCAGGCAAGCAGTTAGGAGCCAGCGCTCCTGGATTGAGAGAGGGTTGTCAGACTGCCAGGTTAGGCCCAATCCCGCTGACAGTTGGACATCCCCCGAGGGATCCCGGATTTTGAGAGGGTGCAGGATGGGCTGAGGAACACCCCACCCATGCACTAATTTCATGCAATGGGCCTCTAGTACCTAATATAAAAGCACAGTTGTGGTCCTATAAATAGGAGATTGTCAGGATGAACTACAACTGCAGGATATGGTAAGAATGAACTCAGCACATACTCCCTGGAATAGGAGATTTGGTACCAGAAGTCATAGAGAGTTCATTGACCAGCTCACATTTTCTGAACATCAGCTATGGGTGAGCCGCTGGACTCTACATTATGGGAGAACAAGAGGCATTTAATAAGAGGCCATTATCCTGCCTCCAAGTCCTTAGAGTCCAGTAGAGTAAATGACATTAAATGTTTGAAAAGTTCCATGGTAGTGCAAGAACAGATCAAGGCTAGCAACCCAGAAGATGTCCATGAATTGTTGGACCATTTTAATTTTTAGGTCATTCTTAATTTTTTTCTGAATCTAGATACTACCTTTAAGTTCTTACGAAGCAAGCAATTCTAGTCTAAATTCTATTCAGACAACCAAACCACCTGACCAAGATAGTATGGTCCATTTAGTTGGTCTGAATAACTATAGTAATTTCTAGTCAATAAATGCTTTTTGAACAACCCCTCCTATGATCTGCATTATACAAGGTGATGTGGATCATGGGATGAGTATGTAGCACATACTTCCCCTCCTGTACATCATAATTACTCTGAGAGGCATAAGATTTATACACATAAAATGAACTAAATTAGAGAGAAAGTGCTGAGGTTTTTGAATGGGTGAATAGGGGAGCGAGTCCTATGACATGGACCTGAACCTTCAAATTTCATTATTGCTGTGCAACCCCAGGCCCTGTTTCCTTTCCTAAAGGCTCAGGTTCCTCTGCAAGTATTCAGGAGGAGGATTAGTCTCTGCAGACACCTTTACTGCCACTGGAAATAGTATTGATCGTCTGTACATGGCTGTGACACTTTTTCACTTAAGACTTTTGAAGACAGTTAAACTTTGGTTATATTTGCACACAAAAACAACAACAAAACTTATTGAGATGTTTAGAGGTAACAGAGGTTGCAAAACAGCAGCCCATGGTCTGAACATGGCCTCTAGATATGCTTTATTTGGTCTACTTTTAAAAATTTTTAAATCAGTTGCTAATATTTTAAAATCAAACATTTCACATAATACTCCAGATGTCCACGTGTACCTAAAATTTCAAACATTCTGACCCATTGGGTATGGGTTTCTGTCTGAACAGTTTGCTGTGGCTGAATGACAGGTGCTGTATAGTCCTGCAGAGTCACATTCTGCACCTTTACACTTGTAGCTTCCTGCCTGGACTCTGGAGGTCTATAAGTCTGACACCCTCAGTCTATAATCTGTTCCAGTCCTTTTCCTTTATTGTATCAGCCTTTAATCCAAGATGTTACTTGGTACTTTTTGTTTTTTTACCAACAAAATTCTCTGTTGCTTGTTTACAAAATAGTGATGATTTTGGAGTGTCACTACCAGGCAAAGAAATGGAATTCATAGGTTCACTAAACCTAAAATACAGTCTCTTGCTCCAAAATGCACTACTTCACTAGCCATTCCTCTTTTGGTACAATTAAGAAGTTAAAAACTGAAGTATCTGTGTTCTTGTGATTGTCTTTCTCTTAACACTGTATTTTTTAACAACTGGCAACTTACTTGCTCTTACCGAATATGAAAGAAATACATATTCATTGTAGAAACTTTGAACAATGCAAAATGCATAAATTATTTTAGTCATATTTCATTCTAGTGTTCTTCTATATATATGTACTTTGCAAAGTGGTGTCATAATAATATAATTAAAGTTAACCTTCTTTCATTTAATAGTGTAAAGTGAGTATTTCCCTATTCCATTAACTACTCTTTTTTAAAAAAAATATATTTTATTGATTTTTTACAGAGAGGAAGGGAGAGAGATAGAGAGTTAGAAACATCGATGAGAGAGAAACGTCGATCAGCTGCCTCCAGCACATCTCCTACTGGGGATGTGCCCGCAACCCAGGTACATGCCCTTGACCGGAATCGAACCTAGGACCTTTCAGTGCACAGGCCGACGCTCTATCCACTGAGCCAAACCGGTTTCGGCGCATTAACTACTCTTTGAAAGTGCAATACCTAATGGCTGCTAAATATTTTAACACAGGGATATACTAAAATATATTTAAGCATTTCCCTATTGGATTTTAAACTGTTGTATTTTCTTCTTGATTTTAATAAAAAGCACTTTAATCAATATTTTTGTATTCATATCTTTGTTCCCATTTTGATAATTTTCATTGGATGCATTTGTAGAAATAATATATGTATTTTTATGACTTTAAAAATATATAATGATAATAACAATACTTTGAGAATTGTTCTCTCATCAATATTTGTGCATGCATGATCATAAACTGTGATGAATAAAATTTGTCTATCTACTAAGGATTGTAGTAATCAAAACTGTCTTTGTGTTTCCAGGCATTTTCAGATGAATTTGACAAAATAGCTAATGGAAATTTCATCAGTGACAAAATTGCCAAGACTCAGAATACACAAGGTTCAGTAAAGATATCATTTCATTTTTCTAAATTTATTTCATTCTTATTTTGTTGTTCTTTTCTGGGGTTTAGAAAAAATATTAAATTAAGAAATTATTTCTAGTTATTAAATGACTACTTAATGATAAGTGAAAGATGCAGTGATGATTTTTAAAAATAATTTTAATTACATCTTTATTGTTCAGATTATTATAGTTGTTCCTCTTTTTTCCCCCATAGCTCCCCTCCACCCAGTTCCCACCCCACCTTCTGCCCTTACCCCTGCCACTGTCCTCATCCATAGGTGTATGATTTTTGTTCAGTCTCTTCCTGCACCTCCCCCTCCCCTTCCCCCCTGAGAATTGGCAGTCCACTCCCTTTCTATGTCCTTGATACTATTATATTCACCAGTTTATTCTGTTCATCAAATTATTTATCTTCTTAAAGGATACCTTTCAGCATTTCATATAATACTGGTTTGGTGGTGATGAACTCCTTTAGCCATTTCTTATCTGTGAAGCTATTTATCTGCCCTTCAATTCTGAATGATAGTTTTGCTGGATAAAGTAACCTTGGTTGTAGGTTCATGCTATTCATCATTTTGAATATTTCTTGCCACTCCCTTCTGGCCTACATAGTTTCTGTTGAGAAATCAGCTGACAGTCGTATGGGTATTCCCTTGTAGGTAACTAACTGATTTTCTCTTGCTGCTTTTAAGATTTTCTCTTTGTCTTTTGCTTTTGGAATTTTAATTATGATGTGTCTTGGTGTGGTCCTCTTTGGATTCCTTTTGTTTGGGGTTCTCTGCACATCCTGGACTTGTAAGTCTATTTCTTTCACCAGGTAGGGGAAGTTTTCTGTCATTATTTCTTCAAATAGGTTTTCAATATCTTGCTCTCTCTCTTCTTCTGGCACCGCTATAATTCGAATGTTGGGACGCTTGAAGTTGTCCCAGAGGCTCCTTACACTATCTTCATATTTTGGGATTCTTTTTTTTTTTTTTTTTTTTTGCTTTTCTGGTTGGGCGTTTTTGCTTCTTCATATTTCAAATCTTTGACTTGATTCTTGGGATCCTCTAGTCTGCTGTTGGATCTCTGTAGAATATTCTTTATTTCATATTTCAGTCAGTGTATGCTTAATTTCTAGTTGGTCCTTTTTCATATCCTCGAGGGTCTCACTAAATTTATCGCCGCTTTCTAGAAAATTTTTGAAAAACCTTATAACCCTAGTTTTGAACTGTATATCCCATAGTTTGCTTTCCTCCATTTCTGACATTTGTGACCTGCTTCTTTTTCTTCGCATTTTGGCTGCTTCCCTGAGTTGGTAGAGTAGCTTTGTGTGCTAAGTGTCCTATAGGGCCCAGTGGCTCAGCCTTCCCAATTACCTGAGGTGGACACTCTTGGTGCACCCCTTTGTGGGCTGTGTGCACAGTCTTGTTGTAGTTAAGCCTTGATTGTTGTAGGTATCACTGGGAGGATTTGACCTCTAGGCCAATTGGCTGTGAGAGTCAGCTGTGGTTATGGTGGGAGAACTTCTGTGCTGGAAACACCCTTCTGGGGCAAGACTTGCTTCAGTGGGGATTTGGTGCTCACTGAGTCTGCCCCCTGAGTGTGTCCCTTATGGATCTGAGGAGTTGTAATCTGGATGATCCACTCTGACCACTGGGTATACTGGCTCTTGGATCTCTAAGGAGGTGCTAATTTAGCCTCTGCCTGAGGCTACACTGCAGGAGCTATGGAGAGATCTGCAGATTCGTTTTCTTTGTTTGGGTTTTGGAGGTGCAGATGAGGTCCAGCTGTGAAGCAATGCAAGCTGTTGTGGGGCCTTTGGCCTTCATTTTGTATGTTCTGGGTCTCTCTGACCCAGCTGCAGTTAGTTAGGTAATTTTAGATTGCAAAGGGCCAGGGCATTCATATGCAAAAGTCTCTGTGCACAGTTTTGGCGGAGCGGGGTCTCAGGGAATCAACAGGGCATAGCAAACAGCTATGGCTGATCCTCAGCCCTGCTCTAAGAGGACCCGGGTCTCACTGTTCCACAGTAATCACTGCAAGCACCTCTGAGAGAAAGCTGCCCTCAAGTTTCGCCCACTGCCAGACAGTCCAGTTTCTCCCCAGATGAGTCTAGGTCCCCAGAGACTTGCCCGGAACTGGAGTTCAGAGCAGTCAGGAGCTTGTATATCCCTCCAGATTGAAAAAGACAACCGTGTCCTCAGTTGTGAGCCCTTTGCGCGTGCGCCTCCATACCTCTGCACTTTACTTCCACACCACACCTCCCCTGAGTCTCAGTGTGCTTTTCTCTTTCCTTCTAGTTGTAGAATTTCCACTCAGCCAGCCTTCCTGTGGTTCTGGATGATGTCCGTTTTGTCCTTTAGTTGTAGTTTTGAAGTGGTTGTGCGAGGCAGCAATTTCTGGTGTTTACCTATGCCACCATCTTGGTTTTTCTCCTAATTTCCTTCTTGATGTAGCAGTTAATTCGGCAGTGATGATTTTTATGAAAAAAAACCTATTTGTGAGAATGGAGATATTAAATCATACTCTATACACCCGAGCATGCAAGACACTGGCCACGACTGACAATCTTGAGTGGAGAGTAAGCAATCCAAGTTATATAATCTCTACAGAGGGATTTAAGTAGTGATGAGGCCCATATTTCCTAAGGATGATGTGACCTGTGTTTTTGGAAATAGACACATTTAAAGAGACAATACCAACCAAGTGCTGCTTCTTTGTCAAATTTGCTGTTACATGTTTGGCTTTATCCTATTTGGAGTTTTCTGAGGCTTCTTGAATCTCAATATGTATGTCTTCCATCAAATTTGGGGATTTTTCAGTCATTTATTCAAATAGTTTCCTGCACTCATCTCTCATCTCCTCTGGGGGCTCCAATTACATGAATGTTAGACCTTTTGATAGTTTCCTGCCATTCCCTGAGAATCTCTTCTTTTCCCTTTTAATCTTTTTTTTCTGTTTTTCAGATTGGATATTTTTTATTGATCTGCATCCAAGTTCACAGATTCATTTCTCTGTCTACTGTTGAGCCTATCTAATGAATTTTTTAAATTTCAGATATTGTATTTATAAGTGCTTAAATGTCCATTTGATTCTTAATTTATAATTTATATTTCTCTGCAGAGACACCTATTTTTCCACTCATTCCAAATCATTTCCATTCATTTAAATATATTTACTTTGACCTCAGGGAGTATATTTATAGTAGACACTTTAAAGTCTTTGTTAAGTCCAACATCTGGTTCATCTTGACAGAAGCATTTATATTGAGTATCTTTACCCTTGAGAACTGCTCACATTTTCTTGGTTCTTTGTATGACAAGCAGTTTGCGATAATAGACTAGTTATTTTCATTATTATGTTGTGACACTTGGGTCTGGTTAAAAATCTCCTGGAAAATGGTAATTGTTTCAGCAGGCAGTCAGTCAGTTAAGTTCATCCTAACAGTCCTGTCTCACCTTCTATGGGAGGCGTTCCCTTGTCACTTCAGTTCTCAGAGCCTTTGCCGTGCTCCTTGGGACGGCTCCCCCATGTGCAGCTCCAGGGTGGGCTTAGGATTTATTCCCGTTTGTCACAGAACTGGGGCCCACTTTCTCCAGCTATCCCCTCAGCAGAACTCCCCTCACACACTTGGCTTGCAGGAGCCCATTTTCTAGGCTTCTCCCCAGAGAGACAGTGTTCTCTTGGAGTTTAAGTTGCCTGGTCTGTTGCCACATAACTTTGTGTGATCAGGGTTGTCCTCGGGCAAAGTGGGGAGAGAGAAGAGAGAAAGAAAAATAACAGGTATTTCCCACACACAGCCATGTACACTTTTCAGACCAAAAGGGCCCTTTTCCCTGGATCTTCTGGATAGAAATACAGAACTCTAAGAGCTTTAACTCCCTGAGGGGTCACTATGGAGTTCTGCAACTGGGGTCACCTTGGGAGTAGGGCCTATATTAAAAAAAAAACAAATCTGGGACTTGTATGCATGCATATAAGCATAAGGATGGATGCAGACAACAGGGGGTGAAGGTGAGGGCAGGACTGGGGGGGATAATTAGGGGATAAGGACACTTTCGTGATACCTTAATTAGTAAAAAGTGTATATCATGTAAAAATAAAAGAATATCAGGATAAAAAATATTTGACTCAAAAAGAAATGTTAAGTCTATGTAACCATACATTTTTCCAATGGAAGCTGTTCCAATTTCTAAATAAAGCTCAGTTGAACCTCAAAAAAATTTATGGAAAATAAGGAAGATCCCTGCCATACTCTTCAGCTCACAGGGCCCCCTTTTCTCAATCCTCTGGTCACAAAGACAGGGATCCTCTGAGAGTTTTGCTACCTGTGCTCATGCAGTTCCACAAGTAAAACCACCCTTGTGTCAATTCTAGGAGAGAAAAGAGGAAATTTCAAAACTTCCCTCTTTACAAGTTGCCTCTTCAGGTTTTGACTCCCCTTCCCAATCTACCTGCTGTTGCTTACTTTTCAGTCCTCACTTAGTAGATATTGTATTTGTCCCTTGTTTTAGTTGTAATCAGTTGGAGAGAGGTCTCACGGGTTGACTTCACCTTGGCCAGTACCAGAAGCACACATTTGATATGTTTTATCTAAATATGTAAATGGCTAAGCTACTATCTGACTGTCCGACTGGTAGCTATGATGTGCAGTGACCACTAGGGGGCAGACACTCAATGCAGGAACTGCTGAGCTGCCTTGACCTGGCATTGGTGGTTCTCAGGTGATACACCTGGGAACCAGAGACAAGGGAGCCTGATTCCGGGGTGTGCCACCTGAGAACTGCCCTCTCAAAATCCGGGACCCCTTGGGGGATGTGGGAGAGCTGGCTTTGGCCCAATCCCCACAGGCCAGGCTGTGAGTCCCCACCTACCGGAGGGATCCCACTCACTTCGTAGATGCCCTTCAAGTAACAGTGCTGCCTCAGGTGTGGTTGGCCTGTAAGGGACCTCAGGAGGTTGGCTCCAGGGTATGCCTGGCCCATCTCACTCAGTCTACCCTGCCAACCACCTTCTAATTAATTTCCTTTCAATGTGCATGAATCCGTGCACCAGGGCACTAGTATTTTATAATGCTTTTTCAGAAACAGACCATCCTTGGTGCTAAGGGAAAGGACCATATTGAAGGCCAGAGATACAGGGATTGGTATGGAGACAATGAGAAGTACTGTATGGGAGGGCCACATGTAGGAGCATGAGACTGAAGTCATTCTTGCTATTGTTAACTTAATTATTAACTCCATTTCTTTTTTCTTTTCAGGTTTATATGGGACTGTTACAAGCCCTGCTTCAGGAGTGTATGAAATGAAAATTGGCCCCATCATCTTCCAGGTGGCCACTGGAGATATTGCTAAAGAAGCAGCAGATGTGATTGTGAATTCAACAACAAAGACATTTGATCACAAAGCAGGTACTTTACTTGTAGAACTTTTGAAACAGTAATGGTCACAGTAGATCCCTTGAAGGAAGGTTTCTTTAACGAAACTATTCCGCAGTTGCTATAGGCAAACTGGTTTCTACAACTTTGGCTTAGTAATATGAATTTATAATTTTAATATTATTTTGACATGGTTTCCTGTAATTGGTAACAGTTATTTCATGAATTTTTCTTTTTTTGATCAAAAATGCCCAGGTTGTAAGATTCCTTTAATGATGGGGAAAGCTTTAGATATTGAGGCAATCATTGTGATCTAAGTGTAGTGTATTGATTTTTTATTCATGTTTGTAAATATGTTGATGTTCTCATGTAGGGGTCTCCAAAGCAATTTTGGAAAAGGCTGGACAAAATGTGGAAATAGAATGTTCTCGCCTCGGTAAGGCACAATGCTGTTTTTCAGTCGTAAAGTATAAGTGGAAGGCTGAATGTGGGAGGCTGTGGAGAGGGAGACAACATATTAATCTTAAAATCATACATTTTACTAAAGAACTCCACTCATAGAGAATTAGAAATGAAGAGGAGTGAAAAGTGAGATCATGGTTAAAAATAAAAGGTAAGCAAGACAGATTCATCAGAGGTAGTATTTCAGGAGTCTCTTATTGGTGTAAAATGCTTTATTTGACAAAGCAGACATTTTGCTTTGTAAACAATCAGAGAGTAGGTTCAGCATCTGATTTTGCATCTTTTTGTTTTGTGTTTCTTAGCTCAACAGCACAACAATGGTTATATAATTACTGATGGTGGATCTCTGAAGTGCAAGAATATTATTCATGTCCTTGGTGGAGCTGATGTCAAGAGATCAGTTACCTGTGTTTTGCAAGAGTGTGAAAAATGGAATCACTCGACCATTTGCCTCCCAGCCATTGGGACAGGTTGGTAGCCTCTCAAGGCTAAATTCTTAGGTGTCCCTTTTCCCTTTGATTTCCTGCTGACTTGAATGTAGTTGATGCTGAGTCTGAGTAAGGGCAGCATTCTCACCCCAAAGCAGTCACTGAGGGAATGAGCAAGACATCTGCTCTCCAATATGGAAGGAAAGAGAGAGGAAGGGAAAGGAGCAAAGAGAAAGAATGGTCATCCCTCCTTCTCTTTTCACCTGTTCCCTGTCTCTTTTTCCATCTCTTCCATATCCCACATTATTTAGTACTTAACCTTTCCCTCCATCTCCTCTCTATGGAGAACATCAGTGCATCGACTCCCACCTCCCTGTAAATGAGTCCCAGATGGGCATTGCCAAGCCTCTTCTCTCAGCTCTTGAGCAGTGGCTGTGCAGGTTGGCCTTAGGGCATCTCTGCACAGAAACCTTTCAATCACCTTAACCCAGTGGGTTCTAATGAGTCAGAAACTCAACTCACCTCGTCACCTTTCTCTTCTCAGCCTACTTGCCTCTTTCAAGTTTCTTGTTTTCCTCTAACTATATAATGATTGTGTGATTGATTCTCCATATAACAAGATGTGCTTTGGGTTTATCATTCCTAAGGTTATGCTCTTTGAGCTCTTTTTCCAGGAATCTGAATTCTATGCATTGATTAGGAATTTTTGCACTGTCTCCCTTAAGAGACCTGGTCAGGGGAGGCAAATTCCCTCAGGCTTGAAGTGGAATGGAGCTGACTGCTTCCAGAAAGAGACCATTTGGCCCTGGATTGATCATCCCATTGCTCAGGAATCTAAGTTTGAATGTCTGCACTGGTAGGCATCCAGAAGTTTAGCCTCAATAAACTCACCCATCCTTGTCACTTTCTGAACCTGCAATTTAGCTGGTTCTCCTTGCTTATCTGATTTGCCTATCTCCATCACCACCTGAGCTGGTCCTTAGACTAATGGATGGGGACACTTTCTCCCTTAGTGGTGTTTATGAGTTGAATTTGACTGGGAGGGATCTAGACAGCTTCTGGCCATAAAGGAAGCCCTCTACCTAGTACCTACAGATATTTGCCCTCAGGGAGAGAATGGGTGGTCAGTGATTCCTGCAAGCACCTCAAGTTCAATGAAAACTCCAAACCCAATTCACTGTCGTCTCTCCCAAAAAACTTATGTCCTGTTATATCCCTGATTATATCACTTTCTATCTAGAATCCTTGACTCTACTCTCTTTATCACTCCCATGTTTATTAGTTTATTAATTAGTTTGATTAAATGTTTTCTGAGTGACTGCCATGTGCCAGGCACCATGCTCAGGCATGGAGGACAGAAAGATGACTAAGAAAAGCATCCAGGGCTAGGGGACTGTCTAGGGCGGGGGGATAAAATGGATACATATGTAATACCCTTTGTAATACTTTAAGCAATAAAAAAAATAAGCATAAGATTATTTTTAAAATTTATAAAAAAAAAAAGAAAAAAGAAAAGCATCCAGTCCACAAGAACCACCTAGCTCATTGTGAGATAGACATGCAAACAAACAACCGCAGTACTGTGTGCCCATGATATACACATGAAGATGTGTAGGTGGCAAAAGAAGGTACATTAGGTCAGGTACACAGGCCAGGTATACAGGCAGTTGGTCCCTAGGTCCTCCTGACTTTATTTCCTAAATATCTCCTTGATCTAGTCCCCTTTTTATTTAGCTCTTGTCATTGCCTAACCTTTTATTATAGCCTCGTATCTAGACATGGGTTCTCTGCCCCAGTGCCTCCTTACTTCCCCACCCCCCGGCATGGTAGGCCTTCCAAACTTATTTTTTCAAAAACAGATCTATTTCCCTGAGCACACCAGGTGAGGTTGCACATATCACACCCCTATTACTCAGTTCTAGGCTTTCCTTCAGTTTTCCATACTTCACCTATTGAACACCATTTGTCTTTACATATTATATGCATGGTGTCCGTAGTGCCTAGATGAGCATCTAGCTTTTGACGGGACACATTAAATATTTGTTGAAAGTGAGTGACTATATCTTAACACTCCTATTTAAATTCTTCCAAATATCATGAGATAACCACAGCTTTGCAAAGCAGAATTTCCCTCTTTCCCTGCTCATCTAATTAAAAACAAAAGCAAAACACCTGAACAAACCTTCTTGGTTAGTTTTATGTGGGGTTTGTCTACACTCCCACAATCATGTACAGAGCCAAGTCACAGAGGTCTACTCTTTTTTCTGCAGTAATGGTGGGCACCATCGATGGGGATAAACCTAGTGGGCCCTTAGTCTATCACACCAGGTTTGTCAGGGGACTTCTACACTGTTACCTGCTCCTCCCCCACCCAGTGTGACAGCTGCTGTTCAGATGGGACTGCTTCCATGGTTTTCCATGAGAATTTTCAAGGAACTTGCCATGATCTTACCAAGGCATTAAGCTGAAGGAAAAAAGGTATGGGGCATGCTTATTTAGGAGATGACCTGCTCAGGGGCAACCTTAAATCCTGCTAGTCAGCTAAAATCTCACCAAGTGTGGGAAGAAAGACTTCCTGGAGGTTCAACATAACTTGCATGTAAAAAATTATATATTATAACAAAACCTTAGAGCTCTAGATGTCTTACTAAATTATCTTAGCATAAATCAAGTCCCCAAAGAAAAAAGATACATTGTAAATTCAATTGATGATTAAGCAAAACCAGAATTGTTGTCTTTAAAGAGCATGATAATTTAATATGTATTAGTATCTTTTACTTTGGATGTTTTGAGAACACCAGTGAGCCAAGAAAGATTAACTGTGCTTGGTAACACAGAGAAACACAATGAGCTGGACTCCCCTAAATAGAGCAAATATGAACATCAGACATCAAAAGTTAGATTTCCTTTTTTCATTGTTGGGCTGTTGGCTTCTTCACATCCTGGAAGAAGAACTCTCCACTGCATCTAGGGCTTCAAAAGCGTTTGCTAATGGATTCATAGAGTTGTATATGAAGGTGAAAAATTTAAGGTATGTGGATGCATTCTCTGAGAATTGGAATCCCTAATTTATTCCTCAGTCTTCTCCAATTGTGTCTTTATTTTTCCAGTCATTTTTATTTGCCTTTCTAGGACGTGCTCAACAAGACCCAGATAAGGCTGCTGAAGCCATAATGGATGCCATTGAAGACTTTATCCAGAAAGGACTAGTCCAGTCTGTGAAAAAAGTTAAAGTTGTTATCTTTCAGCCACAAATAATGGATGTTTTTTTTGCCAACATGAGAAAAAGAGAAGGCTCCCAGGCTCCCTCACAGTCTATAATATCTAAAATTGCATGTGAGTTATTGATTTTTATGAAATGCATGTTCCTAATGTTGAGGTTATGTGAGAAATAGCTAAATTTGTACATTATTTTTTGTGGTAGTTTATTAGTTTACCCTGGTTTTATTGATATATAATTGATATATGTCACTGTTTAAGGTGTACTTCATAATGGTTTGACTTTACATATGTTACTGCAATATGTTTAGTTAGTTTCCATCATCTCATACATGTCTTAAAAAGAGAAAGCAAAATGATTTTATTTCTTTGTGATGAGAACTCTTAGAATTAACAGCTTTCATATATATCATACAGGTGTGTTAAGTATAGTCATCATGCTGTACATTATATCCTTGGTCATTATTTATCTTGTAACTGGAAGTTTGCACATTTGACCTCTTTTTTCAATTTCCCCTTCCCCCTATCCACCTATGGTAACCACAAATATGATCTCTTATTTTTCTATGAGTGTTAGTTGATTTTTTTTTTAGCATTTTTAGTGAGATTTTAAAAAATATATATTTTTATTGATTTCAGAGAGGAATGGAGAGGGAGAGAGAGAGAGAGAGAGAGAAGGAGAGAAATATCCATGATTAGAGAGAATCATGGATCGGCTGCCTCCTGCACGCCCCCTACTGGGTTCGAGCCCACAACCTGGGCATGTGCCCTTGACCAGAATAGAACCCAGGACTCTGGGGTCCTCAGGCTGATGATCCATTCACTGAGCCAAACCGGCTAGGGCTGTAAGTGAGATCTTATGGTATTTGTCTTTTTCTGTCTGTCTTAAATCAGCTAATCTTTAATGAACTATCAGAAAGAAAAATTAAGAAAACGATCCCATTTGCAATTGTATCAAAAAGAATAAAATATCCAGGAATAAATTTAACCAAGAAGGTAAAACTGATAAGACACTGATAAAAGAAATTGAAGAAGACAAAATAAATGCGAAGATATTATGTGCACACGTACTGTAAGAATTAACATTGTTAAACTATCCATTCTTTTTAAAGCAATCTACAGATTCAATGCAATCCCTATCAAAATTCCAATGGAATTTTCTCAGAAATACAACAATTGTAAAGTTTGTATATAACCACAAAATACCCCAAATAGCAAAAGCAATTTGAGAAAGAAAAAAAGGTAGCTACATCACAATTACTGATTTGAAAGTATACTACAGAGCTACAGTAATCAAAACAGTAGGGTATTGGTGTAAAAACAGAAACATAGATCAATGGTAGAGAATAGAGAGCCCAGAAAAAAACTCATGCATATATGGACAATTAATTGATAACAAAAGAGCCAAGAATATACAATGGGGGAGGGGTAGTTTCTTTAATAAATAGTGTTCGGCACCTATTTCAGTAGCACATATCTATATAAATAAGTCTAAGTGACCGTTACGACTGGTCGACTGAATGACTGGTTGACCAGTCACTATGACACGCATTGACCACCACGGGAGATGCTCAACACAGGAACTGCCCCCTGGTGGTCAGTGTGCTCCCAAGGCCAACCTCCTGCTGTCCCTCCCCCACGGAGGCCAGCCCAGATTGGCCCTGATCTGGACTGGGTGAGAAGGTCAGGCCAAGGCACCCCACCTGTGCACGAATTTGTGCACCGCGCCTCTAGTGCTAAAATAAATGGTGTTGGAAAAACTGTACAGCCATGCAAAAGAATGAAACTGGCCACTATATTCCACCATACAAAAAAATCCACTCAAAATAGATTAAAGACTTGAATGTAAGACCTGAAACCATAAAACGTATAAAGGAAAACATAAGGGGTAAGCTTCTTAGCATCAGTCTTGACAATAATTTTTTGGATTTGACACAAAAAACACACAGCAAAAACAAAAATAAACAAGTGGGAATATTTCAAACAAAAAAGCTTCTGTAGAGCAAAGAAAACCATCAATATTTTTCTACTGAATGGGAGAAAATATTTGCAAGTCATATACCTGATTAGGGGTTAATATAAAAAATATATAAAGAAATCATACAACTCAATAGAAAAAACCCAAACAATCCAATTTAAAAATGCACAGAGGATATGAATAGACATATTTTTTCCAAAGATGATATACAAATGGCCAGGAGGTGCATGAAAAGGTGCTTAGCATCACTAATCATCAGGGAAATGCAAATGAAAATAATAATAAGCTATCACTTCACACATATTAGAATGCTATTATGGAAAAGTCAAAAAATAAGTGTTGACAAAAGTGTGGAGAAAACGGAATCCTTGTGCAGTGGGAATGTAAACTGGTACAGCCACTATGGGAAATAGTAGGAGTTTCCTAAGAAAAATAAAAATATAACTAACACATGATCCAGTAGGTACACTTCTGGGTATTTATCTGAAGGAAACGAAATCATTATCTCTAAAAGATATCTGCTGCCCCATATTTCATTGAAGCATTATTGAGATAGCCAAGACATGGAAACAACAACATTAGCAAAATAAATGGATAAAGATGTGGTATATACAGAGTGGGGCAAAAGTAGGTTTATAGTTGTGAGTATGTAAAACTGAGTTTATTCTTGTATAACTACTTATAAATTATTGTATTACTAGAGGCTGGTGCACGAATTCATGCATAGGTGGAGTCCCTCAGCCTGGCCAGCGATTGGGGCCACGGGAGTTTGGCTGGTCATGGCAGCTTGGCTGTGGGAGTGCACTGACCCCTGATGGTCAGTGCATGTCATAGCTACGGGCCGGTCATCTGGTTGTAACAGTTGCTTAGGCTTTTATATGTATAGATTTTCCATATGGACAACTGTAAACCTACTTTTGCCTAATCCTGCATAGGTGATGGAATATTATTCGGTCATAAAAAAGGAAATCCTGTCATTTGCACCAACATGGATGGACCTTGAGGGCATTATGCTAAATGAAATTTCAGACAGAGAAAAACAAATAATGTATAATAAGTCTAACCTGTGGAATCTAAAAAAACCTGAATTCAGATACAGAGAACAGATTAGTGGTTGCCAGAGGTGGGGTGGTTGGAGGTGGGCAAAATGGGTGAAAGTGTTCAAAAGGTACACACTTCCAATTATAAAATTAATAAGTCCTACAAATGTGATATGCAGCATGGCAGCTATAAAAGAAAAAAGAAACAAAGAAGGTAGGGAGGGAGGAACAGAGCAAAGGAGAAAGAAAGGGAGAATTAGATAATAGCTAAACATTTTTTTTCTTTTTAAATCCAAAACAGTTGTTGCATTCCCTTGTTTCTGTTTTAGCATTTTTGGGCTTCTCAAAGCAACCTTCCCCCAAACGAAAGCCTTTGGTTTTGGAGAAGAAAATGGAATCAGCAATTTTTCAGGTGTGTGGTGAAAATGAAACATCTGTAGAAAATGCCCTCTCCTGCCTACAGAATCTGATGGAAAAGGAACAGAGTCTTTACACCAGTGAAGAGGAATGTATCAAAGACTTTGATGAAAAGGAATATGAGGAACTGAATAAGCTGCAGAAGGACTTGAATATTTTGGTGGAACTGGACCATCAGAAACCTTTGATTAAGGTTTCAGGGATTAGCAGAGATGTGGAACAGGCTAGAAATGCAGTTGAGGACATGATCAAGACAGTTAGATCAGCCAAAGAGCAGGAATCCATAGCAGATTATATCACTGAGTTTGTAGAATGGCAATATGACGACAATAACACTTATCGTAGTTTTGACAAAATGACCAATATGAAATTGGAGGAGGCAAGAAAAAAACAGGGAAAAACAGTTGATGTCCAAATTAATAATCAGAACTACACAGTGGATATGAAAACATGCATTGCTACAGGTGCAAACGGACACAGTTTACAAATTCAGTGCATCACGAAACCTCAAGGTGAGTTAAACTTTCATGCTTGTTATCCACTATTTTACACTTACTTTGGACTTAACACTATTTTGTACGTCTATCAACATTGTAGTCAAGTCGATAGAATTCAAGTAACTCTTATGCATTAAAATTGAAAACTTACGGAGTTTACATTAAGGTTGGGAAAATACAGCCTGGGGGAGCCCAACATCCTGAGGATGACCATCTTAGTGGTAACATTGCCAAACCTTGTCTTTTTGTAGTTCACAAGCTTCCTAGAGCTAGTTCTTCTGGGAGGTAATGGCTGCTTCAGTCCGGAGAGGGACACCATGGGCTTTAAAGAAACGTGGCCCAAGGTTTTATTTAGAACAAAACGGGGAAGACAGCCTGGTCAGAAAGTGGGCACTTTCTGCCTCTGTGGTTGGTACCTAGAGAGGCCCCGGAGCCTGCAGGGTCTCCCAGCAGTCACTGCCTCCTCTGCCCTGAAAATAAAGTTCCTAGACACACACAGGAAGCAGCCTCAGATTCTCTGACTGGATCTGCTTCCGAGAAAGGAATGCTTGTCTCGTATAGAGGTGAGACAGACTTCCAACCACAGAAGTCCCCCACTGAAAACTAGTAAAAATGGCTTCCCTTTCAGCACTTTCTCTTCATCTTTTGAGAGATCAGTTGGAATGAATTCCTCACACCCTGAGCAACACTGGGGCAATGAGAACTCAAGAATAAAATTTCATTTAGCAGAAGAGGAGATGGAGCTGCCCCCACAACCTGCCACAAAGCAAAACCCACCCACCCACTCAACTCTTAAGGATGGTGTGAAGAATAAGGAAAGAACAAATGTGGATGGCCTTGTGGTGTGAGCTCTAGCAAAACTCCATGCATTTGTAAACAAGAGAATAGCGACTATTTAAAACATCGCAGGGAATAATTGATTATTGAATATGACAGATTGGAGACTGAGCATAATATGCAGTGCAGTCACACTACACCAGCAGTTCTCATATCTGGGCATGATCAAAACTTGTGAAGATGTAGGGACACAGGTTCCATCCCTCAGAGATTTTGATTTGATGTGTGTGTGTGTGTGTGTGTGTGTGTGTGTGTGTGTGTTTTAATAAGCATTACACTTGGTTCTGTGGTAGTCTGTGGTCTACACTTTGAAAAACATTCTCCTAAAAATATAAGAAATGCATTGAATACATTGAATCAGGAGCTTGTAAAAGAACAACACACATGATAATCGGTTTTTTGAATCATGCCAGGGAGGGGGACTGTGTAGATGAGCCTTCCTGGGTACAAAGTGTCCTCAAATGTCTACTTTGCAGTTGAGATCCCTGGACACTGGAGTGATATGAAGCAGCAGGATGTCTGTCTGGTTAAGCTACAACCAGAATACAGCAAAGTGGCTGATGCCTTCAATCAGACCTGCTCACAATTCAAGATAGAGAAGGTAAGCATTCTGATGACATGGAGTTTCTTAATGGTGAAAATAAGGGGTATTGATACTCGCTCATGCTCCCTCGCAGCAAAGTGGCAGGGCTGGCCATCTGCACGTGACCCTGCTGTCCTCTTGGTGGGAGGAGCTTGGCCACCTGCTGCTGCTGTGACATCAGAAGAGCCGCCAGAGCAACGCCCCCCCCCCGCCCGGAAACTCCCCATGCAGCCCCCCCTCAACTCCATGAGCTCCATGAAACCCACTCTGTCGCACAGTGATGGGTCATCCCCTAGGACCCTGTCCCCTGGCAGTAGAACACCAACCAGCCTCCAGCACCCTCTCCATGGTCACCATGGTGAGGGGAGTGACCAACACATCCCAGAGCCAGGTCCTCAGGAACCCTATGGACAATGCCAACAACCCCATGAATCCAGGCGGCAACCCCATGGCGTCGGGCATGACCACCAGCAACCCCGGCCTCAATTCCTCCCAGTTTGCTGGGCAGCAGCAGCAGTTCTCGGCCAAGGCCGGTCCCGCACAGCCCTATATCCAGCAGGGCATGTAAGGCTGGCCCAACTACCCTGGCAGCGGGGGCTTCGGGGCCAGTTACCCCGGGGGTCCTAACACCCCCGCAAGCATGGGCATCCCTCCGCACCCCAGACTGCCTGCTGACTTCAGTCAGCCGCTGAAGCCACAGCCACTGCCACTGCCACTGACTCTGCCACTATGGCAGCCTTGCAGGAGATGCAGACTAAGGATATAAACCAATATGGACCGATCTGTTCCTCTTTCCAGATGGGTCCCACACAGGCGTATAACAGCCAATTCATGAACCAGCACGGGCCACGGGGGCCTGCCTCCATGGGGGCCAGCATGAACCCTGCAAGCATGGCAGCTGGCATGACACCCTCTGGGATGAGCGGCCCTCCCATGGGCATGAACCAACCCCAGCCGCTCGGCATCAGCCTCTTTGGCACACATGGGCAGTGGATGCCCCAACAGACCTACCCGGGCTCCCAGCCCCAGTCTCTTCCCATTCAGATCATAAAGAGGCCATACCCAGGAGAGCCCAAGTATGGAAACCAGCAATATGGACCAAACAGCCAGTTCCCCACACAGCCAGGCCAGTACCCCACCCCCAACCCCCCACAGCCGCTCACCTCGCCCAACTACCCAGGGCAAAAGATGCCCAGCCAGCCGAGCACAGGGCAGTACCCGCCCCCCACAGTCAACATGGGGCAGTATTACAAGCCAGAGCAGTTTAATGGACAGAATAACACCTTCTCGGGAAGCAGCTACAGTAACTACAGCCAAGGGAACCTCAATAGGCCTCCCAGGCCAGTTCCTATGGCAAATTACCCCCACTCTCCTGTTCCAGGGAATCCCACACCCCCTATGACCCCTGGGAGCAGCATCCCCCTGTACCTGTCCCCCAGCCAAGATGTTAGCCACCCTTCCCGCCTGACATCAAGCCAAATATGAATGCTCTGCCACCCCCAGCCACCCACAATGACTAGCTGCAGCTCTCCTTCCCCGTGAGGGTTGGCGTGGTGCTGGAGCCCTTCCGCCTTGTGCATGACCTGGCCGTCAGCAACCGTGTCTTTCACCTGCGGCCCACAGTCCACCAGATGCTGATGTGGAAGTCTGACCTGGAGCTGCAGTTCAAGTGCTACCACCATGAGGACCGCCAGATGAATACCAACTGGCCGGCCTCGGTGCAGGTCAGTGTGAACGCCTCGCCCCTCACTATCTAGCGAGGTGACAATAAGATCTCCCACAAGCCCCTGCTCCTCAAGCACGTGTGCCATCCGGGCAGCAACACCATCCAGATCCCCATCACGGCCTGCTGCTGTTCCCACCTCTTCGTGCTGCAGCTGGTCCACCAGCCGTCCATGCGCTCCGTGCTGCAAGGTCTCCTCAAGAAGCGCCTCCTGCCCGCTGAGCTCTGCATCACCAAAATCAAGCGGAACTTCAGCAGCGTGGCAGCCTCATCAGGCAACACAACCCTCAATGGGGAAGACGGCGAGGAGCAGACGGTCATCAAAGTGTCTTTGAAGTGCCCCATCACATTCCGGCACATCCAGCTGCTTGCTCGAGGTCACGACTGCAAGCATGTCCAGTGCTTTGACCTGGAATCATACCTGCAGCTGAATTGTAAGAGAGGGACCTGGCGGTGTCCTGTGTGCAACAAAACTGCTCCGCTGGAGGGCGTGGAGGGCCTGGAGGTGGATCAGTACATGTGGGGCATCCTGAATGCCATCCAACACTCCGAGTTCGAAGAGGTCACCATCGACCCCACATGCAGCTGGCGGCCAGTGCCCATCAAGTCGGACCTGCACATTAAGGATGACCCTGACGGCATCCCCTCCAAGTGGTTCAAGACCATGAGTCCCAGCCAGATGATCATGCCCAACGTCATGGAGATGATCGCAGCCCTGGTCCCTGGCCCGTCCCCCTTCCCACTCCCACCTCTGCCTGGGGCCAACAACTCTGATGACTACAGCAACCAAGGGAACAACTACCAGGGCCACGGCAACTTTGACTTCCCCCATGGGAACTCTGGTGGGACGTCCATGAATGACTTCATGCACGGCCCCCCTCAGCTCTCCCACCTGCCAGACATGCTCAACAACATAGCTGCCCTGGAGAAGTCCCACAGCCACCCCCTGCAGGAAACTATGCCACCCGCTAGCAGTTTTGACCAGCCCCATCCCTCCATACAAGGTTTGCACGTCCCACACCCCAGCAGCCAGTCAGGGCCTCCATTACATCACAGTGGGGCTCCTCCTCCTCCTTCCCAGCCTCCCCAGTAACCACCACAGGCCGCTCCCAGCAACCATCCACACAGCAACCTGACCTTTAACCCCTCCTCAGCCTTAGAGGGTCAGGCCGGAGTGCAAGGAGCATCCGAGATGCCGGAGCCTTTGCTGGATCTCCTGCCAGAACTCACAAATCCTGAGGAGCTCCTCTCGTACCTGGAACCCGCTTCCCCCCCACCACCACCACCTGCCAAGCAATAGTAAGATGACCTCCTGTCTCTCCTTGAGAACAACTGAAGCCCACCCTCCGCCGGGGCCATCCATCCCCTCTCTGCTCCCTCCCGTTGTCCCACACACTTTCCCGCTGGTAGCCAGTCCTCAGACCCTCCCCCCTGCTGTGGCCTCAGAGCAGAGGGGCCGAGGGTGCCCTGTGAAGGCTGTGGTCTGAAGCTAGTGCCCGGAGCCGGCCGGAACGTGGTGAGAGGACACCTGACAGCTTCCTGGTCCCTCAGTGTGCTGACCCCCATGACCTCCAGTGGCCACCAGGTTCTTCTAGTTTCCAAACTGCAACCTGTCTCCCTGCATCCTGGCCCAGAGCCTCCTTCTGTGACTGAGCCCGAAAGAAGCCCCCAGACCCAGGCAGCTGAGCCCTGGGGAGCAGTGCCAGTCGGCTGTAGGGAGAACAGCCCACCCACCACTGTCACCCGCCACAGAAAAGCACAAGCCTCTGGGATAGCGCGCTCACAGAGGGGCCACGGTTGCCACTCAACCCCTGACCTCTAGCCAAGATACCCTGTAGACACTCTGTCTCAGCAAGCAGAGAAGGAAGACACGGTCCTGTGTTTGAGAAAGCGTGTGCCATTCCTGCTTGGGGACTGGTGGGGAGAGGGTCAGGGCCTCCTCAGAGCCAGGACAGCACAGCAGGTGGCTCCACGACCTTTGGGCTCAGGCCTGGGAGGGCAGAGAGCGAGTGCCCAGTGGAAATTATTGTGCCCTTAGTTGGGGGCGGGGGAATGCTACCAGGTGGTCAGTAGGAATGGCAACTTAAAACTGCTCCAGGCCACTCCTGTTTTTGAACAACAACCTAAAGCTACAAAGTCATCTGGAGAAGAGAACATTGGACTTGGACAGCAAGCAAACCGATTCTCCCATGTGTTCTGTGTGCTCCCTCCTGCTCCTCTCCCACCTCTCCCAGACTGCTACGTGGGACACCCACTTCCCTCTCTACTGATTCCCCTTTATCCCCCGCAGACAGCAAGGTGGAATGGTGGAAAGGCACGGGAGATGCTGGCTCGGGTGTGTGCAGGCTTAGCAGCAGGAACCCAGCATTGGTATCTCCAGCCCCTGCTGTCTGGCTGCCGATGTCTGAGGCTGCTTTGTGTGCTGGGGTGCGCCCACAAGCATCAAGGATGTTTGCATGGCTGCCTCAGACACAGCGCTTGGCTGCCAGCCGCTCCCCTCTGTGTCCCTCTGCTGTGGAAAGCTCACCCCACACTCCTGCTGGTTCAGACAGAAGCAGCCTCTGGTTTCCTTCCACCATGTGGCTCCACTCAGCTGACTGCTCTGAGTCTCCAGGTAGCTGTGTGTCCTCTGCTCCCTACACTGCACGGCATGGGACGCTGCTAGGCCGGCGGGTCACTTGTGTCACATCTGTAAATTCTCCTCCCTGCTGCTGCCTGGGGCCTCCTGCTCTCCTGTCCACCTGTGTTCTCAGTCGCCAGCTCTCTGGGGTGGGGCGGGGCATGGCGGGTGGTCCCAGCACTCCTCTGCCTCTGACCCACACAGGCCTAGCTGTCGATTTCCAGTCACTACCAGCAGCTGAAAGAGCAGAGCAGGACTGACTCCATTTTGTACTGTGCCCTCCATCCTGTGTAGCTTTGTCCCTGACATGACCCCTTCTCCAAGAAAAACCACAGAATGTGTCAGTTACCCAGCCCACCCTTAAATCAGCCAATGGGAATGCACAGGGAGATAACCTAAGGCCAAAAGTATGCTGACTGCCTCCTGTCTTTGTGTAACCAGATCCCAGCCGCATCCTGCCTTTGTGTCACTGGACCCTAGCCTCACCCAACCAATCAGAATCGGCCAACTCAGTGGTCCGAGCATTACCCCACCACCCTGACCCCTAGCCCTATAAAATCATTGTGCTTCAAGAACTCGGGGCTCTTTGCATCCTGCCGCTGCGTCAGTAGGGGCGGAAAGACCGGGCTCGAGCTTGAATAAAGGCTCTTTGCTTTTGCATCAGACTTGGCTCCCTGGTGGTCTTTGGGGATCTTAAAATCTGCGCATAACATTTGGGGGCTCATCCGGGATCCCCAAGACCCACGAGGGACCCCAACCTGGAGAGCCTGACTGACCACGGTAGGTGTCTGTTTGTTCGTGTGTTCTGTCCTGGTGAGCTCATTTCTGGTATTCTGGTTGTGCCTGACTCGGTCTAAGTGGACACACTGGAGGACCATAGACTGGAGGACTCAGAAGACGTTCCGATCCTCCTGTCTGGAGGGACGTGGCTTCCCCTCCTGGAGGGATGTGGATTCCCCTCACAAATCTGAGATGAGGCGGGTTGCTCCTGCCGGTTGGCGTGAGGCCGTTGTCTAGCTTTCGGTTTTGCTTCCAAGGAGTTGGAAGACTGTTCTTTGGAGCCCTTTTGTTTGTCTGTGTTTGTGTTTCTCTGTTTTATTCTGTGGACTTACTGGACGGACATTATGGGACAGACTCAGACTACTCCTTTAAGTATTATGATTGATCATTTCAAAGAGATTAGGGAATGAGCCAACGACCTCAGTGTAGAGGTCCAGAAGGGTCGGAGGCAGACTTTCTGTGCCAGCAAGTGAACAGAGGGCTGGATCTTCCGTGGAGAGGGAAGTTCTGCTTGTGGCTTTGCTTAGAATTTGGTTTCATTTCCCTAAGCCCACCGCGGTAAATAAAGTGTAACTCCAAACTCTCAGAGCGCTGTTTGGTTCTTGTCCAGTTTTTCTGTAACATAATTGGTTCCCTGCCATTTCGGGAAGACTGAGGAACCAACCATCGTGGCCTCTTGGCCTCTGGTGTGGACTGGGTTTGAGGACCCAGGGAGCCGGATAGGCCCCCGGGAGGCGCCGCTCTGCTGATTTAGCAGAATTGAACCTGGGGAACTCCGGGCACTCCCGGACCTCAACCCAGGACCCAGCCGGCATCTGGAGAGCGTGGACGGACACTTCTGGACCTGTCTGCAGGCTCTGTAAGGTAGGGGCCCCAACCCCCTACCGTCTGGCCCACTCTGAGTGAGTGGAAGGGGAGCTTGATCACCTCCCAGGAAGCTATAGAGCTCCCTCAGGAATTGGGAAATTGTTAGGAATTGGGTGGATTGTTTAAACTCTGAGTGAATGTCTGGTGAAAGTGTGTGAGTGTGGAGGGAGGGGGCCTGCCCTCTCCTCTCCTTTATGTGGCTCCACGACTTTGGTTACGGAGTCTGAGTGGGCCCCAACCTGCGGTTCTGAGATTCATCATATGGCATAATGGTGACTCACCCCTACATGGAGGTGACCAGGCCCAGGGTTTATACGGGTGCACCTTAGCTAAGACGAATCTAAGCTCCCAAGGGATGTGGCCAGGCAGGCATCTGAGAGAGGATCTGTGAAAACAGATCACCCCCTCCCTTGTCTGTCTCTCCTCACTGATCATCATGGGGTTGGGACAAAGTTTGTTTGTGTGGGATTAGCCAATTTACTACAGAGAAGGGGGACTGGATACAGCTCCAGTCTAGGCTAGTGTACTGAGAGAGTGTTAATACGGGTGTTTGTCTCTCTTGGCTTCTCATTAACCTGTCTGTGTAAAGTGAAAGCTACTTTGATTTATTTTGCATTTCTGTCGATTCCTCTGGCTAAATGTTTGGAATAAGTATATAATGGCCTGCAAAAGCCTCTAGCAGCTGCTAGAATTATTTTTCTCAGAGTCTTTTGCTCTCTATTACAGAAGGAATCAGCCCACTTTGCTAACAAAAATTTCTGTCTATCAGTTGCTCTTACCTGGGTTGTAAATTCGCTGTATTAAATTGAAATTTTGAAGTTCTAGGGTAGATTTAAAGGCTAAAATAAAGGCTGGCTAGGTTCCAAGATTGCTTAGTTCTGAGATTGCTTATAAAAAAATCAAGAGAAAAGTCTTTTCAAGTTAACTATTTGCTTAGAAAATTAACAAAGTAGTAAATTAGTAAATTTCAAAGAACTTGTTCTTTATGGTTTTCTTATCTCTTTGGTAGACACAAAGGGCTTACAGCTCTGCAGGGAGGAGAGATTTCCTGGCCCTGACCCTGCCTGTTATGTGTTTCATTTAACTTGCTGTTTTCAGTTATTTATTAGGATCCTCATAGAGGACATAACCTGGTCTTTCCCTTCCTCCCTCATCCTGATTCTGAAAGCATCTGTAACTGGATTTAAGGTGGTCTCCAGGCTTTCTGTCTGCAAGAAATCTCCCAGCCCACCCTTAAATCAGCCAATGGGAATGCACAGGGAGATAACCTAAGGCCAAAAGTATGCTGACTGCCTCCTGTCTTTGTGTAACCAGATCCCAGCCGCATCCTGCCTTTGTGTCACTGGACCCTAGCCTCACCCAACCAATCAGAATCAGCCAACTCAGTGGTCCGAGCATTACCCCACCACCCTGACCCCTAGCCCTATAAAATCATTGTGCTTCAAGAACTCGGGGCTCTTTGCATCCTGCCGCAGTGCCAGTAGGGGTGGAGAGACCAGGCTCAAGCTTGAATAAAGGCTCTTTGCTTTTGCATCAGACTTGGCTCCCTGGTGGTCTTTGGGGATCTTAAAATCTGGGCATAACACAGCCAGCACAAGGTTTCCTGAAGGAAAGCTACCATTGTCCGCTCCCACCTTGTTTCCTTTGTCCCGTTGGTGAGGTTTTTTTTCCAAAAAGTGTGGTGTTCAGTATGCAAATCGATTATTTTAAGAATTGCTTTTGTAAATATCTTTGTGAATATTTTAGTATTGTCTTTGATAATCTTCAGCATTTTCATGACCTGGCCATAGCCTTTGCTGGTGTTTTTAAAATGCCTTGAGTCAACGACAAAGACCAAGTCCTTTAAAAAAAAAAAAATCCACAAAAATAAAAAAGCAACCAGGGCTATTTGTACCCATGAAGGGACGAAGTGCAAAGGTGGCTGTACCGTGAGTTAGAGACCAGGCTGCCCACTGGGAGACCCAGGCCCAGGCTGGTGGGACGAGACGCACCAGAGAGCACGTAGCCATCCTTGCCTAGTGCCCATAGCCCTGGCTGGTAGGCTGGTGTGTCGGGAATGTTACACCCCAGACAGACTTACAGACACCTTCCCTACAAGTTCCTGCTTTCTGCCGTGTGCTTTTCCCCAGAGAGGCCTGGATTTGTTCTGGTTCCTGTCAGGGTATCCCTGCTCTGCTCAGCTGACCTGCCAACAGCTTCCTAGTGCAGGAGGTCACTGTTCCCAAGGCCAGGCTCCAGGCACCTCCTCTGCCCTCTCTGGGGAAGCCTGGCATCATGTTCCCTGTAACCATTTTATTTTTTAAGAAACGTCTAATATTTTCTGCTAATGAAAACCCTACATCCCCAGAGATTTTACCCTTCATGGATGCAGCTATTATTTTGATGTCAATAGCTCTCAAATCAACATATCACCAACCTGGATTTTTGACTCCAGCTCTAGAACGTTTTCCCAGTGGAATAAGAATATCTCCACTTGATTATGTATCTGCTAAATCAATTTCCTAAAACTTAACTCATCATCTCTAAGTAATTATCTTCCCATTCCTTCTCTTTTCTGACCTAGGTTCCACCCTGAGTAAAGCTAGAGATATTTTTTTTGTCTAGTTTTACATATGTCTTCTTTTTTCCTGATTGACCACCCAAAGCTAGAGATTTTTGAGTTCCTTCTCTTCATCCATAATAATGAGTGTGCCAATAAGGTCTACAATTCCTGTCTTTGCAAATTTTCTTTTTCTTTCTATTTGCTCGGCCACAACTGCTCTTTAGAACTGGAGCCACGCCCCAAACACCAGTGAGGGGATGCTCTGATGAACTCCAGCTGCTTCTCCCAAGAGAGTGAACCTGGGACAAGTGCATTTATATGTTAAGTGACTGGAGAACACCAAAGTCTTAGCATCGCTCCAGACTTCAGAGGCCTAGTTCTCAGCCTGGCCTCCCTGTGCTGTGCAGCCAGACTACATTGCTATTTACTGCCCTGGCCTGGAATCCTGATTTCCTCCATCATGTCGTCACCCTTCTATTGCCAACTGAAGGGTGCCAGTGCCTTTTGGCCCCATTTGTGGTATTCTCCCCCATTCTGTTTACTCATGTAGTTAAGCACATAATAATTCAAAAAAGATTTGAAATGTCCTAAGAGATATATACCAGAGAGAAACCAAGATAGTGGCAAAGGAAAACGCTGGCACTTGCATCCTCCCACAACCACATCAAAATTACAACTAAAATACACAACAACCATCATTCAGAACCACCTGAAATCTGCTGAATGGAAGTCCTACAACTAGAGAATTAAAGAAGAAAGCACATTGAGATTGGTAGGAAGGGTGAGGTGCAGAATGGGCTGATCTGACACCCACGTGTGGCATATTTTTAATTGGGAGGGACATCTTGGTTGAGGAGGACTCTCATGAGGAACAAGAGGTCCCAGCCAAATACCAGGCCCAAGCCCAGGGTTCCTGTTAGGTTGGAGAGAGCCCAGGATGGATACATCCAGATGCGTGACGAGATAATGGACTCTCCCTGGAATTTCAAACAGATCAGCGTGCCAGACACAGATACCGGCTTCTCCCTGATTACCCCCACACAGATACTGACTCCTTTCTGAATACCCTGCTGACCCCCCCTGCAGTGGAAATTTCCTAAGCTGAATACCTCAACTCATGTCTCCGCCCCTCACCCAACCGCAGTATAAAAAAAGCGTCCTCCTTTCTTCCTTTTCTGATCGACTCTCTTTATTTCCTACGCCGCCTCCTGAGCCACCTAACCTAACATTTGATGCCTTGAAACCCCGGTGGCACAAGCACCTCATTTGGTCGTCCCTCCGCGGCTAGGGGTGCCCACCTCTCCCTCCTCGTGGCCCAGGACCCATCAGGACCTCATTCAGTCTGGCAGCCCTTTCCTGGTTTGGCAACATCAGTGGTGAGTCCCGCCCCGCCCCGCCCCCGTGCCCGTTCCTCGTGGCCGCCCGCCCGCCGGTGTCTCTGTCTGTAAAACAGAGAATGCCTCTCCGAACCCATCCGGGAAGGCTCCTCTGGACCTCAGAGGGGTAGCAGAGATGTCTCTACCCCGCCCCGGTCCATCCATCCATCTGTAGCGTGGGTTAAACCTCTGGGATTCCAGCCTTTCGCCCGGCTACAAGCCACAGGGATTGAGCACGGGGAAATCCAAATTCTAAACCTGACCTGAGCACACCTCTAGGGTGCTGGCTCGCCAATCTGGCTAAATACTATGCCTGCCCCGGACTTGAGTCCTATTTCTGTAATGTAACATGGCCTCAGTATGAAAATGGGACATTGACTTTGCTGTCCGCACAGATCTCAGTAATTTCTGCCAGCGAACGGGGAAATGTGCCCAAGCCTCTCTCTCTGTGTCTCTCCCTCTCTCTGTGTCCCCGTCCCTTCCCCGAAAGTTATTCTGCCTCCTTTCCTCGCCCTGTCCTCCCTCCTTGCCCTGGGCTGTGGCCTCACCGCGTCGCCCAGCCCGCGGTGTGTGTGGTGTGTGTGTGGGGGGGGGTGGGTTCATGTGCTGTGTGTGTGGTGGTGGCGACGGCACTGCCATCGTCCCCGCGTCCCCCCCCCCCCCGCCCCCCACACCACCACCAGAGATCACCATGAATTTCCCTGGCTGGCAAAAGCCGCCTGTTCTCCCACTGGCATCCGGCCCCTGTCTGTCCACACTCTCTCCTCCTCCCTCCCTGCCGGACCCTCCTCCAGCCACAACTTCTCCGCTACCTACTGACCCTGCCTCCTGATCCCGCCTCCCCTCTTTAGGCTGCAGCCACCTGACGACAAACCAGAGCCCCTCCGCAGTGCTGCCGCTGCTGTGTGCACTTCCCTTGTCCTCCGTCGCAGTCAGTCCATCCACCCGCTTCGCCGCCATTGGGAAGCGGTCCGCCAGGCCGGGGTCGGTGCCATGCGCCCCATCTCCGCCTCCTTCCACTACCTCCCTCCGGCGACGCCTTCTCCTCTTTGTGCTCATCCTCCCCGCTTTCCACCTGCTGCCACCACCACCGCAGCCACTGTGGGAACCAAAAACTCAAGTGGCTGGACGACAACCCCGCCCCCACCCCTGCCTGCTTCCCCAGTCGGTAAACACACATGTCCGCAGACCCCAACTTCCTTCTGGCCCTCCTCCCCTCTGCCCTGGCCCTGGGAGGTTGCAATTTTTAAACTCGATTGAACAATGGCTGGTGTCCTTCTAGCCAACCCCACCGCGTTCATCAAAGAATTCCAATACCTCTCCCGCGCTCACCCAGGCCGCCTCTCCCACTCTCCCCACCCGCCTTACAGCCCTGCTGTAGTAACCTGTACCCCATTCAGTGCCTTCTGTAAGTTCTAACTGCCCTCCTTCCTCTGTGCGCTCCGCCCCCATGACTGACAGCAATTAAATTTACAGGTGGCCAGCCCATTCCCTTTGCAAGAGGTTGCAGCTGGAAAGGATTTTATCTGGACAGCCATTCTCTCTCACTTTTCTGACCTTCCTCAACAGCCTCTTCTATTCCTGCGCCCATTCTACCCCTGAGGGAGGCAGCAGGGACTGAGGACATAGTCTGAATCTATGCCCCCCTCTCTCTATGTCCCGCCTCACAGATTGAGAGGCATCTCAGGTCCTTTTCCACTGACCTGATCACCTTTACTGTAAACTTCCATAAACCTTTTAACCTGACCTTTAAGGTCCTTTGTCGAGTATGACTCCCTCCATGTTCTGTGTGGAGTAGGGTTCGGTATCTGAAAGAGGAGCCGCACAACAAATGAGAGAAAAAGACACGAGATAATTTTGCAATATTGGGGGACCGGGCGGACAAATCCCCAAGGACTTCCACTGATGCTCAGGCCGCTCCAACCTTTTATTTGGTCTAGGGTAGCCCTAGGGTAAGGAGGTTTGTTTGGGGTAGCTCTAGGGTAAGGAGGTTTCAATGACACACAGATTAGGTCATAACATCACCCTTAGGCAATTTACATGATTAAAGGTAGGGAGGTTGCTTCAGCTATCATTATCTAGATTAACTGGGTAGTACCTAGATTAACTGGGTGGTGCACAGCCCTGACCTTTGCTAGGGCTTTCAAATGTTACTAGCTTTTGGGGGTCTCTGTCTATACTCAGCTAGTATAGTAAACGGTTTCCGGCAGTCCTTAATAGCCCTCAGACCCCAGTTTGAGATTGAATGAACATGGCCTTTAAGGTATTTAATGCCCGTGAGGAGCAGGCAGAATCAAATCGGGAGACTTGCCTTAGACAGAAGATAGACCTGCAAACATGCCTTGGTTGTGGCCCTGTGGTTGACGGCAGCTGCCATGGACCCAAGGGGGCTGTGCACAGTGGGGGTGCAACAAAAGAAACGCCACCTGGAGAATGCTTCAAATGCGGAAATGAAGGCCACTGGGCAAAGCAGAGCCCCTGGCTCCCGGGCTCCAACCAAGCCCTGCCCGGTGTGCAGTCAAAGCAGCCACTGGAAGAGTTACTGCCCCTGGAAATGTGGCGGACCCTCTGCACCCCAGTGTGGAGGGGCCACCCTTCCAGGTCATGACCCACCACTGGCCATGCTGGGCCTGGCTGACTGAAGATGCCCTGACATGATGACCCCACCACCACCCTCACCGAGCCCAGGGCCACACTGAAGCTAGTGGGTCATCTTCCTGGTTGACATGGGGCCTACCTTCTCTGTCCTGCCCTCCTTTTCAGGGCCCCTTTATCCTTCCAAGATCTCGGTCATGGGTATTGACGGCAAATCCACCTGCCCACTGACCACCGGACTCCTTCCCTGCCTCCTTGATGATAGCCCTATAACCCACTCGTTCTTAGTCATGCTTTCATGCCCCATGCCCTTTTTAGGACAAGATATTCTCACCATCCTAGCAGCCACTCTGCAGCTCACTCAGAGCCCTTCAGCCTCCCTGCTCCTTCCACTCCTGGCCCCCTCCCTTTACAGGGACACCGATCCTCCACTGCCATGCGTCCCTTTATAGGGCCCTGTTGTCCGGACACAGTCGCCTACCTCAGTCTCGCTGTGAATGCCTCATCTCCTTATCTCCTCCAGGACTGTTTCCTCCTCTGAATTGAAAACTGCTTTGACCTCACCCCATCCCCCTCCACCCCTCCCAAAGAATTTAACAGTCTGGCTATTATCAGAAACTGAGATCATTATCTCTAGGAAAAATGCAGCAGTTTTAAAATCCAAGTGGCTAGAGGCCTGGGAGCAGCCTGCTCCCTCCCCACCCCCATATTTTCTCCAGTCTCATATCCAGGTCCCTGACTTCCACTGCTCCATCCCTTTCTCTTTTCCCTTGGATAACAGCACATTCTAGCATTCCTCCCACTTTCACTGCAATACCTACCTCTCTCAGGCTCACTAAATGCCTCCCACTGAAAGAATAAAAGAATGTTACAAACTGCACAGGCCCAGCTGCCAGGCCTAGCTGCCTGTTTTATCTCAACTCCCTAGGCTTCCCCCACTAGAGATAGGAACAGAGGGAATGACGCCCTCCCCAAGGCTATTACAGGAGATAGCCCCAACAAAGGATGGGTTGAGTAAACCCAGCTTCAATCAACCTTGAGAGGAACAGACTGTAAGGAGTGCCTTATCCCTATCAAGACACAAACCAGACCCTTTTGGCCTCTTACCCTCCTGCATGCAACCCCTCCCTGATGTGTGATTTTAGCATATAATTAGCTGAAAAACCCCTTGCTGGGTGCACAACTCCTCTGCTCCTGCGTGAGTACGGGTTGGGCCCCAGCGCGCTGGAATAAAGAATAAAGCCTCTTGCGTTTTGCATCAAGTGACGTCTCCTGCGGTTGATTGGGGTCGCCGTCGATCTGTGGGACAGAGTGAGGGTCCCGCTTCGGGGGTCTCACATTTGGGGGCTCGTCCGGGATTAGACGACCACCCCTCATCTGCGGAGCCGACCTTGGAGGTAAGAAGGGGTACCCCGAGTTGTTTGTCTCTGTCTTGTGTTTGTCAAGCGGTCTGGATTTGAGTGCACGCTTTCGGTTTGGCAGCCGTTCGGCAACTCGTGAGAGTGGCCAAACAGTGGTCGGTAGACGTGCCTGGAGGACCACAGGTTGCAGCCCCAAGGGTAGAGGAGGAGTCAAGGGACGCCTTGAGCCCCCATTTGCTTTGTTTTCAGTTTTTCTTCCGTGGGGTCGGAAGGCTGTTTTTAGGTGTCTTTGTTTGTTTGGTGTCTGTGTTCTTTTGTTTGATTTTGTGGACTCACTGGACGGACGCTATGGGACAGACTCAAACTACTCCTTTAAGCATTATGGTCATTTTAAAGTCAAGGGCTGGGTCAAACCTGCTTGCCAGCCTCAGGTGTGGTTTTCCAGAACTGCTGAGAACTTGGGACCTTGAAGCTTACTGAATTCAAATGATAAAAACTTATGTCTTTCATTTTTGAAGGTTATTCTTAAAAATGTTACTGATTGAGAAAAACTGTGTGTTGTGGTAGCTAAATGCCTTTGCTGAATGAATGTCTGGTGAAAGTGTGCGAGTGTGGAGGGAGGGGGCCTGCCCTCTCCTCTCCTTTGTGTGGCTCCAAAACTTTGGTCAGGCGGGTACCTGAGAAAAAATCTAGGAGGGAGAGCAGCTGAGGAAATGGTTAATACAGAAAAGAGGGGGGCCGTCGGCAGGGAAAGCAGACCAGAAGTTTTGTTGATTTTTACTTATCTGCTGGACTCAAGGCCGCAAGCTGCTAAGCTCAGTAAGTTTCTCTCTGCCCCGTTTTGTTCTCTTTAACCCTTCCAAGACTAAATTAGACGAATACAGTATACTTGAAATTGCATAAGGAAGGAAGCACCTGGTCTTAGTAATCTAAGAAATACTGGCTGTTTACTTTATGGTAATCATTAAAGGATTGAGGTTTCTAAGAATAAGGAATTACTGAGTAGAAGGTCTGAGGCATGGTTATGCATTTTTTAAGGACATAGAAAGAAGGTTTAAAGGATAATTTGAAAGTATGAAATTTAAAAAGGTTGTGTATGTGATAAGAAGGAGAAGAGAAATGTTGAAAGAAAATTAATCAAATGATACAGGCCAGTAGGTCAGAAAGAGTAAATAACTTACATTCTGCCTCCCTAAACAGAGGGTAAATAGTTATGCCAAAGTACTTAGGGAAAATAATAAAAGAAATCTAACAGTTACAAGGAAAATCAGAAGATGTTAAGGCAGGTCAGTGGCTTTTTCTCCTTATGTAATTCCTCCGAAATTTGGCAATGCTTAATAAGTCATGGCAATACATTTCTTTGCATAAATTCAATAAGACCAGTTTCCAGTAGTGGTTTTATTTAATGAAAACTTTGACTGGAGTATCATGTTTTAAAGAAACCTGTCTGACCTCTGAAGACTTGAAGCCAAAAAAAGGTGCCACAGGAAAAGCCTGGTATCCTGCTTGGGAGCCCTGAAGATGGCTGGCGCTGGAGCGTCAGGCCCATGCCCTACCATCACTGGCGGTTGGTCAGAGTAGAAGGGGAGCAGTAAAGATGCCTCTGCATCCCTGCGAAACCCCCACACACTCTGGGCCACAACGAGTAGGAGGGCTACTGAGATGGGCCTTAAAGCCTAGAGCGTGGGCTCAGGTGGAGTTGCTACAGGTGAGGGATTCACCTAACACAGCAGATACAGCAGGCAGGCCTGATGGCAGCTGGATGGCTTGGCTTCCTGGCCCTATGGGGCACATTAAGATTCAATCATGAGATTCCAGCACAGGTAGTCAGTTACCATTCTTGTTGTATTTATGCAAACATCAGGCCAAATTGAATACAGTAGATAAATTGGTCTTGATTTGGCTTTTTGATAGCCATAGAGGAATTTTAAGGAGAAAAATCCTATTTCAACAGAGGTTATTAAAACTGAAATGTTTTCTTTCCCTCCCACCAGACCATTTGTTACAGTTTGCCTCTGCCAGGTCACAAGCCTACCTCCTTCTGTGCCCAGGCCTCATCGTCCCTCTGACAGATAGCAAGGATCTCTTGGCTCTGAGAGAAACTTCTGTCCCTCCTCAGCACGAAGCAGCTACAGAAGAGAATTCAACGCCCATTTTCCCTGAAAGAATTCAGAGCCAGGATCCTTGAGGTAATATAATAAGCAGTTAGACAGACATGAGCAGAGCAAGGACGATGGGTCAACTGGCACTGACTCCCCAGAAGCAGGAGGGAACTAGGCTGCAGACAAAGCAGCCCAGGAGGCTGCCCTAAAACCAGTGGGGCCTTTACAGAATCTAGTGACTCTTCCAGACCCTGTACTACTCATCTCACCAGTTTACTCAAGTTCTTTCAGGTTTTACAGTCTACCCAGCAAGCAGACCAGAAGCACGTCCAAGATGATCTGCCTGTATCCGGTTCATCCCTTCCAACCTGGTGACGCTGTTTGGGTAAAGAAATTTGCCACCCAAGGACTGAAAGGACCACCCCCACGGCGGTCAGGTCGACGGGATCCCGACTTGGCTTCATCACACCTGGCTTAAGACAGCCCAGGCAAAATAGAGAAGTCTAGGACTCAGTGGACCCTCATATCCACCCTTATGGGTCCTCTTATTAATTCTTACTTTTGGGCCCTGTATCTTAAACCGACTGGTCACCTTTCAAGTACTAGTGCTCAGGCAGCAATACCAGTCTCTCCGCCAGAGAAATAGTTTCGAAGAGGAATGTCTAGAGACAGAAGTTCCATGATTAGAACTTACCAAAAAGCAAATGGGGGAATGAAAGAATAAAAGAATGTTACAAACTGCACAGGCCCAGCTGCCAGGCCTAGCTGCCTGTTTTATCTCAACTCCCTAGGCTTCCCCCACTAGAGATAGGAACAGAGGGAATGACGCCCTCCCCAAGGCTATTACAGGAGATAGCCCCAACAAAGGATGGGTTGAGTAAACCCAGCTTCAATCAACCTTGAGAGGAACAGACTGTAAGGAGTGCCTTATCCCTATCAAGACACAAACCAGACCCTTTTGGCCTCTTACCCTCCTGCATGCAACCCCTCCCTGATGTGTGATTTTAGCATATAATTAGCTGAAAAACCCCTTGCTGGGTGCACAACTCCTCTGCTCCTGCGTGAGTACGGGTTGGGCCCCAGCGCGCTGGAATAAAGAATAAAGCCTCTTGCGTTTTGCATCAAGTGACGTCTCCTGCGGTTGATTGGGGTCGCCGTCGATCTGTGGGACAGAGTGAGGGTCCCGCTTCGGGGGTCTCACACCACCATCCCAGAAGAAGAGTTGGCGACACCATCTAGGACCTGATGACCCATCATTCCTCACAGGCTCTTACCTGGCAAGGGACCCTCCAATTTTGCGCAGGTTTTTAATATTTTCAGGTGAAATGGACATGGAATGATAAGGGAGTCATCAATTCTACTCTCTGGGATGGGAAATCCTCTAGTGTCACTCTCTATTTATGAACCCTGGACCTACTCCTATGCCCACACTCATCAACACAACTTTCCATCTACTCTCTAACATCAACCCCTCCTCCTCTACATCCTGCTGGATTTGTCTGTCACTGGCTCAAACCCTCATCATAGCCACTCAATTTGAACGAATTGGACCATCTAACTAAACTCTCTCTAGAAATTCGCAGCTCCTGGCTGGACCTCCTGTCCATGGCCCTGACCAAAATCCAGCTACACCAAGGAGCCCCACCTTCTTAAGCCCTTTTGAACTCCTATATGGGAGACCCTTCTTGCTCAACCACTGTCTCCCTACTGATCCCCCTCCCCTGGGAACTTATCTTCCATATCTTACTCAGGCAATTGCTCTAAGAACAGAACAGGTTTCTGCCCAAGCCAGAGCCAACCGACCAGGACTCCCGAGAACCAGCCCTTCACCTTGCCCCCACCATGGCCAAACTGCTTGGCAGCCCCAGCTCAGCGACCCATCATGGCACCACCTCTCCAGGCTCAAGAGGACCCCGGAGCAGCATGACTTCTATAAATGTGAGGTCTTGGGCCCCACTAAGGTCCGCCTTAACCGCCCTCCCCCTCCTCCTTCTCCTCCTGGCCCTGAGCAAGCTATACCCACCCCCACCTGCTTATGTGTGGA
Organism: Myotis daubentonii; assembly: GCF_963259705.1. Lineage (NCBI taxonomy): Eukaryota > Metazoa > Chordata > Mammalia > Chiroptera > Vespertilionidae > Myotis > Myotis daubentonii. Next base: position 58,582,692 of record NC_081842.1, on the reverse strand, counting down.
GGTTCAAGGTCCATGATGCCTCCCGAAACTCCAGAGCCCACCCTGCCCCCACGGATATGCTACCAGACCAGTAATCCGATAACCGGAGGATGAGCCACTTGGAACTGCACCCAAAACCACACCACGTCCAGTCTCAACAAGGCCAGCCTGGGTACCTTCTTTTGGTGCAACAGCACCTTAAGCAACTGCATGAACTCCTCTGACCCCAGGCCTTGCTTTGTGGTCACTGTAGTTCCCCAACTAACCTTATATGGAGAGTCGGAGCTCGCCTGGCTGCTCCCTCCATCCCGCCCCTGGACCGGCCGGGCCGCCTTCCTCCCTGTCATGTTAGGAGTGAGTATCGCTACCTCTATAGGCCTCACGGGGGGCTCGGGAACAGTCTGGTCATGGCTCAGGACTTTAATGACAAGCTCCAGTTAGCCCTGGAGTCCACTACTGCTTCTTTAGCATCCCTACAATGACAGATAACATCAATAGCCCAAGTAGCCCTACAGAACTGGCGCTCCTTAGACCTTCTGACAGCAGAAAGAGGAGGAACCTGCATATTCCTTCAGGAAAAATGCTGCTACTACATCAATGAGTCCGGAGTAGTGGAGCAAAATGTACAGACTTTGACTAAGCTGAGTGAAGAACTACGTGCAGGACACTTCCTAGGACAACTCTCCTTTCACCTGGTTCCAAAGCCCCTTAGTTACCTGGGTCCTACCCATGATAGGGCCCCTGATTCTCATCTGTGTCTTTTTTTCTCCTAGCTCCCTGCCTCCTCAATTTCATCTGCTCCTGGATCGCGGAGATGTCACGGGTGACTCTGAATCAGCTCCTGCTTCATCCCTACACTCGGCTCCACTCTGACCTGCCTCTGCCTAACCCTGGCCTTTAAAACACTCCCCACGCCCCCAACGTCCCTGGTCAGCTGGAAGCAGTCAGAATGAGTCAGTGTCCTCTATCACCAAAAGGCCAGGATGTTAGATCAGAGAGAGCCCAGGATCAGATACATGCAGATGCGTGATGAGATAATGGACTCTCTCTGGAATTTCAAACAGATCAGCATGCCAGACACAGATACGGGCTTCTCCCTGAGGACCCCTACACAGATACTGACTCCTTCCTGAATAACCTGCCAACCCCCTGCAGTGGAAACTTCCTCAGCTGAATACCTCAGCTCATGTCCCCATCCCTCACCCAACCACAGTATAAAAAAAGCGCCCCCCTCCCTGTTGGTGTGGATCCACATGTCCTGTCTTTGGGGTTTGTGGGTCACCCAGGGACACAGAATAAACCTTTCCTTTCTTCCTTTTCTGATCGACTCTCTTTATTTCCTACCCCGCCTCCTGATTCACCTAACCTAACAGTTCCACGGCTGAAAAGAGAACTCTCCATGACCTCTATCCAGCTGTAAAAACCAGCGGGCATTGTGTCTGAGTGACACGGAGGCTACTGGAATCCCAGGCAGTTCCTCTTAAAGGACCCATGCATGGACTTAGACTCATTGCTTCTGGGCTCCAGTGCTGGGGCAGCAGCATGAAAGATCGAGAAACATAAGAGGACATAAAATGTCTTGCAGCAGGGCAAGCCATCTTCTCCCTCCTTCTTTTGGTGATTGGCATCCCTAACCCTTTTCCTTTTTAACTTCCTATAACTGTGTATTTAAGATAATAGCATAGACTTGAGTTTTGATTTTTATTCATCCATTAGGACCATTTTTATCTTTTTTAAAATATGTTTTTAATGATTTCAGAGAGAAGAAGAGAGAGGGATAGAAACATCAGTGATGAGAGAGAATCATTGATTGGCTGCCTCCTACACATTCTCTACTGGGGATAGAGCCCACAACCCAGGCATGTGCACTTACCAGAATCAAACCTCAACCTTCTGGTTCAAGGATGGATGCTCAAGCACTGAGCCACCCTGGCTGGGTCAATCTTTATCTTTTAATTTGAGTACTTAGTCTGTTTAATGAATTTAATGATATGTTTGGGATTAAACATGCCATATTCATCTTTTGTCCTATGTATCACGTGTACTCTGCTCCTTTTCTCTCTTTTCCTACCTTATATAACATTAAGTATTTTTATCATTTCATTTTTATGCCCTATTAAAATGTTCATTATATATCCTATTATAACCCTGTCATTGGTTACTTAGGGATTATTAAATTCTAGTGCAAATTTCCCAAACAATGCAATGAACTTTGAACACTTTAAACCCATTTTTCTCTCCTGCCTCTTGTACTACTTTTACCTATATTTTAATTCTATGTATATTTGGTTTTTTTAAAATTATTTTTTTGTTTTTTTTATTGCTTAAAGTATTACAAAGGGTATTTCATATGTATCCATTTTATCCCCCCGCCCTAGACAGTCCCCTAGCCTCCCCTATCCCCCAGTGTCTTATGTCCATTGGTTATGCTTATATGCATGCATACAAGTCCTTTAGTTGATCTCTTACCCCCCTACCTCCTGCCCCCCAACCCTCCCCGGCCTTCCCGCTGCAGCTTGACAATCTGTTTGAGGCAGCTCTGCCTCTGTATCTATTATTGTTCAAAAGTTTATAATGGTCTCTATTGTCCATGAATGAGTGAGATCATGTGGTATTTTTCCTTTATTGACTGGCTTATTTCACTTAGCATAATGCTCTCCAGTTCCATCCATGACGTTGCAAATGGTAAGAGTTCCTTCCTTTTTAGAGCAGCATAGTATTCCATCGTGTAGATGTACCACAGTTTTCTAATCCATTCATCTACTGATGGGCACTTAGGCTGTTTCCAGATCTTAGCTATGGTGAATTGTGCTGCTATGAACATAGGGGTGCATATATTCTTTCTGATTGGTGTTTCTGGTTTCTTGGGGTATATTCCTAGAAGTGGGATCACAGGGTCAAATGGGAGTTCCATTTTCAGTTTTTTAAGGAAACTCCATACTGTCTTCCATAGTGGCTGCACCAGTCTGCATTCCCACCAGCAGTGCACAAGTGTTCCTTTTTCTCCACATCCTCTCCAGCACTTGTTGTTTGTTGATTTGTTGATGATAGGCAGTCTGACCAGTGTGAGATGGTACCTCATTGCTGTTTTGATTTGCATCTCTCGGATGATTAGTGACTTTGAGCATGTTTTCATATGTCTCTTGGCCTTCTGAATGTCCTCTTTTGAAAGGTGTCTATTTAGGTCCTTTGCCCATTTTTTGATTGGATTGTTTATCTTCCTTTTGTTAAGTTGTATGAGTTCCCTATAAATTTTGGAGATTAGGCCCTTATCAGATATGTCATTGGCAAATATGTTTTCCCACACAGTGGGTTTTCTCGTTGTTTTGTTGATGGTTTCTTTTGCTGTGCAGAAGCTTTTTATTTTGATGTAGTCCCATTTGTTCATATTTTCTTTAGTTTCAAGTGCCCTAGGAGCTGTATCAGTGAAGAAATTGCTTCGGCATATGTCTGAGATTTTGTTGCCTTTGGATTCTTCTAGAATTTTTATGGTTTCCTGTTGTACATTTAAGTCCTTTATCCATTTTGAGTTAATTTTTGTGTATGGTGTAAGTTGGTGGTCTAGTTTCATTTTCTTGCATATATCTGTCCAATTTTCCCAACACCATTTATTGAAGAGACTATCTTGGCTCCATTGTATGTTCTTGCCTCCTTCGTCAAATATTAATTGAGCATATTGGTTCGGGCCGATTTCTGGGCTCTCTATTCTATTCCATTGATCTATATGCCTATTCTTGTGCCAGTACCAGGCAGTTTTGAGAACAGTGGCTTTGTAATATAACTTGATATCTGGTATTGAGATCCCACCTACTTTGTTCTTTGTCAGGATTGCTGCAGCTATTCGGGGTCTTTTTTTATTCCAGATGAATTTTTGGAAAGTTCGTTCTAGATCTGTGAAGTATGCCGTTGGTATTTTAATGGGAAGTGCATTGAATTTATAGATTGCTTTGGGTAGTATGGACATTTTAATGATGTTGATTCTACCAATCCATGAACACGGTATGTTCTTCCATCTGTTTATGTCTTCCTCTAGGTCTTTCTTCAACGTCCTGTAGTTTTCTGAGTAGAGGTCTTTTACCTCTTTAGGTAAGTTTATTCCTAGGTAGCTTAATTTTTTTGGTGCGATGGTGAATGGAATTGTTTTTATAATCTCTCTTTCTGAAAGTTCACTATTGGTGTATAGAAATGCCTCAGATTTCTTGGGGTTAATTTTGTATCCTGCTACATTGCCAAATTCATGTATTAAGTCTAGTAGCTTTTTGATGGAATCTCTAGGGTTTTGTATGTATAATATCATGTCGTCTGCAAATAAGGACAGTTTTACTTCCTCTTTTCCAATTTGGATGCCTTTTATTTCTTCTTCTTGCCGAATTGCAATGGCTAACACTTCCAGTACTATGTTGAACAGGAGTGGTGAGAGAGGGCATCCCTGTCTTGTTCCTGTTCTTAGGGGAAATGGTGTTAGTTTTTGTCCATTGAGTATGATGTTGGCTGTGGGCCTGTCATATATGGCTTTTATTATGTTGAGGTATGATCCTTCTACTCCCACCTTGCTGAGAGTTTTTATCAAAAATGGGTGTTGAATTTTGTCAAATGCTTTTTCTGCATCAATTGATATGACCATGTGGTTTTTTTCTTTCAATTTGTTTATGTGATGTATCACGTTTATTGATTTGTGGATATTGTACCATCCTTGCATCCCTGGGATAAATCCTACTTGGTCATGGTGTATGATCTTTCTGATGTACTGCTGGATCCGATTTGCTAAGATTTTGTTGAGGATTTTGGCATCTATGTTCATGAGGGATATTGGCCTGTAATTCTCTTTCATTGTGTTGTCTTTACCTGGTTTTGGTATTAGGGTGATGCTGGCTTCATAGAATGAGCTTGGAAGTGTTCCTTCCTCTTGAATTTTTTGTAGTAGTCTGAGGAGGATAGGTTTTAGTTCTTCCTTGAATGTTTGGTAAAACTCCCCTGTGAAGCCGTCTGCTCCTGGGCTTTTGTTTGATGGAAGCTTTTTGATGACTGCTTCAATTTCTTCCATAGTTATTGGCCTGTTGAGATTTTTAGATTCTTCCTGATTGAGTTTTGGAATGTTGTATTTTTCTAGGAATTTGTCCATTTCCTCCAGGTTGTCTAGTTTGTTGGAGTAGAGCTGTCCATAGTATTTTTTAACAATCATTTGTATTTCTGTGGGGTCTGTTGTTATTTCGCCTCTATCCTTTCTGATTTTGTTTATTTGGGTCCTCTCTCTTTGCTTCTTGGTGAGTCTGGCTAGAGGTTTGTCAATCTTGTTTATCCTTTCAAAGAACCAGCTCTTGGTTTCATTGATTTTCTGTATTGTTTTTTTGGTCTCTATGTCATTTATTTCTGCTCTAATCTTTATTATCTCCTTCCTTCTGCTCACTCTGGGGTTTTCTTGTTGCTGTCTTTCTAATTCTTTGAGTTGTAGAGTTAGATGATTTACTCCCATTTTTTCTTGTTTTTTTGAGGTAGGCCTGTAGCGGTATAAACTTCCCTCTCAGGACTGCTTTCATTGTATCCCATAGGTTTTGGATTGTTGTGTTTTCATTGTCATTAGTTTCCAGGATGTTTTTAATTTCTTCTTTGATCTCATTGGTAACCCAATCAATATTTAATAGCATGCTATTCAGCTTCCAAGTGTTTGAGTATTTGGGGTTGTTTTTATTGTAGTTTATTTCTAATATTATGCCATTGTGGTCTGCGAAGATGCTTTTTATGATTTCAATCTTCTTGAATTTGGGGATACTTTGCTTGTGACCCAATATATGGTCTATTTTTGAATATGTCTTATGAGCATTTGAGTAGAATGTGTATTCCCTGGCTTTGGGGTGAAGTGTTCTGAAGATGTCAATTAAGTCCATCTGATCTAGTGAGTCATTTAGGATTGCTGTATCTTTGCTGATTGTTTGTTTAGAGGACTTATCCAGTGCTGTCAGTGGTGTATTAAAGTCTCCTACTATGATTGTATTGTTGTTGATCTCTCCTTTGATATCTTCCAGGAGTTTTTTTATGAATTTGGGTGCTCCTACATTGGGCGCATATATGTTTACCAGGGTTATATCTTCTTGTTGTATTGATCCCTTTAGTATTATGAAGTGGCCTTCCTTATCTCTTGTTATGGCCTTCACTTTGAGATCTATTTTGTCCGATATAAGTATTGCTACCCCAGCTTTCTTTTCCTTTCCATTTGCCTGAAAGATATTTTTCCATCCTTTCACTTCCAGTCTGTGTGAGTCCCTTCTAATGAGGTGGGTTTCTTGTAGACAGCAGATGTATGGGTCATGTTTTTTTATCCATTCAGCCACTCGATGTCTTTTGTTTGGAGCATTTAGTCCGATTACGTTTAAAGTTATTATTGAAAGGTACTTGTTTGTAGCCATTTCTTTTTTTGTGTGGCTGTTTTCTTTCTGGGCTTTTTATTTCTTATTTTTATATCAGTCCCTTTAGGATTCCTTGCATTGCTGGCTTGGTGGTGACAAACTCCCTTAGCCTTTTTTTGTCTTGAAGCTTCTTATTTCCCCTTCAAGTTTGAATCATAGCCTTGCTGGATAGAGTATTCTTGGATTCAGTCCTTTGCTTTGCATCATTTTGTAAATTTCAGTCCATTCTTTTCTGGCCTGATGTGTTTCTGTTGAGAAATCATTTGACAGTCTAATGGGAGATCCCTTGTATGTAACTTTCCGACTCTCTCTTGCAGCTTGTAAGATTCTCTCTTTTTCCTGAACATTTGCCATGGTGATTATGATGTGTCTTGGTGTGGGTCTTCTTGGGTTCACTTTGTTTGGGACTCTCTGGGCTTGTGTGACTTTTTTCTTCCCCACCTCAGGAAAGTTTTCTGATATTATTTCTTCGAGTAGGTATTCTAATCCTTGTTCATCCTTCTGTTGTTCTGGTACTCCTATTATTCGTATGTTGTTTCGTTTCATGTTGTCCCAAAGCTCCCTTAGGCTCTCCTCCTGTCTTTTAATTTTTTTTTCCAATTGCAGTACATTTTGGGTGTGTTTTGCTTCCTTGTCTTCTAATTCACTAATTCGGTCCTCCGCTTCTCCTAGTCTACTGTTGATACTTTCAATGGAGTTTTTCATTGCAGCTATATCACTCTTCATTTCTTCTTGGGTCTTATTTAAGTTGTTGATTTTTTCATCTCTTTCTTCTAGCTTCTTCCATATGTTATCGATTTTCTCATCTGTTTCTTCTTGCTTCTTGCAGAGGTTGTCGATTTTTTCCTCCATCTGGTTTATGCACTCTAGGACCCTTATTCTGAATTCTTTATCTGTCATGTTGCATGCCTCTGTATTACTTAGCTGCTTTTCTGGAGAGTCCTCCTTCTCTTTCCTTTGGGGGTTTCTTTGTCTACCTATGTTTGATCTCACTGACATATCTAGACGTTGAGTCGTTCAGTGGTTGCTCCCTTGGTGGCAGTGACTACTTGGTCTGTGGTTGCTCTTCGGGCGGTTGCGGTAGCAGCTGCTCTTGAGTTGGCAGCAGCTCCTCTGGTGGGTGCTGTTCACAGCTGTGGTGGCTCTTCTGGCTGGTGGGGTGAGGTTTCACGTACAGCTGCTGTTCCTCAGCAGAGGATGTGGTGCTCAGGTGGTAGCTGTTGCTTGGATCTGCTGCGTTGATTTAAAGGCACAAAATACAACACAACAAGGCACCACGTACCAGGCACTATACACAAATATATTCACGATATTAATAACCCCAAATAAAGGTGACCACCTGAATTAAGAGAATTAGGGGATAAGGAAGAAGGAAGAGATAAAGATAAAAGAGAAAAAAGAAAAGAAAAGTAGGGACCAAAAAAAGGAGTGCAAAAATGAAATTGGGAAAAAGGAGGGGGGAAAATAAAAGCGAGAAAAGAAAAGAAAAAAAAAAAGAGCGAAAAGAGAGAATGAAGTGGAAGAGGGGAAGAGACTTTTTATCTGAGGAGAATACTCCTATAGAACAGCCATTAATCCCAACAAATTCCAGCAACAGCTCCCTGGATATGAATGCAAACTAGAAACAACCAATAATATAACGATGAAAATAGAATGGAGAACACTAATCCCAAAATAAAATAAAGAGAAAATAAAATGGCACTTTAAAAAATGGTAAAATGGTAGCAGTAATAATACTGGTTAAAAATAAGAAGTTAGTAATTAAAAGGGTAAAATCAGGTGATGGAAAAAGAAGAAAAGAAAAAAAAAGAACAGAAAAAAAAAAGAAAAAAAAATTGGTTTCTTAGTTAAAAAGTGAAAGAAGAAAAAAAAAATTCCAGTAGTGAAGGTCCTTCAGTTCTTCTATTCTTCAGTCTGGCTCGCCTTATACCTTCCAGGTATTCAGGAGAGTGTTGAGTTTCCCTGCGATATACTGTTCCTCTGTGTTGTAAACCACAGTCCTTATTTTAAAGCATGCCGCATTTATTTCCCAGACTGCCTTATTTTGTGTTTAGCAAAGAGTCAGTTTGTGGGTCAGCCTCTGGGTGGCAGTGTTCTGGGGTTGGCCTCTGAGGCTATAGGGCCTCTCTGTCCAGTGGAAGTTCACTGCCCAGAGCTGACTGCGTAATAGTTAGTTACAGGCGCTATGTTGTTGCTGGGATTGAAAATCCCTCTGTAGGCCAGACCCTGTTAACTCCCAGGGAGTGATCAGGTTATCTTAATCCTTGATCTCGTACAGGGTGGAATCTGGGTGTGGCTGTGCTCCTTGCCTGGGGGCTGGGGGGGGGGGGAAGTCTCACTCTCCAGAGAGGATGGCTGCCCCAGTCCTGGGCTCAGGGGTGTCTCAGCACTCAATTCACTGCCACCTCTCCCGGTTCCCCCTCTTTCCCCAGTCTCTCCCCAGATTCCGCTCCTCCGCACACTCTCCCTCTCTTCAGCACAGGTGAGTGTCTGTATCCGAAATGTCCCATGAACAGGATTCAGTGAAAACAAACAAACAAACAAACGCCGGACGTGGAAACGGGGAAGGCTTGGTTTCTGTAAGCTTCTTCTCTTACCGGGACTGCATGGTCAGGTCAGCTCTTCAGGCTGCCCCCTTTAGGCTTAGTCCTCCGTGATCACAGAACCCAGCTCTCAATTTCCCTGGCGGCACCAGGAGTCCCGCGGTTCTCCTTTCCCCCCGTCAGGGGCTGTGCCTGTCCCAAGGGAAGTGGCTGTCTGCCACGGGGTCTCCCTCCTATTCTCTGGGCTCAGAGGTCTGGCAAACTTTCCTGCCCAAATCCCTGGTTTTTTTACCTTTCCAGGGGAGTTCTGCTCTTCCCGGCTGCAAACCCTCTCAGCAGCTGAGCAATTTCGCCAATTCGGTGTGAGTGTTACTAGTTTCAGCTGCTCACTCCATTTGCTCCGGGACATGACCTGGGACGCGTCTGCCTATATCGCCGCCATCTTGTCTCCTAATTCTATGTATATTTGAAAAAAAAAAAATTCTATGTATATTTGAAACCCTATAAAATATTTTAATATTTTAATACAGTCATTGTATATTTACGCTTTTAGCCCACTGCCCTTCCATTTTTCTTGCATTTTCATGCCTACACCTTGATCATTCTCCTGGTTTTACTTTTCTTTAGGGTGTAGATCTGGTTGTGATATTTCTAGTAGTCTAGTTTTTGTCTGAAAATGTCTTCATTTCACTTTCATTCTTTTGAAAGATATTTTTGCTGGGTGTAGAATTCTGGATGACAGTTATTATCTTTAAGCACTTTGAAGGTGTTATTCTATTATCTTCTGACTTTTCCCACCCACTCTGCACTGCCCTTCTATCTTGGAACTTGGTCCATCAAATCCTTGTTGCCTTCAAACAGCTATCCTCCCCACCCCCAAGCCCTTCTAATAGTTGTTGGCAAGATTATTGGTCTGATACAAATAGTTTACTACAGCCAGAAGCCTGCTGCTAACATAAACCTACTAAGTAAAGTTTTAAGATTTACTTGCAGTGTTTTTTTAAACCTTATAATTTATCCCATTAGGAATATAGAATCAGATTTCTGCCTTGAAAACTACTTGAAATAATTCTTTTCTTTGTGTGGTTATTAAATTTGAGAAAGCTGGGTGCTAGCTTCAGCAGCACATATACGAAGTAAAAGGTGAGGAATAAGAATGAAAAGACTAAGGAGTAAGAATTATTTCAAAACTCCAAGGTGAAATTTTTAAGGCTTTTGGAAAATGGGTAAAAGAAATAAAATTTAAGGTAAATAGAAAAACAAAGGAAGTAGACAGTTTAAAGATTAGAAACTTAATTATAGATAAAAAGAAAAATAAATTTTAAAATCACAAATCAGATTAACAGAGAGCATGATAATGCAGAGACTTTGAGCTAGAGGCCAAACTGTATCTTAATGAAAAAATAGGAATCCTAAAACTGAAAAAGCAAACAAACCAAGTGATGGCAGGTAACAGTATTAGAACTGAGAGTCCTTTAGAATGGAAGAAGATTCTGGAAACTTTATGGAACTACCACTACCTATTGATTAGGGAAGTTCTGAGGCTTATCTGCATTCCAGGATCCAAGGAGTTTTCACCACAGCCCTGGAACCACAAAGAGGATGGTCAGAGCATGGCCACTTTGAAATGCAGATTGGTGTAGCCACTAAGGAAAATGGTGTGGAGGTGCCTCAAAAAATTAAAAATGGAATTGCCTTATGACTTAGTGATCCCACTTCTGGGAATATATGTAAAGAAACTAGAAACACTAGTTAGAAAGAATATATATATGCACCCCTATATTCATTGCAGCAGTACTTACAATAGCCAAGATTTGGAAGCAGCCCAAGTGCTCATCCATAGAAGAGTGGATAAGAAAGTGGCAGTATATTTACACACTGGAATACTTCTGTGGGCTGTAAAAAAGAAAGAAATCTTACCTTTTATGCCAGCATGAATGGAACTAGAAGGGATTATGCTAAGTGAAAAAAGTCAATGAAAGACAAATGCCATATGATTTCACTTACATGTGGAATCTAGTGAATAAAATAAACAAACAAAATAGAAACAGACTCATGGATATAGAGGACAGACAGATAGCTGTTAGAGGAGAGGGTATTGGGTGACCTGGTGACAAAGGTGAAGGGATTAAGAAGTACAAATTGCTAGTTGCAGAAGAGCCACAGAGGTGTAGATTACAGTGTAGAGAATATAGTCCATAATATCCAGATAAATGGGTATAAGACTAGGTGGGTACTTGAAGCAGCTGGGAGACCACTCTGTAAAGTACATAATTTTTTAACTACTTTGTTGTACACCTAAAACTAATAGAGAATGATATTGAATATAAACTGTAATTGAAAATAAATTAGAAAAGGAAAAGCATGGCCACTTTGGTCTACAGCCAGGTTCCCTGTTACCTGGATTCATGACCCATTCTTCCAATTGGATGAGAGATTAATTTTCATGAACTAATTTCCTTCTTCCCTAGACATTCTAGTGCTTTTCCCATTGTTAGACCTTAACTAGGTAAACCAATATCTTAAAAGGACTGAAGAGGAGAGAGGCTAATGGACAAAGTGGGATAGACTGCAACAGGAGTAGTAATTACAGTGAAAGTAAGAAGCAGGAGTTGAGGTGCCTTAGTCGTCCAAGATCCTAAATATTGTTTGCTGCATGTGGTGCATGAAAGATGTTAAAAATTAAAGTAACTTTTTCCCCAAGGCCTGATTTGTGTAGCACTGGTTCTAAAAAGATTTCTGAGTGCAGAGAGCTGCCATCTGGCATTGAATTCGCTATTTACAGTAATTTTTACTTACACAAAATAGTGGTCATACCCTGGCCAGTGGTGGCTCCGTTGGTTGGAGTGCCATCCAGAACACCAAAAGGGTTTGGGTTTGAATCCTGGTGGGGGCACATACCTAGGTTGGGGGTTTGAGTCTTGTTTGGGCACATATGGGACACAATAGATCGATATTGCTCTTTCACATCAATGCCCTCCCACCCCTATCTCTATCTCTATCTCTATCTCTATCTCTATCTCTATCTCTATCTCTATCTCTATCTCTGTCTTTTCCCCTTCCTCTCTCTAAACATATCCTCACGCGAGGATTAAAACCAAAAAAATAGTGATCATGTTTCATTTGCTGTATCTGCCACAGGCCCTTGGCACCGACAGAATGTTTTTCCTTATTGATTTGCAGATTGAGAGAATCCAGAATCCAAGTCTCTGGCAGCACTACCAGACAAAGAAAAAAACCATGGATGACAAGAATGGCCATACGCAGAATGAGCAGCTGCTCTTCCATGGGACAGATGCTGACTCCTTGCCACATGTCAATCAACATGGCTTTAACCGCAGTTATGCAGGAAAGAATGGTAAGGAAGTAAGTCACGTGGCTGCTCCAAAGGAGGTGTCAGCCAAGAGGAGCCAAGCTGGCTCAGGGGTCCCGCGGATTGCATTGTGTTCCCTCATGGCTCATGGCCAGGGTGCAGCCAAAGTTTCAGGTCAGACTCACTATGTTTCCTTCCAAAGGGACTGACTGGCCCCTTGAGGTGGAGGAATCATTTTTTAAAATTAAACACACACACACACACATACATTATTTTTAAGGAGGCTTTGGAAAGAACTAAACATTATATTAACATAATTTGACATATTGAGTCAATACATCAAATTATAGACAAATTGAAATTCTTAAAAATGTTGTTTTTCTTTTCACAGCTGCGGATTACGGAAAGGGAACCTACTTTGCTGTCAAGGCCAGTTATTCTGCCAATGATACTCCAGACCAGACGCAAATGGGAAAAAGCATATGTATTATGTCCGTGTGCTTAGTACATCGTACGCACTTGGAAATCATTCATTACTTGTACCTCCTCCAAAGAATCATCAAAATCCTCTTGACCTGTATAATACTGTCACAGATAATGTGAGCAATCCACGTTTATTTGTAGTATTTTATGACTACCAGGCTTACCCAGAATACCTCATTACTTTTAAAAAATAATATTTTGATATCCTTCACAGAGGCATTATTTATCTACACAAGCGATTTTCAAACCTTTTCAACTCATGGCACACATAAACTAATTACAAAAATTCTGTGACACACCAAAAATATATTTTTTGCCTCTCTGACAGAAAAAAACCAACGGTGTGATTTTGATTCATTCACAGCTATTGTGTTGGCTGTTGTTATTAAAAATATATATTTTTTTATTGTCTCAGACAGGAAGGCAGAGGGAGAGAGAGAAACATCAATGATGAGAGAGAATCATTGATTGGCTGCCTCCTGCACACCCAACACTGGGGATTGAACCTGCAACCTGGGCATGTGCTTCGACCAGGAATCAAACCATGACCTCCTGGTTGATAGGTTGATGCTCAACCATTGAACCACGCCAGCTGGGTGACTGTTGTCATTTTTTTACTTGACAATCTAATGGAAATGAGGTCAGTGTCCCTAACTAGTCCAGTGGTCAGCAAACTCATTAGTCAACAGTGCCAAATATCAAGAGTACAACGATTGAAATTTCTTTTGAGAGCCAAATTTTTAAAACTTAAACTATATAGGTAAGTACATTGTTATTAATCTAATTAGGGTTCTCCTGAGGCTTAGGAAGAGCCACACTCAAGGGGCCAAAGAGCCGCATGTGGCTCGTGAGCCGCAGTTTGCCGACCACGAAACTAGTCAGGTATTGCATGTTCTAAAAACTTTTGCGGCACACCGGTTCAAAATTGCTAATCTATACTATGCACAACAAGGTTTAGATTTTTTTCTCTTAACCGCTTATTCTAAGATCAAAGGATCCTTGTCACTGACATCAGACTTTCTTCAGCTTTGCTTTCATAACTGCAGCGACCTATTCTTGAAATCAATAAATTTGAGAATTGAAATTAGATTAATTTAGTTACAACTGTGTGTCCGCAACCATGGACATCAAATCTGTAGAAGAAAAGAACAGGTTTATATTTCTAGGAAGGAAAGGAAAACCTTAATCTTAAAAGCCAAGGGCACAGCTATGCAATTTCAGCTGCCACTGAAGGGGACAGCTGTTACCATGTCAGGATGCCATATTACTGTGGGAAGCACAACTTACTGAGTGGACTGCTGTCTTTCCTAGGACAGAGATGGTGTCTTATTCATTTTATTTTATCCCTGGACTGAGGCCTGCATCTGAAGTTCAGTGGATTTTCCAGAAATGTTTCATGAACCAATTAAGAATGAAAAGGTCCCTTCAGCCGGTTTGGCTCAGTGGATAGAGCGTCAGCCTGCGGACCAAAGGAACAAAATGTGCACCAATGAAAAGGTGCACATTCAAGTCAACGTTTGATTCAAGTCAAGGGAATGTACCTTGGTTGCAGGCTCTTCCCAGGCCCAGGCTCTGGTTGGGTGAAAATTAACCAAAAAAACCCCCAAATAAACAAAAAGACTGGAAAGGTCTAGTCAGACTCTTATCCAAGTAGGAACCATTTCTTCTACATCCTTGACTTTTTGTCAGGTTGCCTTAAATTGAACAGATTCCGTGATAGGGAACTTCATTTTTCATGAGCCAGCCCATGACATAGGGACTCCAGTTGGGGCTCTGGGACTGCAGTGCAGCTGGGTCCTGCACAGCCCAGGGCTGTGGTCTGCCTTGTCGCGTAGATGAATCGTGTCCCCTGGAGTTGTACAGCACAGCAGCCCAGGCCCCAGTTGGTCCTTTTAATGTTGAATCCAAATCTGCCTTCTTATAACTTCATGGGTGCACATTTGGTCCCAGTGGAAAGAGTAAGATAATGTCTGCTACATTTTTAGTGTGAAACCCTCTGTTATGTTAAGAAGAAATGAATTCTAAGATTATTAAATGGCATATTTTCATTGGCAGCCTAGCTTTTGATGATTTAAATACACACAGCAAAGGAATGAAATATAATGCTAATTTGCTAACTCCGTATCTGTTGGACGGTAAAGGAAAGTTTCTTTCTTAACTTTTCCCTAGGTAAATCTCAGGCCCAAACACTGCTTATTGAGCACTTAGCTTGTACCAGACAGTATAATAGATGCTTTCATATACAGTGGTAATTGTATTCCCCAAACAATCCTGTGGGGTAAGAATTATATCCCCATTTTAAAGCTGAGGAAACTGATGCTCAGAGTGCAAGCAGCTTCCTTGCCTGAGGTCGGTCACCTAGGTAACAACCCTCAGAGCCAGCAGAATCAGGTCCCAGTGTCATCAAGCCTCTGTTCTTCCATGACAGAACATGGCCTCTAGAACAGGGGTCCTCAAACTACGGCCCGCGGGCCACATGCAAATACAAATATTGTATTTGTTCCCATTTTGTTTTTTTACTTCAAAATAAGATATGTGCAGTGTGCATAGGAATTTGTTCATAGTTTTTTTTTTAAAAACTATAGTCCGGCCCTCCAACGGTCTGAGGGACAGTGAACTGGCCCCCTGTTTAAAAAGTTTGAGGACCCCTGCTCTAGATGAATGTTACTAATCCAGGAACTTCTCAGCTAATCTGCGAACCGCTTTTATATTTCCTCCACTTTTTCCTTCTGGCTCTGGTTTCTATCCTAGTTTTCATTTGAAGCTCTGTAGGCTGAGGTCAGAGCTGATGCTTATGCAAAGCCTGTGCAGGTGGTGCGCTCCGACACCAGGGGTCGCTCTTCCCTGGCTCAGGGAACAGCACCTGCCCTTCAAGTAGAGGAAGGTGGCTGAGAGGGCCACAGTGGCTGCCTCATTAACATAGACACCTTGACATTTCTCTTGCTGTTGTTCTTTGTTTTGTAAGGGGGTTGGGCACTGGCATCTCAACTAGGGCTTGACCATGAATGTAAGAAATAAAAAAGGAGAGGCCCGCTCTCTATTGCTGTTCCTCCAGTGGTTTGGTTAACTTAGGGCAAGGCTGAATATCAGGGTGCATTGAATCAAGGTATAATGATCCAGTCAGTAAATGATAAGTTATCCCCAATCAAGAGAAATATGTCACTTATCTGCTTTTTAAATAAAATATTTGGAAAATGTCATTTGGTGGTGAACATTTTTATCCTCAAGGGCAAATACAGGACAGCTTGATGATGAACAAAGGTCACTGCTGAGAAAGTGGTGGTGAGGATGTAGAGAAATTGGAACCATCAGACGTTGCTGGTGGGAAGATAAAATGAAGCAGATGGTGTGGAAAAATTTTTTAACAGTTCCCCCCAAAAGTTAAGCACAGAGTTAATACTATGACCCAGCAATTCCACTCCTATATATGTACCCAAAAGAACTGAAAACATATGTATGTACAAAAACTTGTACACAAATGTTCATAGCAACATTATTTATCATAGCCGAAAAGTGGAACTAACCCAAATGTCCATCAACTGATTAATGGATAAACAAAATAGATCTCCAAACAGTGGAATATATTCAGCCATAAAAAGGAATGAAGTACTAATAACATTCTACAGCATGGATGAACCCTGAAAACATTATGCTAAGTGAAAGGAGCCAGTTCTCAAAGCTCATATGCTTTATTTGTGCACTTATGTGAAATGTCCAGAACAGGTAAATCTATAGAGAAAGAAAATAGGTAAGTGGTTGCCAGGGGTTCGGGGGGAAAGTGAAGGGGAGTAACCACCAATGGGTGGAAGAAACTTAGTCAAATTGTTTGTGTTGGCATACTCAAGTATGAAGGAAGCAGGAAGGGAGCCAGTGAAAAGGGAGCAAAGGAAGGAAAACAGGCAAGAGTGAGGGATAAGGGAGGGAGTAAACTCTCTGTAAGAGTCTAAGAATACCTTTCAAGTTGTTAATAAAACATCAGACAGCAAATGCCAGTGTTGTAAAGGTGATTTTTCCTACTGGGTAGCAGCACTAGGTACAATACTTTTGTTAATGTTTCAGAGACAGTTACAAAAGCAACATCCACTCTTGCTTAAAAGCAAGTAAGTCTGCCTCTGTAATGCCTCTGCCCCTAGATGCACCGCAACGATATGTGTCTGGGTTCTAGCACGGTTGAACAGATATTAACCCTGAATAAAGGTTCCAGAAGTGCTCAAATACTCATGCCTTGACACTTGCTCTTAACACGAAAAAAAGAAAATAACTTTGAGAGCTGTCTTCCTCCACAGTGCATTCTCTTCTTTACCAGTAGGAGGAGCTGTGATCCCTGCTCCCATCTACCATGACCTGAGAAGCAAAGAAGTATGTATGTGAAGCCTACAGCTGGAAAAGCTACCTTCCAATAGCAGAGCACCAAGGAAGAAACCCTTCCTATTTGTACTAGTACTAGGTAGGGGAAGGTGAGGAAAGAGAGAGGCACGTGGCCTAAGGCCTTGAGACAAATCCCAACTTCCACATTACCTGTCCTGGGCTCAGTGTAACCACATGTCTTCGAGCTTCCTGAAACTGAGGAAAACCTTTTACATCAGGATTGACAACATTGACTTTACTAAACACATTAGATTCTTCATAAGAGACTCTAGTTGGATAAAGGAAAGGCGTATCTTCAGGGGGAAAGATACTATCTTTCCTTAATTTAAACAAAAAAGACATAAATTAGAATTTGAACTTGAGACAAAACATGTAAGAAGTCCACAGAAATATTCATTTTTACTCATTTTCATTCAATCCATAAAGGAATAGAGGAGCAATGTCAGTGGTCACTTGGGCCACCTCTCAGTAAGTGCTGGCATCTCTGCTGAACAGAGTGGAGGGAGGGCAGGAAGCAAAGAATGATCTCATGATGCTCTGAGGCAGCCCTTTGCTGGGACAGGATCTAGTTTGAAAGGTCATTCATTCTTCCCAAATCAAAGTCCTCATAAATTGTCCCTATTCCTCATTCTAGAGCTACTCAGAGCAATCCCCACCCTTGCAGATATCACCATTTTTATCTTATCCAGAGTAACTACCTGTAGTTTTATCCTCTAAATAGTTTCTAGGCTTCTTCCTGTTTGGTAAATTTAAGTTAAACATTTGGTATGTTAATCCATTAAGGAAGACAAATGCATAAATGATGCCACATAACTAATATAGCATAGTATAATACTCATGTCCTTTCAGAACTGGAAGCAGACTATGAGATTTGGGGATGACCCCTCATAGTCCCGGATTGCAATAAATGTGACTCTTTAATTCGACTTCTTGAGGCGTCCTGTGATTCGCGGGGTACATTACAACATTTGGAGGCGCCAGCGAGATGCAGCCCCTTAGGGGTGCTGTTTCGGACGCAACGGGAGGCAAAACCTCCCCTGAGCCATTTGTGGAGACTGAGGGATCTCTAGGGGGTGCGCACCCTGAGAAGTTCCAGGGCCCTGGAGAACTCCCTTCGGATCCAGCGAACGGGCAGGGGACGTTCGCCCGTCCCTAAAAAAAATTCATCGGAGTCACCTGAAAAACCTCTAGAGGTAGGTTCTGGGACCAGTCACTGGTGGTGGACTCAAAAGAGGGCTGGACGCAGTGGAACCTCGGAGTCCGACGCCCGACGCGACGACGTCTGGGGGTCCTGGTCTGGGCAACCTTAGGTTGCGTTTGTCTGGCTTGTTTTGTCTCTGCTAGCCTTTTTGGTTTTGGATTTTTGTGAGCCTTTTTGGTTTTGGTTTTGGATTTGTTTGTAAGCCTTTTTGGCTTTGTTTGTGAGTCTTTTTGGTTTTATTTGTTAGCGTTTTTTGGTTCTGGTTATTGTTTGTGAGTCCAATGTGTTCAGTCTGTCGATATTGTTATTTCGCAGAAATCCTCTTGGAGGACACTGAATGGTTCTTTCCTTCCTCTTTAAATTTTTGGGGATTGTGTGAATGGATTACTGATGTAGGTTATCAAGGATCTCTAAGGGACTTGTCCTGTATCTGGAGGAACGGCTTCTAGATGGTATTCACCGTCTCTGGGACTTCCAGGAGGGAAGTCAAAACTCGGACTGGCAAAGGGCTCGAGTCTGGCCTGTCTTTTAAAAAAGGTAGAAGAGAAGCATTCCTAGGCAGTTTTCTACTGCCTCTGTTCAGGGACTTGTTCTGTATCTCTACAATTGAAACTGATTTGTTGGTATTTCGTGGTGTAAATGTGGCGAGCCTGTGTAAAAGTGTTTTTGTTTGTTTCTGTTTTGTTTTGTTTCCTTTGAAAAAAAAACCTCCTAAACATCTCCTGAGTTTCCGTGGTGATTCAAAGTTTTTAATGGGGAATGTATCTAGTTGTCGTGTCTATTTAATCCTGTTTTCTTTGTTCAGTATCAGTACTGTTTCTGTCTGGATGAGACATGGGTCAAGAACCCTGTCCTGGGACGTGGGAAAGGGAGGCCCCCACATCTGTTCCTGTCAGGCCCCCATCAGGGGACTTGGGCGGTGTTCCTGTTATCTGCTCAAGATCCCAAGACTGTAAAAGTACTTTTTCACTGAAAGGGTGTAAGTGTGGATGTTTATTTGATGTTTGTATGTCTAATTAGGTATAATTATTTGTTCATGTAAGTGTGGAAGTCTGAGAGAAAAAAAAAATGTTTGATTTAGGGCTGAGTGCTCTGACCGATAGCAAACTGGGTTCTTTTCCCATGGGCGCTTGCTCTCTGTCAGAGGTGGAATCGGCCCGCCTAACTAGTAAAATTTCTGTCTGTTTGTGTACTAGGGACTTTGATTTGCTCTGTGATATTTCTGTGTTGGGTTGAAATTTTAGAATTCTAGAGTAGATTTAAAAGGTATTTGTGGCTTTTCTAGTCTGATTGGGACATTTAAGGGTGGGGCTCACAGTTCCTCAGGGCAGAGATTTTATGGGCCCCACCCCCTGCCTGTGCTGAATTAAGGTTCTCTTCTTTCAGGAGACCCTCCAGGCTTTTAGTGAAAAATCCCTGCACCCTTGTCATCCTCTGCCTTCTTTTCCAGGCCGACTAAGAGTCATTTTCCTCCACAGGGATTGTCTTCCTCTAACTCACAATGGGGAATAATACAGGCCGGCGCCATTTGGCTTGCTGGTTAAAAGGAGACAATGGGCCCTGGACTCTGTAAGGTGGGCGGGAATGAAGCTGGTCAAATGTACTGAAAGGGTTCAGTACCTGTTGCTGCTAGCAGAGGAGGGGCTGATATCACCTTCCAGTGCACTCCCTTGGGAGAGGCCTGATCGCTGCTCTGTCACAGGGGATGGTACGATGACAGGGGCTTGGTACCCAACCCACTGCCACAGGAGCGCTTTGTAACATGCAGGGCGTATTTCCCCTGGCCAGCTAAGGGCTGCTGGCCCCCACCATGCCACCATTGCTGGCTGGAGGCAAGCGCTTTTTCCCAGTGGGAACAGAGAGAAAAGGGCTGCCAGATGAAAATGCCTCTTCCCCTGTGGCAGAAGCACCTGCGGCGAGCTCCCCGCCTCCACCTATCCGGCTCCCATCTCCTGCGCCCTCCAGTCCTCTGCTCACCGGGGTGCAATTGCCTCTCATCCCCCGAGGGGTTGTTTTGAGTAGGTGGTGAGGAGGAAATTTCCCTGTGCCTCCTTGTGCCTCCCTGCGCCCCAATGAGACCCAAGAACCCCCAGGGACAAGGCCTCCTTGGACACTTTTCACCGTGTTCTTTTGGGGGTTTGAGGAGGGCTGCTTAAAAGACAGTAGAAGGAATGAATGGTCACAGCTGGTAGAGGTAGCCCAGAAAGTCGTTAACAGTAGGGACACCAAGGAAGAGAAATAGGACTTAAGGAAAGAAAAGGCCGGCAGCAAACTAGGAAGGCATTAGTATGCCTATTGTAGGAAGTAGGGACACTGGAAGAGAGAATATCCTGTGAGGTTAACAAAGGAAAGCAGAAGGCTGAGGGAAAACTCAGGCTCTGAAGGATTTACACTCAGGGAAGGGGACTAATAGGACTCCTTTTCCTTGAACCCCTTAGAACCCAGAATAATCATTTTTATAAATAGGACTCCCAGTTAGTTTCCTGGTGTGTTCTGGAGCAGCCTATTCAGTCTTGACAGAGCCAATGGGACCCGTAACATCTAAGAAGACATCGGTCCAGGGAGCCACCGGACAAACTGCCTTTTTCCTTGGACATCAAAGAGGACTTTGGACATTGGAAAGATCATGGTAACACATTCGTTTCTGGTCATGCCAGTTTGCCCGTACCCCTTTCTTGGACGTGATCTCTTACAGAAACTACAAGCCACCATATCCTTTGAGGGGGACAGAGCACACTTCACCATGGATCCAAGGAACCCAGGCCCGGACCCATTCTCCCCTGGCCGCATTCTTCTAACCTGTCCTCTCTCAGATGAATATCCCTTGCAGGAAAGGGCCAATGTGACTCTGCTTACTTGGGGAAATTACGTCTCTTTCCCATGGTTTGGGCAGAAAACAACCCCCTGGGGTTAGCTGCCGGGGTCCAGCCCCAGCAGGTCCAGGGGTTCCCAAAGGCGTAGACGGAGTCGGCGAAGAAGGAATGACACAGAGACAGTGTTCAGTTGATCAGCAGCCTAGCCAGGATCTCAAGCCAAGTTCTGGTCTCGATCTCCAGAGAGGTTCTGCTGGTTCTCCAGCCAGGTTCTGTAGAGATCTCCAGCCATGTTTGGTCACCAGGTTCTAGTCAGGTTCTCTTGCCAATTTCTGTAGTCAGGTTCAGTCCAGGATCTTTTGCCATGTTCTCTCCAGCGAAGTTCTTCTGTCTGTAGGTTCTGTGTAGGTTGTCTTCTTGGCTCTCTTCTAAATTCTGTCTCTCTCTGTCTTGTTACATCTGTATTTATACCAGTTGATTCAATCCTATCAATCTCTATTACAAAGGTTAGGGCGTTTCTTATCTCCATTCCAGGGAGTAAAGATTATGCACTTAAGCATGATTGTTTGTAGTTAAAGTGATTAATTACCCGCCTGGTACTTAGTTAAGGGGTTTTTATTCCCTCCCTAACTTCAGGGGAAAATCCCTACCTGGGGATTCAACCTTTCTCGGAGAGGTGACCTTGGTTAAAACACAGCGCCAAGAAGGTGAGCAAACATATTAAGAACCGTATGCCATATATGCCAGGTCCCTTGAAACAGCAAGGATGGACCGGCTCCCGGCAGTTAGCAAGTCATCAAGCACCTGTAGTGGTCCAATTGCAAGCCACCACCAATCCAGCTCAGGTTCGGGAATTCTTAGGGGCAGTTGGATACTGCCGCCTGTGGATACTGGGGTTCGCGGAGGTTGCTAAACTGGACCGAAGTGGAACAATGGGCTTTTGAGGAGCTAAAGAAGGCTCTCATCTCAGCTCCTGCCCTAGCCTTGCCAGACGTCAGGAAGCCCTTCCACCTCTACGTGAGTGAGGTAAGGGGCATTGCCAAAGGGGTTCTCACCCAGACTCTAGGTCCCTGCAAGAGACCTGTGGCCTATCTGTCTAAGAGACTAGACCCCGTGGCTGCAGGGTGGCCAGCGTGCCTCCGGGCAGTGGCCACCACAGCATTGCTGGTAAAGGAGGCAGATAAGCTGACTTTGGGCCAGGAACTAGCCCTGACAACACCCCATGCTGTGAAAGCCCTCCTCTGAGGTGCTCTGGAGAGATGGATGTCAAATGCCAGGGTCACCCAGTACCAAGCTCTTCTCCTGGACCAGCCCCGCATCTGATTCCATAAGACATTGGCCATCAACCCTGCCAGCCTGCTCCCAGATGATGATCCAGAGCCATCCATGACTGCATAGAGGTAACAGACGCAGCTCGCCCAGACTTGACAGATGTCCTGCTATCATCACCAGACAAGGTACTGTTATGTACAAGATGGGACAGTGGGAGGTGGTAGTCACCCTAGACTGCACAAGGAAACCGAGCTGCAGACCAAGCTGCCAAGGAAGCTGCCCGAAAAACAGTGGGGCCTTTACAAGAGAAGGTATTGGCAGAACAGAAGCGAGCTACCAGAGGACCAAATGTTTGGTGGACTCTACCAGATGGCAGACTCTTGGTCCCAGAAGCTGTAGGTTGGACTTTAGTTGCCCAGTTACACCAGGCTGCCCACATAGGTGTCACCAAGACTTCTGAACTTTTGTGAGGCAGGTCACAGGTAAATGCTAAGCAAGGTAAGAGGGTCCCCCTGGGAATTCAGGCCTGGAGAAACTCCCCAGGAGAGCATTGGGAGGTGGATTTCACAGAAATTAAGCCACCGGCATCAGGGTAGGGGTACCTGCTAGTTTTTGTAGACTCTTTCTCGGGATGGGTTTGAAGTCTAGCCCATCAGGACAGAAACTGCCTATACCTAGATTTGGGCTATCAGCAGTCATAGGATCAGATAACAGCTCCGTCTTGTAGTCAAGGTATCTCAAAGTACAGCTAAGGTCTTAGGCATAAATTGGAAACTCCATTGTGCATACCGGCCACAGATTCAGGGCAGGTATGAACAGGATTCTAAAAGGATTTTAACTAAATTTATCCCAGAAACCGGTGAAAACTGGACCAACCTCCTGCCTTTGCCTACCTACAGGCCAGGTGTACCCCCAACTGGGAGGGGTTGTCTCCTTTTGAAATCATGTTTGGTAAACCTTCCCCTATCCTGCCCAAAGTTAGGGGAGGAATTAAAAGTCATAACCATTCATTGCTCAAGTCCTTTCCAGCCTGGGGACTCGGTGTGGGTAAAGAAGTTCATGACCCAAGGACTCACCCCAACTTGGAAAGGACTATACACTGTTGCCCTGCTGACGGCATCCAGACCAGGCTACACCACTCCCAGCTCCTGCACCAGGAAACGGCCTTGATCCCGGCAGCCAGCGGCCTCACCTGTGAGATCCAGGAGGAGGCTCAATGCCCGCAGGAGGGGAACTGGACTTCAGTGAGGACAGTACTGACAGGGACTGTGGCACTAGGGCACTTGGTAACTGTAAGAACATTTTTTTCTAGCCAGTGAGAAAGTCCATGGCCAAGTGGGGCTAGATGTCAAGGGGACAGGAGAGCAGGAACAGAATAGAGAATGCCCTTAGAAGAACTGGGGTGAGTAAATGTGCCAAGCAGGCAGTTTAGAAAAAATTAATTCGGTCAAACTACTTGTAGTTAGGGGGCAGTACAATCCCCTAACTAATGAAGATGAGTCCATGATTTGACTCATGTACATAAAACCAGTAAGGAATGAAGTATGGTAGCAACCATTTCAGGTGGAAACTGTAGTTTAACTCTAACCCTGTTGTTTGGCTTAACAATATAAAAGTTACTTTGATTTTCTAAATTGTATAAGTCATCCCATTTGATTGAATGCCTTATCGATTGAATGACTATTCCATTGATTGTTATTATACTGGTCTTAGAGAGCACATTCTTCTGTACCTGGGAAACAGGACAGCACAATTACCCTAAATTGTTTTAGTGGCCACAGGTGGTGCGTTCCAGCTGCCTCAGTGGTCCCAGACCAGGATAGCACAATTACTCTAAATTGTTCTGACAACTCAGTGGTCGGGAGACCCGAGGGCTCTAGATAATGTGTTTCTATCAACTCAGTGTTCCGGAGACCCAAAACTGTAATTTAGATAACATGCCTAAGTTTAACTCAGGTTACCCAAGGACTCTAGATAATGTATTTCTGTCAATTCAGTGACCCCGAGAACCGAAACTGTAATTAACATGCTTAATTCTGCTTCTGTAATCTGCTTTTTTGCGAGCCAGGTGCCTCATTCCAAACCCTGAGATGCAATCAATACCTGTGTGATTTTTTGCCTATATAATCCTGGAACTGTGACTAAATGGTTACTATGAGATTTGGGGATGACCCCTCATAGTCCCGGATTGCAATAAATGTGACTCTTTAAAAAAAAAAAAAAAAAAAAAAGAACTGGAAGCAGCCCTAGCTGGTTTGGCTCAGTGGACAGAGCATCAGCCTGCAGACTGAAGGGTCCCAGGTTTGATTCTGGTCAAGGGCACATGCCTGGGTTGTGGGCTCAATCCCCACTAGGGGACGTGCAGGAGGAAGCCAACAATGATTCTCTCTCATCATTGATATTTCTGTTCTGGGACATAGACCCTATGATCTGGAAGTATCCACCAGCCTTCCATTGTTCTCTTGCCCCCTTCTTTCAGGGCCCATTTCTCTTCCTGAGGAGTGTATTTTGGAGGTTCAGTTAATTGGGGGGCCAACATGATCCGTGCCGGTGCTGCTTGTTCTTTAGCAGCCAGCTTGTTTGCGGCATCAGCACACTGCTTTCCTTCTGATACTGAGTCTTTCCCTTTCTGGTGACCTTTGCAATGGATGATGGCTATTTCCTTAGGCTCCCAGACTGCTTTTAGTAACTTTAAAATCTCATTCAGATTTTTGCTTCCTTTTCCTCCTGCTGTCAAGAGCACCCTTTCCTTATATATGGCCCCATGGACATGCAGGGTAGCAGAGGCATAGCATGAGTCAGTGTAGATATTGGCACGTTTATTCTTACTGAGTTCTAGGGGTCTTACTAGGGCCCAAAGTTCTGCCCTCTGCGCTGACCATCCTTCAGGCAGGGCCTGTACTTCAATTGTCTCAAAGTTTGATACCACTGCATATCTGGCTCATCTTTTTCCTTCATCTAAGAAGCTGCTGCCGTCTGTGAAGAATACCAAGTCCGCGTTTTGCAGGGGCCTATCTCTTAGGTCTGGCCAGCTGGAATAAACCTTCTCTAGGACTTCAGGGCAATCATGCTCAGGGGCCCCCTCAGCAATGGGTAGAAAGGTGGCAGGATTAAGTGTTCTCACTGCTTGTAATTGTACCCGCTGATTCTCATATAACAGCCCTTGATATTGAGTCATTCAAGCATGAGTCAGCCAGTACTGCCCCCTTGCTTCCATCAGGATGAGGTAGTTTTACATTTACAACAGCATGAGGTACTTTTACATTTAAGTTTTGTCCTAAGATAAGCTTATCCGCTTCCTTGACTAATAATGCCATGGCTGCAAGGGCCCTGAGGCACAGAGGCCACCCGGAGGCAACTGGGTCAATCTGCTTGGAGAGATAGGCTACTGGTCTTTGCCAGGGTCCAAACTCCTGGGTTAGAACTCCTAGGGCTACCCCGCTGTTCTCATGAACAAAAAGATTAAAGTCTCTCGTGATATCTGGTAGCCCTAGTGACAGGACCTCAGTGAGCTTTGCCTTTATGGTGATGAAGGCTTTCTCCTGTTTGGGACCCCAGTTGATGGGTGCCTTCTCTTCTCCGGTTAAAGCTTCATAGAAAGGCTTGGCCAGGTCTGAAAACCCTGGGATCCAAATTCAACAGAATTCTGCTGCTCCCAGGAATTCCCAAATCTGCCACCAGGTGCTAGGGACTGGGATGGCACATACTGCCTGCTCCCTTTCAGTCCCTAGCCTTCGTTTCCCTTGGGTGATCCAGAAACTTAGATACTTAACTTCTTTCTGACAAATCTGTGCCTTTTTCTTAGACACCCGATAACCAGTTTCAGTTAATAGTCTCAGAAGGACTCGTGTTCTCTCCCAGCACTGAGCTCATGTGAAGCTGGCGAGTGGGAAGTCGTGTACCTAGTGGAGTAGAACACACCACAAGTCCTGTCCTGGGAACTTAGACAGATCAGATGCTAGTGCTCCACTAAAAAGAGTAGGGGAGTTCTTGAACCCTTGTGGCAGTCTGGTCCAGGTGAACTGCTCCTTGGCCCTTGTAGTTGGGTTTTCCCATTTGAAAGCGAAGAGAGGCTGACTGGAAGGCGCTAATCGAAGACAGAAAAAGGCATCGTTCAGTAGTAGGCATGTAAATCATTCCGCCTCTGATGGAATGAGCCCCAGAAGTGTGTAGGGGTTCAGCAGTGCTGAATGAAGGGTTATAACAGCCTCATTAACAGCCCGTAGACCCTGCACCAGGTGGTAGTCGTTAGTCCCAGGCTTTTTGACAAGCAAGAGAGGCGTGTTCCATGGAGACCTGCATCGTTTAACAAGTCCCACTGAATCAGCCGGTCTAAGTGGACCTGGATTCCTAGGTGTGCTTCCCTTGGAATTGGATATTGGCAGATTTTAACAGGCTGTGCCCCAGGCTTTAACTCGATTAGCACCGGGGCATGGTCCTTAGCCAGGCCTGGAGTATTCCCTTCTGCCCAGACCAGTGGGAATTCCTTCTCTAATTCAGGTTCTAATGGTGAGGCCTTTGTCTAGGGGATATAGAGTCTCCATTCTTCCTCCCTCAGCACTGCTAAGGACAGGATCATTGGGGAGGTCTCCTCACCTAAGCAACGCTGTGCTGAGCCATCTGGAGCAAAAGTGATTTCTGCCCCCATTTTGGCTAATAGGTCTCTACCAATTAGAGCAGTGGTTCTCAGCCTTCTGGCCCTTTAAAACAGTTCCTCATGTTGTGACCCCCAACCATAAAGTTATTTTCGTTGCTACTTCATAACTGTAATTTTGCTACTGTTATGAATCGTCATGTAAATATCTGATATGCAGGATGGTCTTAGGCGACCCTTGTGAAAGGGTCATTTGACCGCCAAAGGTGTCGCAACCCACAAATTGAGAACCCCTGCATTAAAAGCACTGGACAGTCTGGCAAGTACAGGAATTCATGAATTACTCAGTGGTCGCCAAGTTGGCATCGGCGAGGGCGGCTGAATGGTCTATGGGTCTAGTCCCTAGTAGCTCCAATAATGGTGACCTCCTTTCCTGAGAGAGGGGCTACTTTCTGAGTAACTATTGAGTTCTCAGCTCCCATATCAACCATAAAGTCCACAGTCTGGCCCCCAATTTTCATTCTGACCATGGGCTCCTGGGGACCTAGCTGAAGCGAGCCCAGTCTGTCCTAGTTGGAATCAGCCATTGCTAGCCCAATGAGACCTGCTTCAGGTGGCTCTGGTTGATAGCAACTAGGCGGAAAAGGGGGCCCAGTCTTTTTACTTTGCTGTTTGGGACATTCATTCTTCCAGTGTCCTGTTTCCTTACAATAGGCACACTGGTCTCATCTCAGGCTTGCTCTTCCTTTTCCCCCTGGTTTGTATCCTTGCTGATCCATCTGAGAGCCTGAGCCTCTAAAAGCCACTGCTATTATATTGGCCCTTTTTGTAATCTCTTTTCTTCCTCCTTCCTTGCTGCACTGTCTCCATTGATGAAATCCTCATTAGCTATCTCTAGCAGTTCAGCAGCATTCTTTCCTGCAAACCCTTCCAGTTTCTGTAATTTTCTCCTGATGTCAGGCTGGGCGTGGCCTACAAAAAACGGCATTTACCATGGTTTGATTTTCTGGGGCCTCAGGTTTAAAGGGAGTGTAGATCCGGTATGCCTCACATAATCTCTCATAGAAAGCTGCTGGACTTTCATCAGGCTTCTGGAAAACCTCAGAGATTTTAGCCATGTTGGTGGGCTGCCGGGGTCCAACCCAGCAGGTCCAGGGGTCCCTAAAGGCATGGACGGAGTCGGCGAAGAAGGAATTAAACAGAGACAGCATTCAGTTGATCAGCAGTCTAGCCAGGATCTCTAGCCAGGATCTCCAGCCAAGTTCTGGTCTGGATCTCCAGCAAAGTTCTGTTTCGTATCTCCAGCCAGGTTCTGTATCCATGTTCTCTTGCTAGGTTCTCCAGGTTCTCCAGCCAGGTTCTGTCCAGGTTCTCCAGCCAGGCTCAGTCACCAGGTTCTAGTCAGGTTCTCTTGCCAATTTCTGTAGTCAGGTTCAGTCCAGGATCTTTCGCCATGTTCTCACGCTAGGTTCTGTCTCTAGGTTCTGTCTCTAGGTTCTGAGTCCAGTTTCTGTCCAGGATCTTTTGCCATGTTCTCTCCAGCGAAGTTCTTCTGTCTCTAGAGAACGTTCTGTGTAGGTTCTGTGCTTAGGTTCTGTCTCTCTTGGTTCTGTCTTCTAAGTTCTGTCTGTGTAGGTTCTGTCTTCTGAATTCTGTCTGTTGTTGTCTTGTTGCATCTGTATTTATACCAGTTGATTCCAATCCTATCAATCTCTATTCCAAAGGTTAGGGCGTTTCTTATCTCCATTCCAGGGAGTAAAGATTATCTAGCTTAAGCATGATTGTTCGTAGTTAAAATGATTAATTACCCGCCTGGCACTTAGTTAAGAGGTTTTATTCCCTCCCTAACTTCAGGGGAAAATCCCTACCTGGGGATTCAACCTTTCTTGGAGAGGTGACCTTGGTTAAAACACAGCGCCAAGAAGGTGAGCAAACATATTAAGAACCGTATGCTATATATGCCAGGTCCCTTGAAACAGCAAGGATGGACCGGCTCCCGGCAGTGGGCTTCTTGGCTCTGGCCCTGACCCCCTGGAGGAAGGCCAGCTGATATCTTTCTAGCCTGGTCCTTCCATCTTCTAAGTTTGGGTTCCAATCAGGTTACTCATCTGGGAAGGCCTTCCTGGCCCATCTGTCTGTATCTAATATTCCTGCCAGGGCCTGGGTCTGGAGCCACTTCCGAGCCTCTGTTACTACTCTCATGTGCTCCTCAGTGTTAAAGAACATGAAAAGGAGCTGCTTGCAGTCCACCCAGGTGGGCTTGTGGGTCTGGAAGATCATTTCTAGGAAGTCTATCATGGCCTGAGGTTTTTCAGAATAAGCTGGGGTGTGATGTTTCCAATTCAAGATGTCACTGGTGGTAAAGGGCTGATAATAATAGACTAGCCCTCCTTCCTGCAAGGTTCCATCTTCGCCAACTACTCTGGCACCCCAAATCTCCCTTAGAGGGATCTGATGTCCTGGTTGTGGCCTGGGCCCTTGATCAGCTGACCGCAAGCGCCACCCAGCTGGCTCTGGAGAGCCTGGTTGAGGAGAAACGGAAGGGAGAAACGTTTTGGACCTTTCAGACAAGCTGGGGAAGCACTTGGTGCTGCCTGTGGCACATTTGGAGATGGCAAAACTAGCGGGCTTTCCTCAGGGGATCCTGGCAGAACAAGGGGTTGGGTTCCCTTCTGAGAGACCTGTTTCTTTTCTCCTACTACTAAAACCTATAGAACCAGACCCAAGGCGGCAAGGTTTGAGCAATTCCTAACCAGCTGTCTATTTAAGGGAACTGACCTGGGTGTCCAGGGTCTGTCGTGACTACATTCCAGACTGCCCTGACCAGTCCTACATCTAAAGAGCCTTCCAGAGTGAGCTGACCCCAAAGGCTGGCCATTCTAATTCACAGAATTTCCTCAGTGTATTGGGGTTCATTTTAATACCATAGTCCTCAATAAAATCCTTTTCAAATTTTTCCAACATGCAATTGAGAACACTGGGAGAGAAAGGGGAAGATGGCGGCGATATAGGCAGACATGTCCCAGGTCGTGTCCCAGAGCAAATGGAGTGAGCGGCTGAAACTAGTAACAGCCACACCGAATTGGCAAAATTGCTCAGCTGGTGAGAGGGTTTGCAGCCGGGAAGAGCAGAACTCCCCTGGAAAGGTAAAAAAACCAGGGATTTGGACAGGAAAGTTTGCCAGACCTCTGAGCCCAGAGAGTCGGAGGGAGACCGCGTGGCAGACAGCCACTTCCCTTGGGACAGGCACAGCCCCTGACGGGGGAAAAGGAGAACCGCAGGATTCCTGGCGCCGCCGGGGGAATTGAGAGCTGGGTTCTGTGATCACAGAGGACTGAGCCTAAAGGGGGCAGCCTGAAGAGCTGACCTGACCATGCAGTCCTGGTAAGAGAAGAAGCTTACAGAAACCAAGCCTTCCCCGTTTCCGCGGCCGGCGTTTGTTTGTTTGTTTTCACTGAATCCTGTTCATGGGACATTTCGGATACAGACACTCACCTGTGCTGAAGAGAGGGAGAGTGTGCGGAGGAGTGGAATCTGGGGAGAGACTGGGGAGAGACTGGGGAGAGAGGGGGAGCAGGGAGAGGTGGCAGTGAATTGAGTGCTGAGACACCCCTGAGCCCAGGACTGGGGCAGCCATCCTCTCTGGAGAGTGAGACTCCTCCCCCCAGCCCCCAGGCAAGGAGCACAGCCACACCCAGATTCCACCCTGTACGAGATCAAGGATTAAAATAACCTGATCAGTCCCTGGGAGTTAACAGGGTCTGGTCTATAGAGGGATTTTCAATCCCAGCAACAACATAGCGCCTGTAACTAACTATTACGCAGTCAGCTCTGGGCAGTGAACTTCCACTGGACAGAGAGGCCCTATAGCCTCAGAGGCCAACCCCAGAACACTGCCACCCAGAGGCTGACCCACAAACTGACTCTTTGCTAAACACAAAATAAGGCAGCCTGGGAAATAAATGCGGCATGCTTTAAAATAAGGACTGTGGTTTACAACACAGAGGAACAGTATATCGCAGGGAAACTCAACACTCTCCTGAATACCTGGCAGGACTAAAGGCGAGCCAGACTGAAGAATAGAAGAACTGAAGGACCTTCACTACTGCAATTTTTTTTTCTTTTTTCACTTTTTAACTAAGAAACCAATTTTTTTTCTTTTTTTTTCTTTTGTTTTTTTTTTTCTTCTTTTTCCATCACCTGATTTTATCCTTTTAATTACTACCTTCATATTTTTAACCAGTATTATTACTGCTACCATTTTACCATTTTTTAAAGTGCCATTTTATTTTCTCTTTATTTTATTTTGGGATTAGTGTTCTCCATTCTATTTTCATCGTTATATTATTGGTTGTTTCTAGTTTGCATTCATATCCAGGGAGCTGTTGCTGGAATTTGTTGGGATTAATGGCTGTTCTATAGGAGTATTCTCCTCAGATAAAAAGTCTCTTCCCCTCTTCCACTTCATTCTCTCTTTTCGCTCTTTTTTTTTTCTTTTCTTTTCTCGCTTTTATTTTCCCCCCTCCTTTTTCCCAATTTCATTTTTGCACTCCTTTTTTTGGTCCCTACTTTTCTTTTCTGTTTTCTCTTTTATCTTTTTCTCTTCCTTCTTCCTTATCCCCTAATTCTCTTAATTCAGGTGGTCACCTTTATTTGGGGTTATTAATATTGTGAATATATTTGTGTATAGTGCCTGGTACGTGGTGCCTTGTTGTGTTGTATTTTGTGCCTTTAAATCAACGCAGCAGATCCAAGCAACAGCAACCTCCTGAGCACCACATCCTCTGCTGAGGAACAGCAGCTGAACGTGAAACCTCGCCCCACCAGCCAGAAGAGCCACCACAGCTGTGAACAGCACCCACCAGAGGAGCTGCTGCCAACTCAAGAGCAGCTGCTACCGCAACCGGCCGAAGAGCAACCACAGACCAAGGAATAACTGCCACCAAGGGAGCAACCACTGAACGACTCAACGTCTAGATATGTCAGTGAGATCAAACATGGGTAGACAAAGAAACCCCCAAAGGAAAGAGAAGGAGGACTCTCCAGAAAAGCAGCTAAGTAATACAGAGGCATGCAACATGACAGATAAAGAATTCAGAATAAGGGTCCTAGAGTGCATAAACCGGATGGAGGAAAAAATCGACAACCTCTGCAAGAAGCTAGAAGAAACAGATGAAAAAATCAACAACTTAAGTAAGACCCAAGAAGAAATGAAGAGTGATATAGCTGCAATGAAAAACTCCATTGAAAGTATCAACAGTAGACTAGGAGAAGCGGAGGACCGAATTAGTGAATTAGAAGACAAGGAAGCAAAACACACCCAAAATGTACTGCAATTGGAGAAAAAAATTAAAAGACAGGAGGAGAGCCTAAGGGAGCTTTGGGACAACATGAAATGAGAACACAGGGTTTACTTTGTCCCAACCCCATGATGATTGGTGGTGAGAGACAGACAAGGGTGCAAAGAAATTTACTAAAAGCCTGGAAGGTCTCCTTAAAGAAAAGATCCTTAATCAGCACAGGCAGGGGTAGGGTGGGTAAAATCTCTCCACCCTGTGGAGCTGTGAGCCCCACCCCTGAAAGTCCCAGCCAGCCAAAAGAGACAAGAAAAGCCCCAAATACCTTGAAATCTACCCCAGAATTCCAAAATTTCAACCTAACACAGCAAAATCCCAGAGCAAACCAAAGCCCCTAGTACACAAACATAGACAGAAATTTTTATCAACTATCCCTCCATGATAGAGAGCAAACGTCTCTGACAAAACTAACTTAACAGCGCTGCTTGAGACTTTTGCAGATCATCATGGGTTCAGCCTTCAATAAATCAAGTGTTTTAACCAGATGAGCAAACAGAAAATCAAAGTAGCTTTCGCTTTCTCACAGACCAGTTAATCAGCAGATAATTATGCCAAGACAGACAAACATCCATACTCACACTCTCTCAGTAGACTAGCCCAGACTGGAGCTGAGCAGATAATGCCCAACTCCCCAGATGGGCATGGGGGCACTCCCGGCACCCATGCCCCAGAACAGAATTCTTGACCGACATCTCGGTGAGAACCTACCAGAGGAGTTAAGACTCTGTCCAGCCCCCCTTCTCGGTAGCAAATTGGCTAGTCCCGCACACAAATAAACAGAAGAGTGAATCCATAATTCCTTAATCAAATCTGAATTCACTCACCTCCTGAGTCCTGATTCCTGATTTACCTGATGAATTCCTATGACTTCCAGAGAGGTGATCAAGCCCCCCCTTCCACTCACTTGGAGTGGGCCTGACTGACTGAGGCCCTACCTTACTGACACTGTCGACAGGTCCAGAGGTGTCCATCCACTTTCTCCAGATGCCGACCAGGTCCTGGGCTGAGGTCTGGGAGCGCCTGGAGTCCCACCTGGTTCAATTCTGCTAAAATCAGCATCATGTGCCTTTCAAAGGACTGTACTGTGCCCCCGGGCCCCAAACACTGTCTACTCACCAGAGGCAAGAGCCAAACGCTATTAACTTCCTGATCAGGGAACCAAATGTTGCAGAAGACCAAAGAAATACCAAGCATGCTTCCTAGAGAAAGGGAGGGACCCCGTTTATTAACACTAGTGGACTCGGAATAATTTCCAAATCAGAGTGAAGAAACATGCAGAGGGCTTCACTTTTTATAACCTCCTGGGGTCTTTGTCTTGGAGATATGGTTCCACCCCCTTTCTTGGGCTTCCAGGAAGGCCCCCAGGTGTTGGGGGTCCCCAGGCCATATTCGATGATCTGTCCTGGGACAAGCAATAACGACCCTGCCCCCTCCCACCCGCCCTCTCCCCAGGCAGTGCATTGTTCACAGTTTTTATGGCCTGATGGGCCTTGCAAGACCAGTTTCCCCCTCAGTATTGTGGCAGAACGCATGGGAGAATGATCAGCCAGCACTCTGAGGGAGGAAAGTTAACCTGTATTTTGCAGATCTGCTAGTCCAGGAAAATTTTGGATCCAAAGCCTGAACTGATCTCGTGGGGAGGCTCTGACCTATATATCTCCTCCTGTGGTGAGCCCCTGAGGGTCCCCGCAGCTCTGCCCAAGTCAGCTGTGTCTGGGCCCTGGAGTTAGGCTCTTCAGCTCCCCCCAGGTCAGTTAGAGTGGGGAGGTAAGACTACAGTTTTATTTTTTTTAAATATATTTTATTGATATTTTACAGAGAGGAAGGGAGAGGGATAGAGAGTTAGAAACATCGATGAGAGAAAAACACCAGTCAGCTGCCTCCTGCGCACCTCCTACTGGGGATGTGCCCACAACCAAGGTACATGTCCTTGTCCGGAATCGAACCTGGGACCTTTCAGTCCACAGGTCAATGCTCTATCCACTGAGCCAAACCAGTTAGGGCTAAGACTACAGTTTTAAGCAGATACTGAATTAAGTTCCAAGCACCAACCCTCCATTTTCCTTTTCATTCCCCACTCTTGTTCCACAAGCTATTCTTAGCCTTGGGGATTACAAAAGACTCAGAAATTGGAGATAAAGCTTATGATCGCTCTAGCTACTTCGTGCTGGGGTAGTGGGCAACGAAAAAGGGGATTCAGTATCTGGCTAATGCTTGTCTTGAGATAAATGCATGTGTGTCTGATTCAGTGGTTATCTACTAGGTCACCAGGAAGGATCTTTACTCTTCATCTCATACAAACTTGGGAAGATCCAGTTTATTCTGGACTCTTCTGTAGAAGCCTCCCTCCACTTCCCAGCCGATGGTAGTATTAGTGAACCTAAAAGACTTCTGTGGGAACATGTACATGAGGAATTACTGTACTGGCAGAGTGAAATGTCTGAGGACTGAACTTGGAGTGGTAACAGAGAGGGCGGCTTACTTCACTTCCTCTAAAGTCACATCCTATTCAGGGGACGTAGGCCAGGAGTTTCAGGGACAAGGACAAGAGGTGCTCACAACTCGCTGGTTCAGAACAGATGGGAAAACCACCCTTTCCTCAGTGTATATTGTGAAAGGACAAAGTAGAAACATACTCCCCTCCCTCTCCCCTATCTTGCCTTGTAGGGCTGGGCCCTCAGCCCAAGCCCCCTCATTTTCTGAGTGACCACAAGAATGCCGGTATTGACCTAACTCCCCCAACCACCACCTGAGTGGACCAATGAAGCTCCAGGAATTCAGCTCAGGTCCTGATAAGGCTATAGTGGGGGACGGCCCAAGCCTCAGAATGTGCTGGTCACTTCCTGACCTTTGTGCTGTAAGACCCTGATGAAAAACCCTGACCTAAATGACCAATCTCTGTAACCCACGTCACCCCCTAAGCCCACCCAAATAACTAGCCCTATATAACCTTTGTTCTCCTGGGACACGGTCTCTCGCCTTACCGCGTCGGACAGAGGCTGGGAGCCAATCCTAGGATTGATTAATAAATAAAGACTCCTTGCTTTTGCATCGGAAGAGGCTCCCTGGTGGTGGATTATTGGGGACCCCGAACTCTGGGCACAACATATTGCAAAGGGTGAAATGGGGAGGTTTTGTAAAGAGGTCTATTGAGAAATTGAAAGGAGCCTGATGCTAGAAGTTTGCATAGAAGGTTGTAGAGAAGCTGAAAAGGGAAATTTAGATGAAGCAGACAAAGGAAGGTCAGCTCAAAAATGAGCTGTAAATTTTATATTAAGATCAGCTGTGGCTCCCAGTTGGCGTGACTCAGGGGTTGAGGGTTGACCTATGAACCAGGAGGTCATAGATTGATTCCCAGTCAGGGTACATGTCCACATTGTGGGCTCAATCCCAATGTGAGGTCTGCAGGAGGCAGCTGATCAATGATTCTCTCTCATCATTGATGATTCTATCTCTTGCTCCCTTTCCCTTCCTTTCTGAAAATAATAAAATATATAGTTTTTAAAAAATCATCTGTGCCTATGAGGTGAAAGGAGAACCTCGATCAGCCATGTGAACATGGCCACTTCCATGTTGGAGGGCCACCATCCCCAGGCCTGGAGAGAACACTTGCTTCCCTGGAAGGAAATGAGTTTCAGGAGGTAGACACCCATTGGAGACAGAGAATTGAGATAGGATAAGCACACTGTGAGAAGGGGCAGGGTACAAGTTCAGGAGTGAATAGGTTCAAAACAACCTAGGAGAGAAGACAAAGTACTTCAGGGGGTGATGACAGTCAACAACTTCCTTCTTGTAGAACTTCCTTTTCTTGGCTTTCAAGTCCTGCCCTCCTGATCCTCTGTTAGCTTTTCCCCAATCCACCCAGAGATGATGAGTGGAACTTGAGTGGCGAGGCACACTGCTGATAATAAAGTAAATCTTTGAAAGAAAAACAGAAATAGCTTGGCTAAAACTTCAACTATACAGGGTGGGGCAAAGGTAGTAACTTTACATTTGTTTATATGGAAAAATAATACAGTAATTAATAAATTACAATAAAAGAATAAACTTTGTGAGTCTTGTCCAGTTTGGCTAAGTAGATGGAGCATCGACCTGTGGATTGAAGGGTGCCGGGTTCGATTCCAGTCTAGGGCACATACCTCAGTTGCAGCTTCCACTCCAGCTGATAACCAATTGATGTGTTTCTCTCACATAGATATTTCTCTCTGTCTTTCCCTCTCTCTAAAAATCAATGGAAAAATATTATGGGTCAAGGATGCACACATTCCTAGCTTCCCTTCTACCTTTCTGGCCTCCCCTGGGTGTTCCTATCTGGTAGATGTCATTATGATCTTGCCCAGCGATTTTCAACCATTTTCATCTCATGGCACACATAAACCAATTACTAAAATTCTGTGGCACACCAATAAAATATTATATTTTTGCCAATCTGACAAAAAAATAGGTATAGTTTTGATACATTTGCACCAGACGGCTATTGTTGTGTTGGCTGTTGTCATATTTTTATTTGACAATCTAAGGGAAGAGAGGTCAATGTCCCTGACTAAATAGTCAGGTATTGCATGTTTTAAAAATTACTGTGGCACACTGGTTGAAAATCACTAATCCAGCAGGTTGCTCATGCCATCTGTCATCCCACATCCTTCATCCAGTCCTGTAGCTGCGCCTTCAGTATGGATTTGGGATCCTGCCTTTTCTTAGAAGGTCCTCCTCTGCCAGCACCCTGGTCTCAGCCACTCCCATCTCTCACCTGGGACAACACAGTAGCCGCTTGGAGGTCTCCCTGCCTCTTCTCTAGCTGCCACACAACAGCCGGTGGTTCTGTACACGTAAAACACAATGGCATGCCCTCTTCTCACACCTCCAAGTTTATCCCCCATCATCCTTAGGCCTCAGGTTACACCTCACCTCCCATACACCCTCCCTGAGCCCCTCCTAATTTGTTCCATTCTGTGAACACCTCTGTATTCCTTCCAAGAGCACTCTTTCCTGTGTCCTAACTCCTCTGTCCCACAGCTTCCTGAGCTCAGAGAGGGCAGGAACTGTGTCCATCTGTTCAATCCATCCCAAGTGCATGGCATCTTGTAAATGTTACGTAAAAAACCTGTGAATGTACTGTCCTCCCCTCCGGCCCCCATTTCTAGACATACAATATTAGCAGATCCAGGAACAAACTGCAAAGGAAGGAAAAGGAGGTAAAATTCAGACAGTTAATTGATTGTTGAAAGTTCCCAAATGGACCTCAAATGTTCTAAAGATCCACAGTTTGATGAGCCATTTTGCTTCCTTGTCAAATGTCCTGTTGAGGCAAAAATAAAGCTGCAGGAAATCTGTGACACAAAGCTGCTGATTGCCCCCGTGGCCTGTGAGTGTGGCAGATGAGCCCTGGGTTTAGGGACCCGTGTTCACCCAAATACCTGGATGGCCTTTCCCTGGGGCTCAGATGAAAGTGAAAATTCTGAGGGGGTGACTCATCAAATCTGAGGTTGCTATTAACCTAAGAGCAGGGAGGAGTTCCCTCCCTCACCCCCAAATGAAAGCGAAAGAGGCAAAGTTAACTGCTTGAGCAGGGGTAGGACTAGCAGTCCCTCCCTGAACAGGGCTGAGGATGGCTGTGCCTGGCTACTTCCCGCTGCTGGTCGAGGGGTCCTGGGGTCCCGATCCCCCTGATCCCCGCGATCCCCCGAAGAGCTTGATCACCAAGTTGCAGTTGTACTTCCGGAACCAGAAGAGATCCGGAGGCGGGGAGTGTGTGGTCCTACAGGAACTCGGCAGCCCAGCCTGCTTCCTAGTGCTCTTCCACCAGCTTGAAGGTGAGGGGCGCCGGGGCGGGGGTGAGAGGAGACCATGGGGCTCTCCCTGTGGGGACACTTGGACTGGGGCGCGCAGCGGGACCGGCTCCAGCAGCAGCAGTTGGCGGTGGGCGGGTTGCAGTGGACCAGAAATGCGCAGGGTCGCTGCCTTCCTCTGCCCCGCGCTTCTAGGAACTCAGAGGTGCCTCTGCTAGGAGGTGGCGGGTGGGGGCAGAACCACACCAGGGAGAACAGAAAGGCTCTGAGAGCCAGGGTACTCGCCTCATTTTACAAGGCTACATAGTGCGTTAATGTATTAATACACAGAGTGCTAATGGCAGAGTTGCATCTCTTGCGCTTTTGGACTTCTGCCAATTGAGGCAGCAGTTCTAGAACTCCCAAGGTTTATGGGAACACGATTTTAAGAGAAGAGAAAGTTTCCAGGGATGAAAGTCCAACTATCCGTTAGGGAGATAAATTTGGTTGAAAATAGGCACATTGGTTTCTGTTGGGAGAGACCATGAAAATCAGACCTTT
Source organism: Myotis daubentonii (assembly GCF_963259705.1). Taxonomy (NCBI): domain Eukaryota; kingdom Metazoa; phylum Chordata; class Mammalia; order Chiroptera; family Vespertilionidae; genus Myotis; species Myotis daubentonii. The sequence continues at coordinate 58,544,036 of NC_081842.1, read as the reverse complement.
GAAGAGATACCTGCAGTTATTCTGAGTGAGGTCAAGTGAGTCCTTAACAATGAAAATCAGTGAGGGGATGGGAGAGACATATTGTGTGCTATTCTGGATTTGGTAACTGATTCTCTGGGAATGGGCAGTGCATTTGAGAGGGAGGGAGGGAGAGCCCTTCTTCCTTCTGTTAATATTTACAGGGGGGAGTGGGGGGGGGGAAGGAAAGGGGCTAAGCAATGGGAGGAGCCATGAGATTTCCCCATGGGTCATGGAGCTTCCCAGTGGTTCTGGGGTCACCTGGGGAGGGGCAGAGGCCTGCTTAAAATCACATTGCCTGGGTGACATAGAGAGAGTTATTGGAGGGAGATGACAGCTTGCTCCTGATCACCACTGTCTTTGTTGGTCTTTCGCTGGTACCTGTCCCTTGGTTTTAGGTAGGTCCTCAGACTGGGTTGAAAGAGGTTGAGAGTTTTGAGCTTTTTGAGGGGGAAGTTCCCCCATCACAGGCAGTTGAGCAGCCTAGTTCTCTTCTCCCGCTTGCTTTTGCTGTTGAAGAAAAGGGGAGGACCTGGCTGGTGGGTTCAGTGGTTAGAGCATTGGCCAGTGCACTGAAGGGTTGCAGGTTCAATTCCGTGTGGATGTGTCTCTCTCACATCAAAGTCTCTCTCTCTCTCTCTCTCTCTCTCTCTCTCTCTCTCTCTCTCTCTCTCTCTCTCCCTCTCTCTCTCTTTCTCTTTCACTCTCTCTCTTTCCCCTTCCCTCTCTCCTTCCTTTGTACTCTCTAAAAATCAATGGAAAAAATATCCTCTGGTGAGGATTAACAACAATAAGAACAACAAAACAAAAAAGAAAAAAAAAGGGGGGGGGAGCACAAATACCAAACATCTGCTTGCTTAAGCCACCCACCAGGTCCTTTATGGGGCGGCACATGACCAGACACTCCCGGAGCACACACTTTTTCCATTGGAATCTCCCAGCAGAGGATGTGAACAACCACTAATCCTGCTTTCCTTCCCTGGATTTGAGAAGCCTTTGGGCCAGAGGAGAGGCAAGGAGGCTTACAAGGCCATGAGAGCAATTGGAAAGCTTTAAGCAAGGATCCAGAAAGGAAAGATGAAACCCAGAAAGGAAAGGGGTACACAGAGGAGTGTGAAAGAAGTGAGGCGGGCAGGGGGCAGGACATGGAAGACCTGCTTCGCTCAGAGCTTTATGGAAACAAGGTACAGAGTTTTCCAAGGATTAATTTCACCAAGGAATGTAGAGAAGGGCAGCTGTATGATGTAAGTCATTTCCTCAAGGATATTACCACTTTGATTCCAACTGTTAGCATCACCATGGTTTGGCCTTTAGCAATGCTTCTTTCTTCTTTAGCATCTCATTAACCCTCAGCAGGTTAAACAGACACAGTCCAGCTCTGTCCTTGAAAAACAGGAACCCTGAGTGAGGGTGGGTGAGGGCATCAGCACTTTGAACCAGCACCCTCGGTGACTCTGAGGCACTAAAGTTTGAGAATGCTGGTTGTTGATGTCCCTGGATGAACAAAATGGGAGCCCATTATAGGAAATACACACAGCATAGAAATACAACCAGTGCAAAATATGATTCTGTGATGATAACATCATTCTGTTCTAGCCCTCAAATTAGAACCTATTTCAGTCTCCTGCAAGGCTTCTTCCTTCACCTGTTCTAGCCCACAACCCCCTACCTCCACCCCCAGGCTGCTCAATGGCCCTTATGTGTTATACCCAGCACAGATATCTCATAATCCCTGCAACTGATGACCTTTTATGGTCAAAGTTCTTGGAAGTGGAAAGTCCCAGTCAGTTTCGGTTTCCTATCAGAAGCAGCTTTCTCAGCAGCAAGTTGCCTGGAAATTGCTAACAATGAATGACCTGCCCTGGCAGTCCTAGGGCAGGAGATCTTGTCTTTACAGGGAGACCCATCCCCTCCACACCAGGAAGTGGCCTCAGCAGGTACAGTTTTGTCGTGAAACATGCCTTTAGTCACATAATTCACATAATCAGGCTGAGCCCACCAGCATTTCTCTGTGGAAATTCCTGTAGAGCAACCGGAACTATTGAGAAGCTGCATCTCACTTTTATACAGTTCATTGAATTTCTGAAAAGTTGAGTGTAAATTGACTTGGTCATAATTTGGCTCCTGATTATTGTCGGTCTCTTTGGGGTAAGGAAACCCATTGATAAAAGTAAACATGGATGGTTTGAGATTAGTGCAGGAAGGACATAGGTCAAGGTGGCTGGACATCAGAGATTCAGCCTTTTCCTCCCAGATTAAGCTTTTCCTTATTGGGGAGCACTTACTGATCTTACTACCCTCTGCCCTCTTGAGGTAGTGATGCCCATGCATATTGCACACAGAACAGGATGGCACATTTTGCTAGGGTATTATCTGCAGCTGCAAGGGTTCAGGAATCTAGAACAGGGGTTGTGCATAAATGAATGAAGAGGCTAGAGAAAAAATATGAATTTGGAAGGCTTTTGGGGGAGCCAGAGGCGGCCTAGTGCTAGTGACTAAGTTCTCTGAATCTCTGCACCCAAGGCTTTTTTTTTTTTTAAATATATTTTATTGATTTTTTACAGAGAAAGAGAGAGGGATAGAGAGTTAGAAACATCAATGAGAGAGAAACATCGATCAGCTGCCTCCTGCACACTCCATACTGGGTATGTGCCCGCAACCAAGGTACATGCCCTTGACCAGAATCGAACCTGGGAGCCCTGAGTCCGCAGGCGGATGCTCTATCCATTGAGCCAAACCAGTCAGGGCAAGGACCCAAGGCTTTTTATTCCCACATTTTGCCCTATAGCAAAGCAGATATACATATCAAAGGTAAGGTTTGGTAAACAGTAAGAGATTATCAGGTTGGGGGAATTGCCCTCAGCTGTTCAGCAGCAGGTAATAGCATGATTTTCAGCCCTGTTGAAGCCCCAAGGTTCATCAACCTTTTCATGAACTTGCATTTATGACATGCTGGAATTAGCCTCCAGCAACATTTATTTATTTTTAAAATAATTTAATTGATTTCAGAGAGGAAGGGAGGGAGAGATAGACATATTAATGTGGAGGGAGAATCAAAACCCAGGCATGTGCCCTAACCTCTTGGTTCATAGATCGATGCTCAACCACTGAGTTACACTAGCCGAGCCAGGCTAGCACTTTTATTTTATTTTACTTTATTTTTATACTTGTTAATCCTCACCCAAGGATATTTTTTCCATTGATTGGAAGGGATGGGAGAGAAAGGGGGGGGGGAGAGACAGAGAGAGAGAGAGAGAGAGAGAGAGAGAGAGAGAGAGACATCAATGTGAGAGAGACACATTGATTGGTTGCCTCCTGCACTCAACCCTGACTGGGGCGGGGGATTGAACCTGCAACCTATGCCCTTGACTGGAAATGGAACCCATGACCCTCTGGTGCAAGGGCTGACACTCTAACCATTGAACAATACTGGCCAGGGCCAGGCTGGCACATTTAAATGACCAGATAGGACTCTACCAAAGTCTAGGGAATAATAAAAGGAAGGTATCAATCACACAGGTCCATGATTCTGGACAACCTGGCTTACAAAACTTAGCTTCTGCTCTGGCACTGGGTTCTTATCCAGCCCTTACTCAAGCTTAGGGCAGCCCCTTAGGAGTCTCTGTGAATATATCTTCCCTCCCATCAAGAGTGAAATTGGAGTCTGGCATTTCTTCTTATATTGTTTCTTTGGACTCTTTCATCCAGTTGGCATCTTACCCTTCCATGGATGGTTGAGGTGGTAAAGCTATTTAAGCCCCTCTTTTTGAAAGACTCATATTTGTATCCTTGGCCTCATCAGGCCAACCATATGAGAATACAACATGGTAACCCATCATTCATGGCAGGGCTACAACAGTGAACAGTAGGGAACTCTCAAAGGATCCCCTTCACCCTGACATTTTTGTACCATCTGACCGTGTTGACCACATCTCCTCGTCTCAACTAAAACCATATTCTCCACAGTCTGAGATATACTAACTTTGCCTTTCTTTCTCACACAGCCTCTTATAATTATAACTTACATTTGCATACCTCTTGTGCGTGTTACAAAATTCATTCACAGATCACTGGTTTGAGTGAGAAAACATATTTAAGAGACGTGAAGATAGTTTCTCAATGTCACTCATCTAGCGTTGGAATTCTTATCCACGATTTCTGAAAGCTTATGTTCACTGTTCAGTTTTTTTTCACTACAGCCCAGCTGCCTGATGTGCTATTTTCTTTTTAAATCTCTTCATCCATTTTTTTTACTTTTACTATCAGATGTGAGGCTTTTATCTTCACAAGTTAAAGAATTGATTGAAAAACTTATTAACCAGGCTCCTGACCATTCTTCTCCTGGTTACCCGAGTCACCTTCCTAAAACATGGATTTTATCATGCCATGTCCCAACACCAATCTTCACTGGCTCACCGTGACGGATGCTTTAATTATTTCCTTTACTGTACAATAAATATTGCTCCCTTTATGAGTGCCCACTGAGCATCAGGTACTATACTACATTCTTTATATTTCTTCAATTTAATCTATGTAATACCCATATAATACAATCTTTATTAATTGCTTATTATACAAGAAGACTGAGGCTTTGGAAATATTTAAGGTTAAAAAAATAAGTTTAAAGATAGAATTCAAATCCATGCCCGCTTGATACACATTTCCATTATTTTTTTCTTTTTATCACCTAAGACCTCTCTTGGGCAAATGACTGAGTAATTAATTGATGATGACAAAGGCTTTGAAATATTGAATAATGTTGTGAATAAAAATTGCTTGATGGTTCTCCTTCTTCTCCTTCTTTTTTGATATTTCAGTTCGGCAGAACGTTCTGGAGAGAGAGAACCATGAGTTAGCATTGCCAGGAAGAGGAACATTTAAGTTAACGGTCAAGTTGCCTCCAGCCACAAATGAAGTCCATGATGCCTCTAAGGAGAAAATTCCAGCAAAGGTAAGTAAAGGAGCAAATAGCCAGGAAGCAGGGTGTTCTCCCAAGGTGTGTGGGATGGGATGCACAATGAGGAACACCTAGTGGAACAAAAAATATAAATCAAACTGCAGTGAGAAATGCAACTTACAGAAGTGGTGGGACAGGTATGGAATAATGAAGGAGGGGCACCTTTTGTTTGATTTTTAGACACTTTTGAAAAAGTCAAGATTTGGGGGCTATAATAAGGGAGGTTTGAGATATAAAATTTTGGGTTGCTCTTAACCTGGAACTTGTTGTATTAGTTTTACTTTTACATTGTTTTGAGGAGATAGTGATCCATACTGCATGTACTAAGTATTTTCTAAAATGGTATAGTAATAGTATCTACCTTGTTGGATTGCTGGATTGTTGTGAGGGTTGGATGAGACAACCAGTGTAAAGCAAATGGCACAGTGCTAATAGGAAAGACTCAATAAATGTTAAATGGGGAAAAGATGAAGATCTTACCCCTTGCTCTGGACACTTGGTATTCACTGGAGTTTCTGTTATTTTTGACTCATATTTACCAGTGGTTTTTTGCGCTGAGTAACTGGAGGTGGCATTACACATGGGGAGCATTGGAAAGCATTATTGCTGGAGTTTTTCACTATTGTCTGTTGACCCTGTATCTCCAGGCTGGTTTCAGGAACATTTTCTTAATGTAAAGAAATTTGCATTATTGGCAATTTATGCATGCTACTTTATTGTTTGAATTTCAGGAATCCAAGACCAAAGAACATGCCAATGAACCAGGTAAGGTCTCAATTGAGATGACTGGCCTTCACGAGGCAGTTTTGCTTTGATTAAAGATGGCACTTGTAGACATACATCATCCTTATCCTCTTTACTTCACAAGGCAGGTTTTTCTCAACTTGGCGGTGCCTTGGGCTCATTCTCAGTATACTCTCAGCCAGCTGTTCAGAGGGTGAACACTGGGGCAGCCACTTGAGCTCTAAAGGCTCAGGTCAGAAGGATGAAAACAGCTCTCTCTGTGGGGGCTGGGAGATACCTTTCAATTGAGCGGAGGACTAAGAGGGCCTGGCGGAAGGTGATGAACTGACCTTTAGAGCCCACTTGTGCCCAAGCTGCCATCGAGAAGCAAGTGCATGACGTATCAGTGGGTGCTGTTTGTGGCCAAGTCAGTTTCTGAGCACTGGGTGTGGGATCTGCTGTCCTCAGAAGCCACTACAGGAAGGTGTGGGTCCTCTGTGGATGAAAGGTTGAGTGCTGGGTGCAGGATGGGGTGCAACCCTCCAGAGCAGCAGCTCCTCTCCCCCATCTGCTGTGAGAGAGCCGGACACCTAGTGGCTGTTGTGGAGTCTGTTGCTTAACTCGTGTCTGGGTGTTAGCCTGTGGCCCCTGACATTTACTAAAGAAGCCAGTACTCTCTACCCCACTTTCTGGGCTAAGCATGGTGTTATAAAGGGGATGAAAACGTGAAATGTAATGAATGGCTGAGCAAGAGAGATAAAGTGATACATATCCAGATCTTAGGGAAAAGAAAATTCCAAAAATGTGTAAGTATTTTCTTCTAAAGTAGAAATTGTCTTGAGAACATGTTTAGATTTTTGCAACTTACTCTTTTTGAAAATGGTACTAGGATGAGAACTTGGGGTCATTGTCAGGGCTCTTGGGTCCATTGTCAGAACTCTATTAATTCATTAGTATGGTGATCAAAATGAAGATGGAGGTGGTTGCCTAGTAGGTCCCACTACTAAGGGATGAGGAGAGCAGAGGACACAGCACCATGAAGGCACTAGACATGCCTGAAACCCATAGCTTCAGGTTAATGATTGACAGGCAGTAACAGAGCAGGGAAAGGCACACACCAACATCAGGGGGTATGAGCACTAAGCCAGTGTCCTGTTTCAGGCGACACTGAGCTGGTTTGGGGCTCAAAGGTGGAAACCAGCAAATGGAAGAACTAGAAGAGAGACGAACAAGAGCAGAGAAATACTGGTCACTTGTGGTCATCAAATTCCGTTTATTTCAAGTCTATATTTCAAGCCTGGACCCTCTTCTAAATCCCAGAGCTGTGCCTGACCTTCCTGTAAGAAAATATGTTAGTGCCAATGTGTCTGAAGCCACATGTGTCATCTGCCTCCAAACCAGTGCCCTCTTCTGTCTTTTTTATTTCTCTTCAAGTGCATAACCAGTTTGACCATCACCTACTAGAAATTTGTCTTTTCTTTAAGCTTTCACATATGTTGGTCTCATTCATTCCTCCCTCACCCCAGGCCCCCATTATCACTTTACAAATCCAGCATGGCAGGAATACCCTGCTTGGTCTCTCTGTACCTGATGTCCTTCTCCTTAAATCTGACCAGTCCTTTGTATTGCGGGATATCTGGTCATCTTTTTCATGGAAACCTTCCCTGGCTCACCTTACCACCAACTGCAAGATAAAGTCCAGACCCCATTCTGGCTGAAGCTGACTTTTCTGGCCTCATTTCTTACATCTCTGTACATGAGAGCTCCTTAAGCTTTTTTGGTCAGATCACCATTTCCTACATAGTTTGGCACAACACTATACTCTGCCTGTATTCTGTTGCTCACAGTACTCTCTACCCCACTTTTCTCTACCTAAATCCGATAGACCCTTCAAAATCTACTCAGATTCCTCCTCTTCTCTAAACCTTTTCCAAGCCAGCCAATCCCTTTATCTCTTTTTCTTGGATTCCTGACTTAATTGTTGGTGCTCTTTATATGGCAATGCCTCTCTTGTGATGAAGCTTCTAATAGTGGGGTGATAAAACTGTATTGATAGCAAGGCTCTTATCATTCACTCAGTCCAATACTCTCATTTTTAAATTAAAAGATGTGCCCAAGGTCACATGGCTAAAGAGTGGCAGAGTTAGGTGTTGAACTTATAAGGCCTCACCTCCAGTCCAGTACTCACCCTGATTTGTCATTCATGACTTATTGAATGCTAGTTTATGTTGCTATTGAATCCTCAAGCTATTTTTTATTTGGCATAAGTGTGTGTGTGTGTGTGTGTGTGTGTGTGTGTGTGTGTGTGTGTATTTATTTATTGGGGTGATCTAACTGCTGTAACAAACAAGTCCCCAGATCACAGTGCAGTGTAGTTGGCAGCTAGGGTGGTGGGTGGAGTGTAGACTGCTTTATGCAGTCATTGGGGAATCCAAGCCCCCTTGATACATGGCCTGCAAGAGAGAATGGAGAGCCATATGAAGGAGACACGTATTGGTCATGCTTGGAAGTGGAATTCACCCCTTCTTCCCATATTCCATTAGCCACAGGAACTCTGCTATAGGAATTTAACTGTAGGAAGTCTGGGCAATATTTCCCAGAAAGAAAACAAAATGGATTTGATAAGCACATGACATTTTACTCTGCCATGATAAACATTTACAAATGTCAAAAAGAAAGAAGATGGCGGCGATATAGGCAGATGCATCCCAGGTTGTGTCCTGGAGCAAATGGAGTGAGCAGCTGAAACTAGTAACACCCACCCCGAATTGGCGAAATTGCTCAGCTGGTGAGTAGGTTTGCAGCCGGGAAGGGCAGAACTCCCCTGGAAAGGTAAAAAAAACCAGGGATTTGGGCAGGAAAGTTTGCCAGACCTCTGAGCCCAGAGGGTCGGAGGGAGACCGCATGGCAGACAGCCGCGTCCCCTGGGACAGGCACAGCCCCTGAATGGGGGAAAGGAGATCTGCGGGATTCCTGGAACTGCCAGGGGATTTGAGAACTGGGTTCTATGACCACGGAGGACTGAGCCTAAAGGGGGCAGCCTGAAGAGCTGACCTGACCATGCAGTGCCAGTAAGAGAGGAGCTTACAGAACCTAAGCATTCTCCATTTCTGCGGCCGGCGTTTGTTTGTTTGTTCTCACCAAATCCTGTTCATGGGACATTTCGGATACAGACACTCACCTGTGCTGAAGAGAGGGAGAGGGTGCAGAGGAGTGGAATCTGGGGAGAGACTGAGGAGAGAAGGGGGGCCAGGAGAGGTGGCAGCGAATTGAGTGTTGAGTGCTGAGACACCCCTTAGCCCAGGACTGGGGCAGCCATTCTCTCCGGAGAGTGAGACTCCTCCCCCCAGCCCCCAGGCAAGGAGCACAGCCACACCCAGATTCCACCCTGAACAAGATCAAGGATTAAAATAATCTGATCAGTCCCTGGGAGTTAACAGGGTCTGGCCTATAGAAGGATTTTCAATGCCGTATAGCCTCAGAGGCCAACCCCAGAACACTGCCACCCAGAGGCTGAGCCACAAACTGACTCTTTGCTAAACACAAAATAAGGCAGTCTGAAAAACAAATAAGGCCTGCTTTGAAATAAGGACTGTGGTTTACAACACAGAGGAACAGTGTATCACAGGGAAACTCAACACTTTCCTGAATACCTGGCAGGACTAAAGGCGAGCCAGACTGAAGAATAGAAGAACCGAAGGACCTTCACTACTGCAATATTTTTTTTCTTTTTTCACCTTTTAACTAAGAAACCAATTTTTTTTCTTTTTTCTTTTTTTTTCTCCTTTTTTTTTCTTCTTTTTTCTTTTCTTCTTTTTCCATCTTCTTTTTCCTGATTTTACCCTTTTAATTACTACCTTCTTATTTTTAACCAGCATTATTACTGCTACCATTTTACTATCTTTTAAAGTGCCATTTTATTTTCTCTTTATTCTATTTTGGGATTAGTGTTCTCCATTCTATTTTCATCGTTATATTATTGGTTGTTTCTAGTTTGCATCCATCTACAGGGAGCTGTTGCTGGAATTTGCTGGGATTTGTGGCGGTTCTATAGGAGTATTCTCCTCATATAAAAAGTCTCTTCCCCTCTTCCACTTCATTCTCTCTTTTCGCTCTTTTTTTTTTTCTTTTCTTTTCTCACTTTTATTTTCCCCCCTCCTTTTTCCCAATTTCATTTTTGCACTCCCTTTTTTGATCCCTAGTTTTCTTTTCTTATTTCTCTTTTATCTTTATCTCTTCCTTCTTCCTTATCCCCTAATTCTCTTTATTCGGGTGGTCACCTTTATTTGGGGTTATTAATATTGTGAATATATTTGTGTTTAGTGCCTGGTACGTGGTGCCTTGTTGTGTTGTATTTTGTGCACTTAAATCAACGCAGCAGATCCGAGCAATAGCAGCCTACTGAGCACCACACCCTCTGCTAAGGAACAGCAGCTGTATGTGAAACCGCCCCCCACCAGCCAGAAGAGCCACCACAGCTGTGAACAGCACCCACCAGAGGAGCTGCTGCCAACTCAAGAGCAGCTGCTACCGCAACCGCCCGAAGAGCAACCACAGACCAAGGAGTCACTGCCACCCAGGGAGCAACCACTGAACGACTCAACGTCTAGATATGTCAGTGAGATCAAACATGGGTAGACAAAGAAACCCCCAAAGGAAAGAGAAGGAGGACTCTCCAGAAAAGCAGCTAAGTAATACAGAGGCATGCAACATTACAGAAAAAGAATTCAGAATAAGGGTCCTAGAGTGCATAAACCGGATGGAGGGAAAAATCGACAACCTCTGCAAGAAGCAAGAAGAAACAGATGAAAAAATCAACAACTTAAGTAAGACCCAAGAAGAAATGAAGAGCGATATAGCTGCAATAAAAAACACCATTGAAAGTATCAACAGTAGGCTAGGAGAAGCGGAGGACCGAATTAGTGAATTAGAAGACAAGGAAGCAAAACACACCCAAAATGTACTGCAATTGGAGAAAAAAATTAAAAGACAGGAGGAGAGCCTAAGGGAGCTTTGGGACAACATGAAACGAAACAACATACGAATAATAGGGGTTCCAGAACAACAGAAAGATGAACAAGGATTAGAAAACCTATTCGAAGAAATAATATCAGAAAACTTCCCTGAGGTGGGGAAGAAAAAAGTCACACAAGCCCAGAGAGTCCCATACAAGGTGAACCCAAAAAGACCCACACCAAGACACATCATAATTACCATGGCAAATGTTCAGGACAAAGAGAAAATCTTACAGGGCGCAAAAGAGAGACGGAAAGTCACATACAAGGGATCTCCCATTAGAATATCAAATGATTTCTCAACAGAAACACATCAGGCCAGAAAAGAATGGATGGAAATTTACAAAATGATGCAAAGCAAAGGACTGAATCCAAGAATACTCTATCCAGCAAGGCTATCATTCAAACTTGAAGGGGAAATAAGAAGCTTCAAGACAAAAAAAGGCTAAGGGAGTTTATCACCACCAAGCCAGCAATGCAAGGAATGCTAAAGGGACTGGTATAAAAAGAAGAAATAAAAAGCTCAGAAAGAAAACAGCCACACACACACAAAAAGAAATGGCTACAAACAAGTACCTTTCAATAATAACTTTAAACATAAATGGACTAAATGCTCCAACCAAAAGACATCAAGTGGCTGAATGGATGAAAAAACATGACCCATACATCTGCTGTCTACAAGAAACCCACCTCATTAGAAGGGACTCACACAAACTGAAAGTGAAAGGATGGAAAAATATCTTTCAGGCAAATGGAAAGGAAAAGAAAGCTGGGGTAGCAATACTTATATCGGACAAAATAGACCTCAAAGTGAAGGCCTTAACAAGAGATAAGGAAGGCCACTTCATAATACTAAAGGGATCAATACAACAAGAAGATATAACCCTGTTAAACATATATGCACCCAATGCATGAGCACCCAAATTCATAAAAATAACTCCTGTAAGATATCAAAGGAGAGATCGACAACAATACAATCATAGTAGGGGACTTTAATACACCATTGACAGCACTGGATAAGTCCTGTAGACAAACAATCAGCAAAGATACAGCAATCCTAATGACTCACTAGCTCAGATGGACTTAATAGACATCTTCAGAACACTTCACCCCAAAGCCAGGGAATATACGTTCTTCTCAGGTGCTCATGGGACAACTTCAAAAATAGACCACATATTGGGTCAAAAGGAAAGTATCCCCAAATTCAAGAAGATTGAAATCATAAAAAGCATCTTCGCATACCACGATGGCATAATACTAGAAATAAACTACAATAAAAACAACCCAAAATACTCAAACACCTGGAAGCTGAATAGCATGCTATTAAATATTGACTGGGTTACCAATGAGATCAAAGAAGAAATTAAAAACATCCTGGAAACTAATGACAATGAAAACACAACAATCCAAAACCTATGGGACACAATGAAAGCAGTCCTGAGAGGGAAGTTTATACCGCTACAGGCCTATCTCAAAAAACAAGAAAAAATGGTAGTAAATCATCTAACTCTACAACTCAAAGAATTAGAAAGAGAGCAACAAGAAAACCCCAGAGTGAGCAGAAGGAAGGAGATAATAAAGATTAGAGCAGAAATAAATGACATAGAGACCAAAAAAACAATACAGAAAATCAATGAAACCAAGAGCTGGTTCTTTGAAAGGATAAACAAGATTGACAAACCTCTAGCCATGTTCACCAAGAAGCAAAGAGAGAGGACCCAAATAAACAAAATCAGAAACGATAGAGGCGAAATAACAACAGACCCCACAGAAATACAAATGATTGTTAAAAAATACTATGGACAGCTTTACTCCAACAAACTAGACAACCTGGAGGAAATGGACACATTCCTAGAAAAATACAACATTCCAAAACTCAATCAGGAAGAATCTAAATATCTCAACAGGCCAATAACCTTGGAAGAAATTGAAGCAGTCATCAAAAAGCTTCCAGCAAACAAAAGCCCAGGACCAGACGGCTTCGCAGGGGAGTTTTACCAAACATTCAAGGAAGAACTAAAACCTATCCTCCTCAGACTACTACAAAAAATTCAAGAGGAAGGAACACTTCCAAGCTCATTCTATGAAGCCAGCATCACCCTAATACCAAAACCAGGTAAAGACAACACAGTGAAAGAGAATTACAGGCCAATATCCCTCATGAACATAGATGCCAAAATCCTCAACAAAATCTTAGCAAATCGGATCCAGCAGTACATCAGAAAGATCACACACCATGACCAAGTAGGATTTATCCCAGGGATGCAAGGATGGTACAATATCCGCAAATCAATAAACTTGATACATCACTTAAACAAATTGAAAGAAAAAAACCCCATGGTCATATCAATTGATTCAGAAAAATCATTTGACAAAATTCAACACCCATTTTTGATAAAAACTCTCAGTAAGGTGGGAGTAGAAGGATCATACCTCAAAATAATAAAAGCCATATATGACAGGCCCACAGCCAGCATCATACTCAACGGACAAAAACTAACACCATTTCCCCTAAGAACAGGAACAAGACAGGGATGCCCCCTCTCACCACTCCTGTTCAACATAGTACTGGAAGTGTTAGCCATTGCAATTAGGCAAGAAGAAGAAATAAAAGGCATCCAAATTGGAAAAGAGGAAGTAAAACTGTCCTTATTTGCAGACGACATGATATTATACCTACAAAACCCTAGAGACTCCATCAAAAAGCTACTAGACTTAATACATGAATTTGGCAATGTAGCAGGATACAAAATTAACCCCAAGAAATCTGAGGCATTTCTATATACCAATAGTGAACTTTCAGAAAGAGAGATTATAAAAACAATCCCGTTTACCATGGCACCAAAAAAATTAAGCTACCTAGGAATAAACTTAAGTAAAGAGGTAAAAGACCTCTACTCAGAAAACTACAGGACGTTGAAGAAAGATATAGAGGAAGACATAAACAGATGGAAGAACATACCGTGTTCATGGACTGGTAGAATCAACATCATTAAAATGTCCATACTACCCAAAGCAATCTATAAATTCAACGCACTTCCCATTAAAATACCAACGGCATACTTCAGAGATCTAGAACGAACTTTCCAAAAATTCATCTGGAATAAAAAAAGACCCCGAATAGCTGTAGCAATCCTGCAAAAGAACAAAGTAGGTGGGATCTCAATACCAGATATCAAGATGTATTACAAAGCCACTGTTCTCAAAACTGCCTGGTACTGGCACAAGAATAGGCATATAGATCAATGGAATAGAATAGAGAGCCCAGAAATCGGCCCGAACCAATATGCTCAATTAATATTTGACAAAGGAGGCAAGAACATACAATGGAGCCAAGATAGTCTCTTCAATAAATGGTGTTGGGAAAATTGGACAGATATATGCAAGAAAATGAAACTAGACCACCAACTTACACCATACACAAAAATAAACTCAAAATGGATAAAGGACTTAAATGTACGACAGGAAACCATAAAAATTCTAGAAGAATCCAAAGGCAACAAAATCTCAGACATATGCCAAAGCAATTTCTTCACTGATACAGCTCCTAGGGCACTTGAAACTAAAGAGAAAATGAACAAATGGGACTACATCAAAATAAAAAGCTTCTGCACAGCAAAAGAAACCGTCAACAAAACAATGAGAAAACCCACTGTGTGGGAAAACATATTTGCCAATGACATATCTGATAAGGGCCTAATCTCCAAAATTTATAGGGAACTCATACAACTTAACAAAAGGAAGATAAACAATCCAATCAAAAAATGGGCAAAGGACCTAAATAGACACCTTTCAAAAGAGGACATTCAGAAAGCCAAGAGACATATGAAAACATGCTCAAAGTCACTAATCATCCGAGAGATGCAAATCAAAACAACAATGAGGTACCATCTCACACCTGTCAGACTGGCTATCATCAACAAATCAACAAACGACAAGTGCTGGAGAGGATGTGGAGAAAAAGGAACACTTGTGCACTGCTGGTGGGAATGCAGACTGGTGCAGCCACTGTGGAAGACAGTATGGAGTTTCCTCAAAAAACTGAAAATGGAACTCCCATTTGACCCTGTGATCCCACTTCTAGGAATATATCCCAAGAAACCAGAAACACCAATCATAAAGGATATATGCACCCCGATGTTCATAGCAGCACAATTCACCATAGCTAAGATCTGGAAACAGCCTAAGTGCCCATCAGTAGATGAATGGATTAGAAAACTGTGGTACATCTACACGATGGAATACTATGCTGCTCTAAAAAGGAAGGAACTCTTACCATTTGCAACGGCATGGATGGAACTGGAGAGCATTATGCTAAGTGAAATAAGCCAGTCAATGAAGGAAAAATACCACATGATCTCACTCATTCATGGATAATAGAGACCATTATAAACTTTTGAATAATAATAGATACAGAGGCAGAGCTGCCTCAAACAGATTGTCAAACTGTAGCGGGAAGGCCATGGAGGGTGGGTGCAGGAGGTAGGGGGGTAAGAGATCAACCAAAGGACTTGTATGCATGCATATAAGCATAACCAATGGACATAAGACACCGGGGGATAGGGGAGGCTAGGGGACTGTCTAGGGCGGGGGGGAAAAATGGACACATATGTAATACCCTTTGTAATACTTTAAGCAATAAAAAAAAAGAAAAAGAAAAGAAAAAAAAAGAAAACATATAAAAAAAAACATTTACAAATGTCAGTTTCTTTTCTTATTTTTCTTGAATACCTCCATTAGAAATAAGTTCCTTATCCAATGTTTTTTGTATGTACCCTCTCCACATATCCAGTACCTTTAACATACCAAGGGCTCCAACTGTATATTTGTGCAAAGAATGTCTAAAGATCCTATTGTGCCCATCATGTTTCTCTGCACTGGATTAAGCATAGAGTAAGACTGTCCTTATGCATATGTGTAACGCACTTATGGTCAACAATGGGGAGGAACAAGCTGGCTGGAGTGATTGCTATTCACTGAGTTTGATGTACATGTATAGCCTCTAGGCCATTTTACCATCTCTGTGTATCCCCTAGTCATTCAGTGCCAGCATCTTTTTTCCCCCTTAGTGATGGGAAGTACTGCTTTTCAGAGCATAAAGAGTTAGATCATGCTCATGTTTGGCATCATCAGATATTCTTGCTTTCCTCCAGTGGTCCAAGCACTAAATCTCCAATTCAACAGACACTCATTGAGCCTCAAGTATATACCATGTGCTAGCAATACCAGGATGCATAAACATGTTCTTTACCTTTGAGAAACTGAGTTCAATCACTATGGTGCTGTGATAGAAGTATATGTTAGCAGAAAAAGGTGTTATAAAATTGAACATCATCATCACAATTCATTTAAGCTAAAAGACCTCTAAGATCTGTTTTTATTTGAGCTAGCTAAGAGGTTGGGAAGGAAAAAGGGCAGTGTCTTATGATAATTTACTTTGCTGAAATCATGGTAGATAAATATAACACCTTGACTTCTTTTGTATCCCTAAAATCAGATGCATCAGAAGATACACAAATCTCTCTCAACAAAAGATCAGAAAAAATAGAAGCTATCCCAAAGCAATGTGAAAATATTCCCTCTTTGGTTGCATTTGAAAATCTCAAAGCAAATGTGACTGACATGATGCTAACCTGGTTGGTGGAGAGCATAAGTGGCCTGTCCAGTGCTGATTTTGAAGTGGAAGTAATACGAGATTTTGATGTTGGCGTAGTTACCTTTCGAACATACATAGGTAAGATGGACTGACCCTTCATGTTCTGTCTTCTTTGCACAGCACTTTTGGGATTTGGGACACCTAGCTAATAGAATGTCTCTGAAAGTTACACTCTTGTTAGTAGCTGGTAAGAGAGGACGCCAAGTTAATATAGATCCTTTTTTATTTGAAAGAGAAGCAATTTTGTTGTGAATCCAAATTATGGCATGTTTAATGAATTAAATTTATTGTATGAGTTGTGTGTGTATGTGTGTGTGTAAGAGAGACGGAGAGGGGGTGGGGGAGAGAGAGAGAAAGAACACACCTAAGTGAAAATCTTTTCTTTTTTTTTAAAAATATATTTTATTGATTTTTTTTACAGAGAGGAAGGGAGAGAGATAGAGAGTTAGAAACATCGATGCGAGAGAAACATCGATCAGCTGCCTCCTGCACATCTCCGACTGGGGATGTGCCCGCAACCCAGGTACATGCCCTTGACCGGAATCGAACCTGGGACCTTTTAGTCCGCAGGCCGACGCTCTATCCACTGAGCCAAACCGGTTTCGGCCTAAGTGAAAATCTTAAGTGAAGTTCATGGATCTTAAATTGATTCTGAGCACAGGAGTGAGTGTTTTCACGTGCTACCTCATTGAGAGAAGTAAATATGGATCTGTGTTACTAAATTCGATTTGAAAGTAATAATTATAATATTAGCTAGCACTCAAATGCTGTTAGTGTAAGTCAGGTACTATGCTAAGCTCTTTACATGTATTACTTAATTTATTCCTTTCAACAACTTTTTGAGATTATTATTATAATTTCTCATTTTACACCTGAGGAGACAGAGGTGCAGAGATGCTAATAAATGAATAACTGGATTCGAACCCTGGCAGCAGACCTCTATACAGCCTGTTCTGTTATCCCCTTTCCCATATATCTTCTCAGTGTTTTCAGGGTCATCTACTTATGCACGGAGAGTAAGTGCATGTGATGCAGAAAATGAGTGCTCTTTGAGGTCTGTGGGAGGAGTCTGTGAGTTGGAAGAGCCATCTCCAGAAAAACGGGGACATTTCCCAATTCCAAGTCCTCACTGTTCCATAGCTGAGGCAGTCGAATGGTTAATTAAGAGCACAGGTCATGCCCTGGCAGGTGGCTCCATTGGTTAGAATGTTATCGCATGCACCAAAAGGTTCTGGGTTTGATGCTTATGTTTTTCTTTCACATTGATGTTTCTCTCACTCTCTCCCTTCCTTTCTCTCTTAAATCAACAAAAACATATATTGGGTGAGGATTAAAAAAAATAAAGAGTGAGGTCATGATGTCAAAATTCTAGCTTCCACATTTAAGTAATTATCTGAGGTTGGCCAAGTTACTATCCTCTGTGTGCTTTGCTTTCTTCACCTATAAAATGGGGATAAGAACACCTGCCTTATTCAGTTTCTGTGAGAATTAAAGAAATAATGTTTGAAAAGCTCTTCACATCGTTCCTGGTAAGGACATGGTAAGGACCCAATAAGGGAGCTATTCTACTTTCAAGTTTATGATTATTTCTCATAAAGGAATAACTAGATGGACCTGCTTTTGTTTATTGAGCAATAGTTTTGAATGCCTACTATGTGCACATGTCTAGGTGCTGTAGTAGTAATATGAGATGTTGATGTTGCCGAGATGAATAATTCTTGGTCTCTGCTTCTCAGGAACTCCTATGGGGCAGGGTGGAAACCAATACACAAATGAACAGTGAAGATCAAGAGGAGAAGTTGCCTCCCTTGGCTGTGAACAGCCGGCTGTGGGGAATGGGAGGAAAGGGGACCCAAACAAGGCAGTGTGGCTTTGCCCTGCCTCTGTCCTTCATGAAGCTTAGACTCCTGCAGTACCAGGCTATCAGGTCCCCAATATACTATGTTCAATGTCACTGCTGTTCCCTCTGCCTGAAATGCTTCCTCCCTTATGTATCTGGCAAACTCTTCTTCATCCTTCAAAACTCAGACTGGTGACGACTTACTCTGTGAATCCTTGTCTGAGTGCCAATATTAGTCTTCTGGCCCCAATTGAAACCACAATAGATCACTTGTTTGCTTTCAAGAGTTCCTCCCTAGAGGGTGAATGTTCCAGAACTTGTTGTATTCAACTCCCTCCCCAGCTCCTAGCACAGCGCCTGACACAATATGGGCCCAGCATCAATATTTATTTATTTGAAAGAGATCATTGGGTTGAGTCCTGAAGGAGGAATAGGACCAAGATAAAAAATTGGAGGAGGGCATGTCAAGCACAGGGAACCATATAAACAAAGACAAAGGAGAATGGTTTTGAAAATAA
This sequence comes from Myotis daubentonii, assembly GCF_963259705.1. Lineage (NCBI taxonomy): Eukaryota > Metazoa > Chordata > Mammalia > Chiroptera > Vespertilionidae > Myotis > Myotis daubentonii. Next base: position 58,525,309 of record NC_081842.1, on the reverse strand, counting down.
TGACTAGTTTCTGTGGCAGTATGAAAATAAAATGAACGTCATGGAATAACCAGAGGTGATATTTAGAAATTAATTTAGAGTCAAATAGCAAAAGACATATTTCACCTAGCTCAGGAGTGTGAACTCATGCTTGCAGGTAATGGGGATCCATTGAAAGACTTGAGAAAGGGGTGAAGTGAGGAGATTTGAATAGTAGAGATTACGCAGGTGGTTAGATCAAGGAGGGCTGGAGTGGGCTGTGAGCAGAGGTAGGGACACAACTCTGTGGTAAGACATTCATAGATGCATCATTGTTCAGAGACTGGGAATTTTGGGCAAGTAAATTCATATTTAGGAATTAAAATCTTGCACCTAAAAATTGAGTGCTTATGTCCCCTCTTTATCTCTGTTAATTCAGACAGTATGTTGTATAATATAAAGAAATAATTTTCTGATTGATTAATTTTGGTTTGCAGATGTCATGAAATTTGTTGAAGATTGTTTCATGCGCTATGCAGTGACACAACTTCAGCTTTCTCCAAGACTTCTGGAAGCAACAAAAATGATCAGGGTTGAAAACCTGCCACCTGGCATTGACTCCTATAATTTGAAATGTTTATTTGAAAATCCTCAAAATGGAGGGGGAAGAGTTGTCAGTATTGAATATTTTCCTGAAGAGAGTTCAGCTCTGATAGAATTTTTTGACAGAGAAGGTAATGTCTATTAGCCTGATTTTGTACACCTTACCTGGAATAATTTAAATATGTTAACAGATCTTATTATTATAGTTATCAGTTAAAGTCTTTTTTTAAATTTATTTTATTCCTTAAAGTATTACAAAGGGTATTACATATGTGTCCTTTTTTCCCCCTGCCCTTGACAATCCCCTGGCCTCCCCTACCCACCAGTGTCTTGTGTCCATTGGTTTTGCTTATATGCATGCATACAAGTCCCCTCCCGCTTGCCCACCAACCCTCCAGGGCCTTCCCACTGCAGTTTGACAATCTGTTTGAGGCAGCTCTGCCTCTGTATCTATTATTGTTCATAAGTTTATAATGGTCTTTACTATCCATGGATGAGTGAGATCATGTGGTATTTTTCCTTCATTGACTGGCTTATTTCACTTAGCATAATGCTCTCCAGTTCCATCCATGCTGTTGCATATGGTAAGAGTTCCTTCTTTTTTACAGAAGCATAGTATTCCATCGTGTAGATGTACCACAGTTTTCTAATCCATTCATCTACAGATGGGCACTTAGGCTGTTTCCAGATCTTAGCTATGGTAAATTGTGCTGCTATGAACATCGGGGTGCATATAGCCTTTCTGATTGGTGTTTCTGGTTTCTTGGGATATATTCCTAGAAGAGGGATCACAGGGTCAAATGGGAGTTCCATTTTTAGTTTTTTGAGGAAACTCCATACTGTCTTCCATAGTGGCTGCACCAGTCTGCATTCCCACCAGCAGTGCACGAGTGTTCCTTTTTCTCCACATCCTCTCCAGCACTTGTCGTTTGTTGATTTGTTGATGATAGCCAGTCTGACAGGTGTGAGATGGTACCTCATGGTTGATTTGATTTGCATCTCTTGGATGATTAGTGACTTTGAGCATGTTTTCATATGTCTCTTGGCTTTCTGAATATCCTCTTTTGAAGGGTGTCTATTTAGATCCTTTGCCCATTTTTTGATTGGATTGTTTATCTTCCTTTTGTTAAGTTGTATGAGTTCCCTATAAATTTTGGAGATTAGGCCCTTATCAGATATGTCATTGGCAAATATGTTTTCCCACGCAGTGGGTTTTCTTGTTGTTTTGTTGATGGTTTCTTTTGCTGTGTAGAAGCTTTTTATTTTGATGTAGTCCCATTTGTTCATTTTCTCTTTAGTTTCAAGTGCCCTAGGAGCTGTATCAGTGATGAAATTGCTTTGGCATATGTCTGATATTTTATTGCCTTTGGATTCTTCTAGAATTTTTATGGTTTCCCGTCGAACATTTAACTCCTTTATCCATTTTGAGTTTATTTTTGTGTATGGTGTATGTTGGTGGTCTAGTTTCATTTTCTTGCATATATCTGTCCAATTTTCCCAACACCATTTATTAAAGAGACTATCTTGGCTCCATTGTATGTTCTTGCCTCCTTTGTCAAATATTAATTGAGCATATTTGTTTGGGCAGATTTCTGGGCTCTCTATTCTATTCCATTGATCTATATGTCTGTTCTTGTGCCAGTACCAGGCAGTTTTGAGAACAGTGGCTTTGTAATACAGCTTGATATCTGGTATTGAGATCCCACCTACTTTGTTCTTTTTCAGGATTGCTGCAGCTATTCGGGGTCTTTTTTTATTCCAGATAAATTTTTGGAGAGCTCGTTCTAGATCTCTGAAATATGCCATTGGTATTTTAATGGGAAGTGTGTTGAATTTATAGACTGCTTTGGGTAGTATGGACATTTTAATGATGTTGATTCTACCAATCCATGAACATGATATATTCTTCCATCTGTTTATGTCTTCCTCTATCTCATTTTTCAACGTCCTGTAGTTTTCTGAGTAGAGGTCTTTTACCTCTTTAGTTAAGTTTATTCCTAGGTAGCTTAATTATTTTAGTGTGATGGTAAATGGGATTGTTTCTTTAGTCTCAATTTCTGAAAGTTCACTATTGGTGTATAGAAATGCCATAGATTTCTTGGCGTTAATTTTGTACCCTGCTACATGGCCAAATTCGTCTATTAGTCTAGTAGTTTTTTGATGGAGTCTCTAGGGTTTTGTATGTATAATATCATGTCGTCTGCAAATAAGGACAGTTTTACTTCCTCTTTTCTAATTTGGATGCCTTTTATTTCTTCTTCTTGTCTAATTGCAATGGCTAATATTTCCAGTACTATGTTGAACAGGAGTGGTGAGAGTGGGCATCCGTGTCTTGTTCCTGTCCTTAGGGGAAATGGCGTTAGTTTTTGTCCATGGAGTATGATGTTGGCTGTGGGCCTGTCATATATGGCTTTTATTATGTTGAGGTATGATCCTTCTATTCCCACCTTGCTGAGTGTTTTTATCAAAAATGGGTGTTGGATTTTGTCAAATGCTTTTTCTGCATCAATTGATATGACCATGTGGTTTTTTTCTTTCAATTTGTTTATGTGATGTCTCACGTTTATTGATTTGTGGATATTGTACCATCCTTGCATCCCTGGGATAAATGCAACTTGGTCATGGTGTATGATCTTTCTGCTGTACTTCTTGATCCAATTTGCTAAGATTTTGTTGAGAATTTTGGCATCTATGTTCATGAGGGATATTGGCCTGTAATTCTCTTTCACTGTGTTGTCTTTACCTGGTTTTGGTATTAGGGTGATGCTGGCTTCATAGAATGGGCTTGGAAGTGTTCCTTCCTCTTGAATTTTTTATAGTAGTCTGAGGAGGATAGGTTTTAGATCTTCCTTGAATGTTTGGCAAAACTTCCCTGTGAAGCCGTCTGCTCCTGGGCTTTTGTTTGCTGGAAGCTTTTTGATGACTGCTTCAATTTCTTCCAAGGTTATTGGCCTGTTGAGATTTTTAGATTCTTCCTGATTGAGTGTTGGAATGTTGTATTTTTCTAGGAATTTGTCCATTTCCTCCAGGTTGTCTAGTTTGTTGGAGTAGAGTTGTCCATAGTATTTTTTAATAATCATTTGTATTTCTGTGGGGTCTGTTGTTATTTCGCCTCTATCATTTCTGATTTTGTTTATTTGGGTCCTCTCTCTTTGCTTCTTGGTGAGCCTGGCTAGAGGTTTGTCAATCTTGTTTATCCTTTCAAAGAACCAGCTCTTGGTTTCATTGATTTTCTGTATTGTTTTTTTGGTCTCTATGTCATTTATTTCTGCTCTAATCTTTATTATCTCCTTCCTTCTGCTCACTCTGGGGTTTTCTTGTTGCTCTCTTTCTAATTCTTTGAGTTGTAGAATTAGATGATTTACTACCATTTTTTCTTGTTTTCTGAGATAGGCCTGTAGAGCTATAAACTTCCCTCTCAGGACTGCTTTCATAGGTTTTGGATTGTTGTGCTTTCATTGTCATTAGTTTCCAGGATGTTTTTAATTTCTTCTTTGATCTCATTGGTAACCCAACCAATATTTAATAACATGCTATTCAGCCTCCAAGTGTTTGAGTGTTTGGGGTTGTTTTTGTTGTAGTTTATTTCTAATATGCTATCGTGGTCTGAGATGATGCTTGGTATGATTTCAATCTTCTTGAATTTGGGGACACTTTGTTTGTGACCCTATATGTGGTCTATTTTTGAATGTGTCTTATGAGCACTTGAGTGGAATGTATATTCCGTGGCTTTGGGGTGAAGCATTCTGAAGATGTCAATTAAGTCCATCTGATCTAGTGAGTCATTTAGAATTGCTGTTTTGTTGGTGATTGTTTGTCTAGAGGATTTATCCAGTGATGTCAGTGGTGTATTAAAGTCCCCTACTATGATTGTATTGTTGTTGATCTCTCCTTTGATATCTTCCAGGAGTTTTTTTATGTATTTGGGTGCTCCTGTATTGGGTGCATATATGTTTATCGGGGTTATATCTTCTTGTTGTATTATCCCTTTAGTATTATGAAGTGGCCTTCCTTATTTCTTGTTATGGCCTTCACTTTGAGGTCTATTTTGTCCGATATATGTATTGCTACCCCAGCTTTCTTTTCCTTTCCATTTGCCTGAATGATATTTTTCCATCCCTTCACTTTCAGTCTGTGTGAGTCCCTTATTCTGAGTTGGTTCTCTTGGAGACAGCAAATGTATGGGTCATGCTTTTTTATCCATTCAGCCACTCAACATCTAGATATGTCAGTGAGATCAAACATGGGTAGAAAAAGAAACCCCCAAAGGAAAGAAAAGCAACTAAGTGATACAGAGGCATGCAACATGACAGAAAAAGAATTCAGACTAAGGGTCCTAGCGTGCATAAACTGGATGGAGCATTTAGTCCGTTTACGTTTAAAGTTATTATTGAAAGGTACTTGTTTGTAGCCATTTCTTTTTTTGTGTGTGGCTCTTTTCTTTCTGAGCTTTGTATTTCTTCTTTTTACACCAGTCCCTTTAGCATTTCTTGCATTGCTGGCTTGGTGGTGATAAACTCCCTTAGCCTTTTTTTGTCTTGAAGCTTCTTATTTCCCCTTCAAGTTTGAATGATAGCCTTGCTGGATAGAGTATTCTTGGATTCAGTCCTTTGCTTTGCATCACTTTGTAAATTTCTGTCCATTTTTTTCTGGCCTGATGTGTTTCTGTTGAGAAATTTTTAGATTTATTGGGAGATCCCTTGTATGTAACTTTCTGTCTCTCTCTTGCAGCCTGTAAGATTCTCTCTTTGTCCTGAACATTTGCCATGGTAATTATGATGTGTCTTGGTGTGGGTCTTTTCGGGTTCACCTTGTTTGGGACTGTCTGTGCTTGTGTGACTTTTTTCTTCCCCACCTCAGGGAAGTTTTCTGATATTATTTCTTCGAATAGGTTTTCTAATTCTTGTTCCTCTTTCTGTTGTTCTGGAACCCCTATTATTCGTATGTTGTTTCGTTTCATGTTGTCCCAAAGCTCCCTTAGGTTCTCCTCCTGTCTTTTAATTTTTTTTTCCAATTGCAGTACATTTTGGGTGTGTTTTACTTCCTTGTCTTCTAATTCACTAATTCGGTCCTACGCTTCTCCTAGTGTACTGTTGATACTTTCAATGGTGTTTTTTATTGCAGCTATATCGCTCTTCATTCCTTCTTGGGTCTTACTTAAGTTGTTGATTTTTTTCATCTGTTTCATTTTGCTTCTTGCATAAGTAGTTGATTTTTTCATCTCTTTCTTCTTGTTTCTTGTATATGTTGTTGATTTTTTCCTCCATCCAGTTTATGCACGCTAGGACCCTTAGTCTGAATTCTTTTTCTGTCATGTTGCATGCCTCTGTATCACTTAGTTGCTTTTCTTTCCTTTGGGGGTTTCTTTTTCTACCCATGTTTGATCTCACTGACATATCTAGATGTTGAGTCGTTCAGTGGCTCCTCCCTCAGTGGCAGTGGCTCCTTGTGCTGTGGTTTCTCCTTGGGCAGTTGCCGTAGCAGCTATTCCTCAGTTGGCAGAAGCTCTTCTGGTGGGTGCTGTTCACAGCTTTGGTGGCTCTTCTGGCTGGTGGGGGATGGCTTCACGGACAGCTGCTGTTCCTCAGAGGGTGTGGTGATCAGGAGGCTGCTGTTGCTTGGATCTGCTGTTGATTTAAGGGCACATAATACAACACAACAAGGCACAACGTACCAGGCACTGAACACAAATATATTCACCATATTAATAACCTCAAATAAAGGTGACCACCTGAATTAAGATGATTAGGGGATAAGGAAGAAAGAAGAGAAAAAGTTAAAAGAGAAAAAAGAAAAGAAAAGAAAAGAAAGAAAGAAAGAGGAGCACAAAAATGAAATTGGGAAAAAGGAGGGGGGAAAAAGAAAAAAAAAAGAGCAGAAAGAGAGAATGAAGTAGAAGAGGGGAAGAGACTATATGAGGTGAAAACTCCGATAGAACCGCCAGTAATCCCAACAAATTCCAGCAGCAGATCCCTGGTGATGAATGCAAACTACAACTAACCAATAATATCAAGAGTGGCAAGGGAAAACAGAAGCACAAAAATAACAGGGGGAGGGTGAGTGGAGGGAGGGGAAAAGCAGTAGAAAAAAATAAAAACAAAAAGCAAAACAACCTGACAACCAGTCCTAAACACACACACACACACACACACACACACACACACACACACACAACAACAATATACTCAACAATCAAGCAAACAGCAACAAAACAATAGAAAGATAAAAGAAGAGAAAAAAATTTTTGGATAGTGAAGAAAGATAAGGGATAGGTGTATAAGGATTTAGAGCAGTGGAGTGGAAATAGGATATATAAGTAGGGTGAAATTTTGACAGGGGGAAAAAAAGAAGGAATCGGGAAAATCTAAAGCAGGAATTGGGTAAGAGAAAGAGGACAAAAGGGGAAAAGTGAGGAAGAGGGTTTTAGCATAGAGGTAAAATTGAGGTAGGGAAAATTGATGCTAAAGGAACGATGAAAATAGAATGGAGAACACTAATCCCAAAATAAAATAAAGAGAAAATAAAATGGCACTTTAAAAAATGGTAAAATGGTAGCAGTAATAATACTGGTTAAAAATAAAAATGTAATAATTTAAAAGGATAAAATCAGGTGATGGAAAAAGAAAAAAAAATTGGTTTCTTAGTTAAAAGGTGAAAAAAGAAGAAAAAAAATTTGCAGTAGTGAAGGTCCTTCGGTTCTTCTACTCTTCAGTCTGGCTCGCCTTGGTCTTGCCAGGTATTCAGGAGAGTGTTGAATATCCCTGTGATACACTGTTCCTCCGTGTTGTAAACCACAGTCCTGATTTTAAAGCAGGCCGTATTTGTGTCCCAGACTGCCTTAATTTGTGTTTAGCTAAGAGTCAGTTTGTGGCTCAGCCTCTGGGTGGCAGTATTTTTGGGTTGGCCTCTGAGGCTATACAGCTTCTCTATCCAGTAGCAAGGGTTTATTTTCTCTATTGCACTTAAAACTGGTTTGGGGAGGTCAACTGCCCAGAGCTGGTTCTTTAATCATTACCCTGCTCTGTGTTATTGCTGGGACTGAAAGTCCCTCTATAGGCCAGACCCTGTTAACTCCCAGGGACTGATCAGATTATTTTAATCCTTCATCTCATTCAGGGTGGCATCTGGGTGTGGCTGTGCTCCTTGCCTGGGGGCTAGGTGGAGGAGTCCCACCCTGGAAAGAATGGCTGCCCCAGTCCTGGGCCCAGGGGTGTCTCAGCACTCAATTCGCTGGCACCTCTCCCAGCCCCCCCTCTCTCCCCAGACTCTCCCCAGATTCCACTCATCTGCACCTTCTCCCTCTCTTCAGCACAGGTGAGTATCTGTATCCAAAATGTCCTATGAACAGGGTTCAGTGAAAATAAACAGACACCGGCCGGGGAAACGGGGAAGGCTGAATTTCTGTAAGCTCCTCTCTTACCGGCACTGCATGGTCTGGTCAGCTCTTCAGGCTGGCCCCTATAGGCTCAGTCCTCCGTAATCACAGAACCCAGATCTCAAAACCCCAGGCACCAGCAATCCCTCGGATCTCCTTTCACCAGTCAGGGGCTGTGCCTGTCCCAAGAGACGCGGCTGTCTGCCACTCGGTCTCCCTCTGACCCTCTGGGCTCAGAGGTCTGGCAAACTTTCCTGCCAAGATCCCTGGTTTTTTACCTTTCCAGGGGAGCTCTACCCTTCCCGGCTGCAAACCGTCTCCAGCTGAGTAATTTCGTCAATTCGGGGTGGGTGTTATTAGTTCCAGCTGCTTACTCCATCTGCTCCAGGACAAGACCTGGGACGCATCTGCCTATATCGCCCTAGTTATCAGTTAAATCCTGATGTATTTTATTTTTATTCATATATTTCCTTGGTAATCCAGTTAGAAATCCTATTCATTTGGGATATGATACTTAATGTGTCCAGTGATTCAAACATTAAAGAAGTAATGTCACATTGTTGAAAGATATAAAGTTTCTCTTCTAAGCCTCTACCTATGATAACTGAAAAATATATAATTCGTAGAATCCTGGAAATACTGTGTTTAAAAAAAAGAGATTATCTGCTTTTTAGCTGTACACTTGCAGAAATTCTCAAGTTAATTTCAACAAGTTCAGATAACGAAATACTCAGAAACGCATATGCTCCTAGAAAGTATCACTACGTCCCCTTTCACCAGTCAGGATCATCATTCAGAAGTTAATGGGGGTGATTTCACAAGATCAGTGGGTGCAGTGACCCTATGAAAACCATGTCCAGCTGAACCTCAGGGAAGCACTCCTGAGGGTTTTGTAGACATAAATTGCCAGTTCTCTGAGACACTTGCAAAGCCGGCTTGGAGATTCCATTCATGTTCAGAGGTCAAGGCTGAGGAATTAGGGAACTTGACTTCCTAGGGAAAGAAGAAACAACGTGTTTGGGATTAAATGGGAGAGCATGAGATAGGATCATGTGATATGCCACCCACTTAAGATAAATTGCTTCATGGGGCACTTGGAAGAACCTCCCTTCAGCTTTTATAAGTTGGAGAAGATGGGATGAAGGTATGTTTTAGCTTAAAATAGAATGAAAGATCTAGTGTTCCTTGGGTGAAGGTAAAGCTACATAAAGCTGTCTACTCTAGAACTTAGCTCCTAGCTAATGTTGGCAGTTGACAACTTTGGGGCTCTTGAACATCTTGAGGGCATGGGGCAGTTGGGTGTGTCTTCAGAATGCCTAGTTACATGAGTACCACTAAAAATAGGAAGTATTTAATTGAGGCTTATTTTATTTTTAAAAATTTTTATTGTTTTAAGTGTTACATATAGTATTACATATGTCTCTTTTTCCCCCCATTCACCTACCCCCACCTACCCCACCACCCAGCACATGCCCTCACCCTGCTAGTGTCTGTGTCTATTGGTTATGTGTATATGCATGCATACAAATCCATTGGGTGATCTCTTATTCCCCTCAACTTCCCACTGAAGTTTGACCATCTGTTTGATGCTTCTCTGTCTCTGTTCCTATGTTTTTATTTTGTTTTATTGCTTAAAGTATTACAAAGAGTATTACATATGTCTCCTTCCCCACCCCCCCATGACATTTCCCCAGTCTCCCCTACCCCCCAGTGTCTTATGTCCATTGGTTATGCTTATATGCATGCATACAAGTCCTTTGGTTGATCTCTTACCTCCCCCTTCTCCACCCCCCAACCCTCCCCAGCCTTCCTGCCGTAGTTTGACAGTCTGTTCGATGCTTCTCTGCCTCCATATCTATTTTTGTTCATCAGTTTATAATGGTCTTTATTATCCATAAATGAGTAAGTTCATGTGGTATTTTTCCTTCATTGACTGGCTTATGTCACTTAGCATAATGCTCTCCAGTTCCATCCATGTTGTTGCAAATGGTAAGTATTCCTTCTTTTTTACAGCAGCATAGTATTCCATCATGTAGATGTACCACAGTTTTCTAATCCATTCATCTACAGATGGGCACTTAGGCTGTATCCAGATGTTAGCTATGGTAAATTGTGCTGCTATGAACATAGGGGTGCATATATCCTTTCTGATTGGTGTTTCTGGTTTCTTGGGATGTATTCCTAGAAGTGGGATAACTGGGTCAAATGGAAGTTCCATTTTTAACTTTTTGAGGAAACTCCATACTGTCTTCCATAGTGGCTGCACCAGTCTGCATTCCCACCAGCAGTGCACGAGTGTTCCCTTTTTTCTGCATCCTCTCCAACACTTGTGGTTTGTTGATTTGTTGATGATAGCCAGTCTGACAGGAGTGAGATGATACCTCATTGTTGCTTTGATTTGCATTTATCGGATGATTAGTGACTTTGAGTATGTTTTCATATGTCTCTTGGCTTTCTGAATGTCCTCTTTTGAAAGGTGTCTATTTAGGTCCTTTGCCCATTTTTTGATAGGATTGTTTATCTTCCTTTTGTTAAGTTGTATGAGTTCCCTATAAATGTTGGAGATTAAACCCTTATCAGTGATAACATTGGCAAATATGTTCTCCCATGCAGTGGGCTTTCTTGTTGTTTTGTTGTGCCTATTTTTGTTCATCAGTTTATGCTGTTCATTATATGCCACAAATGAGTGAGATCATGTGATATTTATCTTTCTCTGACAGGCTTATTTTTCTTGGCATAATGCTCTCCAGTTCCATCCATACTGTTGCAAATGATAAGAATTCCCCCCCCCCTTTTTTTTACAGCAGCATAGTATTTCATTGTGTAGATGTACCACAGTTTTCTAATCCACTAGTCTGCTGATGGGCACCTAGGCTGTTTCTAAATCTTAGCTATTGTAAATAGGGGTGCATATATGCTTTCTGATTGGTGTTTCTGTTTTCTTTGGATATATTCCTAGAAGTGGGATTACTGGGTCAAATGGCAGTTCCATTTTTAATTTTTTGAGGAAATGCCATACTGTTTTCCACAGTGGCTGCACCAGTCTGCATTCCCACCAGCAGTGCACAAGGGTTCCTCTTTTTCCACATCCTCACCAGCACTTGTCCTTTGTTGGTGATAGCCATTCTGACAGCTGTGAGATGGTACCTCATTGTTGTTTTGATTTGCATCTCTGGGGTGCTTAGTGACTTTGAGCATGTTTTCATGTCTCTCGGCTTTCTATATGTCCTCTTTCAAAAAGTGTCTATTTAGGTTCTTTGCCCATTTTTTTATTGGTTTGTACCTTCCTTTTGTTAATTTGTATGAGTTCCCTATAAATTTTAAACCCTTATCAGAAATAAAATTGGCAAATATGTTCTCCCATGCATTGGGCTTTCCTGTTGTTGATGGTTTCTTTTGCTGTGCCGAAGCTTTTTATTTTGATGTGCTCCCATTTGTTAATTTTCTCTTCATTTCCATTGTCCTAGGAGCTATATTTGTAAAGATATTGCAATGACATATCTGCTATTGGTAAAGATATTACTATGACATGTTTGCTATTTTGTTGCCTATGTCTTCTTCTAAGATTTTTATGGTTTCCCATCTTACTTTTAAGTCCTTTATACATTTTGAATTTATTTTTGGGTAAGGTGGTGATCTAGTTTCATTTTTTTGCATGTATCTGTCCAGTTTTTTCAGCACCATTTATTGAAGAGACTGTCTTGACTCCATTGTATGCTCTTTCCTCCTTTGTCAAATATTAATTGAGCATAATGACTTGGGTCGATTTCTGGGTTCTCTGTTCTTATCCATTGGTCTGTATGTCTGTTCTTGTGCCAATACCAGGCAGCTTTGAAAACAGTGGCTTTGTAACATAGCTTGATATCTGATATTGAGATACCACCTATTTTGTTCTTCTTTCTCAAGATTGCTGCAGCTATTGGGGGGTCTTTTTTTTTTATTCCAGATGAATTTTTGGAGAGTTTGTTCTAGGTCTTTGAAGTATGCGGTTGGTATTTTAATTGAATCTATAGATTGCTTTGGGTAGTACGGACATTATAATGATGTTGATTCTTCTATTTGTTTATGTCTTCCTCTATCACTTTTTTCGGTGACCTGTAATTTCCTGAGTATAGGGCCTTTAACTTCTTGGTTAAATTTATTCCCAGGTATCTTAATTTTTTGTTGCAATGGTAAGTGGGATTTTTTTTAGTTTCTGTTTCTGTAAATTCATTATTGGTGTATAAAAAAGCCATAGATTTCTGGGTATTAATGTATCCTGCTACATTGCTGAATTCATTTATTATGTCTAGTAGTTTTTTGATAGAGTCTTCAGTCTTTTCAATGTACAATATCATGTCATCTGCGAATAATGACAATTTCACGTCTCCTTTTCCAATTTGGATGCCTTTTATTTCTTTTTCATGTCTGATCACTATGGCTAGCACTTCCAGTACTATGTCAAACAGGAGTGGGGAGAGTGGAAATCCCTGTTTTGTCCCTGTTCTTAGGGGAAATGGTTTTAGTTTTTGCCCATTGAGTATAATGTTGGCTGTAGGTTTGCCATAGAAGGCTTTTATTATGTTGAGGTATGATCTTTCTATTCCCACTTTGTAGACGGTTTTTTATCAAGAAAGGGTGTTGGATTTTGTCAAATGCTTTTTCTGCATCAATTGATATGACTATGTCATTTTTGTCTCTCAATTTATTTATGTGATGTATCACATTTATTGATTTGTGGATATTGTACCAGTCTTGCATCCATGGAATAAATCCCACTTGGTTTTGGTGTATGATCTTGCTGGATCTAATTTACTAGAATTTTGTTGAGGATTTTAACATCTATGTTCATCAGGGATAATGGCCTGTAATTGTCTTTTTTTGTAGTGTCTTTACTGGTTTTTGGATTAGGGTAATGCTGGCTTGGTAGAAAGAACTTGGAAGTGGCCTTCCCCTTGAGTTTTTAAAAATAGTCTGAGGAGGATAAGTTTTAGTTCTTCTTTGAATGTTTGATAAAATTCCCCTGTGAGGCCATCCGTTCCAGGGCTTTTATTTGCTGGCGGTTTTTTAATTACTTTTTCAATTTTATCAGTAGTTATCAGCCTATTCAGGTTTTTTGATTCTTTCTGATTGAGTTTTGTAAAGTTGTATTTTTCTAGGAATATGTCCATTTTGTTGAGGTTGTCCAGTTTGTTGGAGTAGAGTTATTCATAGTATTTTGTTTTTACAAACCTTTATATGTCTGTTGGGTTGTTACTTCACCGCTTTCATTTCTGAGTTTGTTTATTTGTGTCTTCTCTCTTTGTTTCTTGGTGATCCTGGCTAGAGGTTCATCAATATTGTTTATTCTTTCAAAGAACCAGTTCTTGGTTTCATTGATTTTCTGTATTTTTTTTTTTTTTGGTCTCTATGTTGTTTATTTTTGTTCTGATCTTTATAATTTCCTTCTGCTTACTCTGGGCCTTTCTTGTGGCTCTCTTTCTAATTCTTAAAGTGACAGGGTTAGATAATTTATTACCATTTTTTCTTGTTTTTTGAGGTATGCTTATAGAGCTATGAACATCCCTCTCAAGACTGCTTTCACTGTGTCCCATAGATGTTGGATTGTTGTGTTTTCATTGTCATTTGTTTCCAGGATGCTTTTTATTTTTTCAGTGATCTATTTATGACCCAATCATTGCTTAACATCATGCTCTTTAGTGTCCAAGTGTTTGATTTTTTTCATTGTTTTTATTGTAATTGATTTCTAATTCTCTGCCTTTGTGATCTGAGAAGTTGCTTGATATGATTTCTATTTTCTTGAATTTGAAGAGAGTTTTTCTGTGTCCTAATATGTGGTCTATGTTTGAAAATGCCCCATGTGCACTTGAGAAGAATGTATATTCTGTAGTTTTGGGGTGAAATGTTCTGAAGATGTCAATTAAGTCCATCGGATCTAGTGAGTCATTTAGGATTTCTGTTTCTTTGCTGATTTTCTCTTTAGAGGATTTATCCAGTGGTGTCAGTGGGGCATTAAAGTTCTCTACTATGATTGTATTGCTATCAATCTCTCCCTTTATATTTTCCAGAAGTTTTTTTTATGTATTTGAGTGTTCCTGTATTGGGTGCATATATGTTCATCAGAGTTATGTCCTATTGTTGAATTGCTCCCTTTAGTATTATGAAGTGGCCCTTCTTATCTCTTGTTATGGCCTTCACTTCGAGGTCTATTTTGTCAGATATAAGTTTTGCTACCCCAGCTTTTTTTCTGATTTCCTTTTGCCTGAGTAATTTTTTTCCATCCCTTCCCTCTCAGTCTGTGTGAGTCCTTGGTTCTGAGGTGGGTCTCTTGTAGACAGAAAATGTATGGGTCATGTTTCTTATCCATTCACTACCCTACATCTTTTGATTTGAGAATTTAATCCAGTTACATTTGAGGTTGTTATTGATAGGTAATTGTTAGTCACCATTTTTATTCTTTATGCATGTGTTCTTTCTTCTTTTTCTATTTCTTCTTTTTATACCAGCCCGTTTAGCTATTCTTGCATTACTGGTTTGGTGGTAATAAACTCCCTTAGTCCTTTTTTGTCTGTGAAGCTCCTGATTTCACCTAAAATTTTTATTGATAGCTTTGCTGGGTACAGTATTCTTGGATTCAGTCCCTTGCTTTGCATCATGTTGTATATTTCATTCCATTCCCTTTGGTCTGATGTCTTTCTGTTGAGAAATAAGTTGATATTCTAATGGGAGATCCCTTGCTGGTAACTTTCTGTCTCTCTCTGGCAGCCTTTAGAATTATTACTTTGTTGTTGATGTTTGCCAATTTAATTATGATGTGTCTTGGTGTTGGTCTTTTTGTGTTCATCTTGTTTGGGAGTCTAGGTGCTTCTTGGACTTGTGTGGCTTTTTTCTTCCCAACGTCAGGGAAGTTTTCTGTCATTATTTCTTCAAACAGGTTTTCTATCCCTTGCTCTGCTTCCTCTTAATCTGGCAGTTCTCTTATGTGTATGTTGTTTCATTTCATGTTGTCTGAAAGCTCTCTTAGACTCTCCTCCTGCTTTTAAAGTTTTCTTTCCAATTGCTGCTGTGTTTGTGTGTGTTTTTCTACCTCATCTTCTAACTTACTGATGCAGTACTCCACTTCTTCTAGACTACTGTTGAAGCCTTCCATTGTGTGCTTTCTTGCAGCTATGACATTCTTCATTTCCTCTTGATTCCTTTTCATGTTGGTGACATTCTCATTCAGCTCCTTAAAATTCTCATTGTGTTGTGTGTATTTGTCATCCTGACGTTTAAGCATCCTTGTAACCATTACTCTGCTTTTTTTCTCTGACAAGTTACTTGTCTCCACTTCATTTAATTCCTTCTCTGGTGATTCCTTTTTTTCTTTCCTTTGGAGATTGTTGTGTTTTTTTTTTTGTCTCCCCATTTTTTACTGTAATGTTTTAATTGTGTCTATGTCTTAGACCCAACTGCTTTGCTACCTAGGTTCTTTTGGGGGTGGTGCTATATAGTTGATGATTTTGGGGACCCAGTGGTGCAGAATCTCAAATTCCCTGGGCTTGGTGATCTAGTGGAGCCCTCTATTTGAGCTATTTGGGTTCTCCTGATGTACTTGGGTCTTGAATGTTAGTTTCTGGTTCATGGATGAAGTCTCGCCATGGATTGTCTGGAAATGTGACTCACCCCCAGCTTCACTGTGTAAGCTGTTGTGGATGTGATTGTGGTTCCGGATCTTGTGAAAGGGATTGCCTGAGGTGTCACTGGAATGTGTTCACTGTGAGTTCCTGGAGTCCACAGCCTGGGAGGAAGGGGTTACAGGCCCTGAGGCTCAGGTACTATGACTTTGGCCATTGTTGTGTGACTCTTGCTTTGGTAATCTCACTCTGCAACTCACTACGAGGGTCCCAGAGCCCATGACGGTGGGGGGCAGCTGTCCCATACTCTGCAGTAGAGGCAGTGGGACTCTGGCCAAGGTGATTTCCCTCTGTCAGTCACGAGGGGGTCAGGAGCCAACAGCTGCGGATGTGGGTGTCTCATAGTCTGTGGTTGGAACAGTGTGGGGAGTCCTCAGTAACTCACCAAGGTGTCCAAAAGCAGGCAGCCAGGAGGGGGACGTATGGATCTTGCTGAGGGAACTTTGCACCCTTGGTTGGAGAGGCATGTGCCCAGTGGCATCTCATGGAGGGGCCCTGCATGCTGGATCAGCAGTACCACGATGTTCAGAGGTCATTAGCCAGGGTGGGCGAGGTGCCAGTTTTGTTGCAGCGGCCATGTGTCCTTAGTTGGATATGCGCACACCCAGTGGAGCTTCATGGTTCCCGCAGCAAAAACTCAGACTTTCCCCTCCCCGTATGATGGCCCATAGATATGGTGGCTGTGCTGCTCCAGTGTGCAGGTCCCCCGAGACTGCCACCCAACCAGGCAGCCCCCAGGTGCTTCTGTAAGCTGCCACTGGGTGCAAAAGCATATCTAACAAAGAGCACAAGGCCCCTGCAGCAGTAAGTGGGACTTCCCCCTCCCTTCCAGCTTACCTCCAGACACCAAGTTGCCCCCAACCCACACAATAGGAAAATTTTGTTTGTTTGTTTTCATTTGAAACCTATTACCCTGGGATTACTTTATTTTATTTATTTCCTTTTAAGTGTTAGACACCATCATGACCAAGAAGCTTGACCTCAATAATATGCCGCTCTCCGTGTTCCCATATTATACCTCCTTGGGCACAGCTCTGTATGGAAAGGAGAAGCCTCTGATCAAGCTTCCAGCACCATTTAAAGAATCTTTGGATCTTTCTTTATGGAAGTTCTTACACAAAAGGAATCATCTGATTGAGGAAATAAATGAAGAAGTGAGACGTTCTCACTGTGAGCTAACATGGTCCCCACTCAATGGTGAAGTTACCATCAGACCTGCAGCCACCTTAGTCAATCAAGGAAGAAAAAGAATCAAGAACTGGAAGAAAGATGCTTCCACAGCCTTCTTTGGCATCAGGTCTAGATTTAAAGTTACCCAATTTAAAGTGTACCCAGTAGTGTGGGACCTCATGAAAAATGACTTAGAAGATGAAAGAATATCGATTGAGTTTGATACAGATCTGGGGATTGCAACCTTAGTGGGGAAATCAGAGGATGTACAAAACATTGAGCCACAAATCAAGGAATTAATAGAAAACGGCACTCAAAAAGTTAAAAGTGAAGAGCACCATTTAAAGGTAAATCTGAAGGAGAAAGTGGCCATGTCTCCAAAAAAGTATTCTCTTTTGTGCCACAGCGGTGTGCAGGAGCATCTCCGCAGGGAGTACCCAGAGATGGAGATTTTTTATGACAGAGCCACCCAACACATGTGCTTTAAAGGACTCGGCATAGATGTGTATAAAGCAAAATGTGAAGTCCAGGAAAAGGTGTACACCATGGTTCAGAAAAGCATTCAGCTTCCCCCGGAGGTTTTGCAGTTTTTGCAACAGGTCGACTGTTCAGAACTCTCCAAGTCTCTTTTGATAGCACAGAAAATTCTTGCAGTTTATGAGCTAGAGGGCACAACTGTTTTCTTAACCGGCTGTTCTTCTGAAGTCCTCTTAGAAGCTGAGAAGCAAATGGTCAGTGCCTTAAGTTATAAGCGCATAGACATTGAGGACAGGGAATTTCTTAACAGCAAGAGATGGAAAGCCATCACTAACATTTTGTCAAAGAAACATAATTCCTCCTCAAAGACTGTAACGATCAATGAGTTAACTTCAGGAACCACAGCTGAGATCCTTATTGCAGGCTGTGTGAGAGAAGTAAATGCAATCTACCGCTTCCTTTCTGACTTTGTGGAAAAAAACATGAAAATAGAGAGATTCCTTGAAATAAAGCCTCCCTTAGTTATTGATTATTTAAAGGCAGAGAAGAAGATATTCTGGCAAAAGATAAAGATGAACAAGCTAAATGTTTGGATAGATTTCAATGCTAGGAACAATCCAAAAGGCATTTTACTAACTGGCTCGAAGGCCGAAGTCCTGGAGGGAATGAACATCCTCAAGCAAGCCAGGGATTCAGTTTGTGTTAAAAGCATCAGTATTGATAAGCCAGGAGCCAGCCAGTCCTTCCGGGATAGACCATGGTATTATAAACGTGAGGTACGGTCATTTGGTTGTTTTGTGGAACTACTGCAGAATGAAGGAAAGAAGGAGGGAGGTGGCAGTGATGGGCAGAAGTGCTCCTGTCGGACAGAATTGGCCCCTGGAGTCTCGCTGATTGTACAGCAAGGCGACTTGACACGCTTTCCTGTTGAAGTGGTGGTGAATGCCGCAAATGAGGACCTCCGTCTCAGTGGGGGCCTGGCTGCTGCTCTTTCAAAGGCAGCTGGCCCTGAGCTCCAAGCAGACTGTGACCGGATAGTGAAGGAAAAGGGTAAGATCCCAACTGGCCATGCCACCATCTCAAAACCAGGAAAGCTCCCATACCACCAGGTGATCCACGCAGTGGGACCCAAGTGGAACAGCAGTGATGTTCTGGGGTGTGTGTTACAGTTAAAGAATGCCGTGAAAAGAAGCCTCCATTTGGCTGATAATTTCCAGTACCAATCCATAGCCATCCCTGCCATTAGTTCTGGAGACGGCGGCTTTCCCTTATCCCAGTGTGTGGAGGCCATTGTTTTGACCATCAAGGAATCCTTCCTGTATAACTGGGCTGGATGCACCTTGAAAGAGGTTTACCTTGTGGATTTAGCTGAGAAGACTGTTGAGGCCTTTGCTGAAACTGTGAAAACTGTATTTAAAAACAACAAGCCTGATGCTGCTTCCCTGCCCAGTGTACCCGCAGGAGTCCAGCCAGGTCCAAGAAACACTGATGGAAACAGAGAAATGCTGTTGTGCCCAGGTGGTCTGAGGATCCTGTTGGTGAAAGGAGATGTGCAGAATGCTATGGTGAGTGTCCCTTTTACAGAACACCCACTAGGTGCTGCAACTCCAGGGAGTCTGTTGCCAAAGGAAGATTAGGATCAAGGGAGAATTAGGGAGAGTATCCCATGCTCTCCATGGTAACCTGGAAACAAATTTCCTTAGAAAATAGGGCTATGTCACCACAGCATTTACTGATAGAGGGTGGCCAGTTATCTGTGGGTGGGACCTGGAAGTGTGTTCAGATCACCAGGTTCCCAGTAAATGTGAAAATCCACAATAATGCCTTACAATTACAAGGCTCTCTATATTTATTCAGGGCCTTCAGACCTGTGATATTTTGGCAAATCTGAGGTTAATTTCCTATCAAATTTACTGATAGCAGATATAGAGGGTAGAGTGGGAGCAGCAGACAGGAATCTTGTCAGTGGAATTGAACCAGGTTGAGCCTGGAGGCCTGAGTCTGAGGGCCAATCAGCACCCAGCACCAGTAAGAAGCTGTGGGAAGGAAAGTGGAAACTGCACCTGGAAGTGGTCTGAGTACTATGTGCGGACAGTTATTGTAGGTCTGCCAGGGCGGTCATGTGTTTTTTTAAAACATATTTAACAACCTCTTCAACACGTGCTCTAGCTAATGGAAATAGCCCTGGAAGCCCCTGCTGTGCCAGATGTTCCTTCCTTCCTTTGAGGATTGTGGGCAGGCCTGGGGAAGAGATTCCTAGGGAAGGCCACTTGCCTATCTTCTTTGTAGAAATACCTATTCAGGTCCTTTGTCTACTTTTAAATTGGGTTATCTTTTTTTAAAATATATTTTATTGATTTTTTACAGAGTGGAAGGGAGAGGGATAGAGAGTTAGAAACATCGATGAGAGAGAAACATCGATCAGCTGCCTCCTGCACACCTCCTACTGGGGATGTGCCTGCAACCGAGGTACATACATGCCCTTGACCGGAATCCAACAGGGGACCCTTCAGTCCGCAGGCTGACGCTCTACCCACCGAGCCAAACCGGTTTCGGCAAATTGGGTTATCGTCTTTTAAAAAGATATTTTTATTGATTTCAGACAGGAAGGGAGAGGGAGAAAGAGATAGAAACATCAATGGTGAGAGAGAATCCTTGATCAGCTGCCTCCTGCACGCCCTCTACTGAGGATGGAGCCTGCAACCCAGGCATGTGCCCTTGACTGGAATCGAAACTGGGACCCTTCAGTCCACAGGCTGACACTCTATCCACTGAGCCAAACCAGCTAGGGCCATTGGGTTATCTTTTTATTACTGAATTTTAAAAGTTCTTTATGTATTTTGGATATAGGTCCCTTACCAGGTCATGATTTGCAAATATTTTTTCCCATTCTCTGGGTCATCTTCCTTATATAATAATCTTAAATGATAATTAGAAAGAATAATGGCTAACAATGATTACTTAGTATGTGCCAAGCACTATGCTAAGTGCTTGGCTTGCATTTTCTCATTCAATGCCATGAGGTAGATTCCAGGATTATTATTATTCTCAAAGAGATGAAGAAATGAGACAGAGGGTTTAAATAATCTGCCCAACTCTCACAGCTAACAAATGGTAGAGGCATGATTGGAATTTGTTCAGGCACTATTTCAAAAATGTAATAAAATGATTTAGTTTCTCATTAAAAAAACAAATACATAAACAAGAAACTCTTTTGACCCCTAGTCAGTAATTGGAATATTCCATTCCCTGTCCATCTAGAACACTAAATAGTAAGATATTTCTTCCATTCCTTTTTCTCCCATAGATGTTTGAGTTCTGATGCCACAGTACCTGCCATGTGTTGCTTGCCCAGGACCCATGCAGGACAGCTTTGAAAATGACTTAGTCACATTCCTTCTCCTCTCTTCTCTTGGTGTCTTACTCTAGCTGATTAGTCTGCTCACATGTCCTGCTGGAAAAGCCTCCATGGCTTCTCACTGTCTGTCGGGAAGTCCAGATGGCCTGGCACTTGAGGTCCTCTGCAGTCCACCCCCACGGTAACATTGCCGGCCTGGCTGCACCATTTTTCTGTAGAAGCTGTGTATCAGCTCAACAGCTCACACCCACCATGCATGTTTTCCCCCTTTTGAATGATTTCCCCGTCTCCCCCTGCCTGCTTCAACTGTTCCCAAAGGGCCCACATCACACAGGGTGTCCTCAGTGGCCACCGATGGCACTTCCTCTGGACTCCTTCAGTGATCCCACTTGTTGACAGCTCTCTTTTGTCCTGGAGTGTAACTTAAATCAATATCTAATAACACATTATCTTGGGTGGTATTTGTCTCTGAAAACAATAATCTTTAGTTGTCCCCATTGTGCCAAGTCCAATGGCTCAAATACAGTAATCCTTGATGAATGCTTTTTGTTAGAATTTGAAACAAATTGTTGGTTTTGTCTTTAGGCTGATGTTGTCGTCAACTCCATTCCTCGGGATCTCAACCTTAATAGTGGGCTCCTTTCTCAGGCCCTCTTGGCAAAAGCTGGGCCAAATCTCCAGAAGGAATTGAACACAGCTGGACAAGGGATAGCTGTTGACGTGGGCACGATTCTTCAAACCACTGGTTGTAATCTGCAATGCAACCAAGTGCTTCATGTGGTGGCTCCGAGCTGGAACAATGGCGACACATCTTCACACAAGGTGGAGTCTGGTTTTAAATTCCCCGGGAAATTGTTCTCTTTTCAATAATTGTACCCTGTTTCTCTTCTGCAATAACATCACATTCATGGCAGGTTCCATCATTATGACCCTTTCTTTTAGTGTAGCTGACTGCTCCTGAAGACTAGTTATTGAAGACAGGGAAGAGTTATTGAAGATAGCACATCTTTTTAAAAAAATTGATTTCAGAGAGGAAGGGAGAGGGAGAGAGAGATAGAAACATCAATAAGAGAGAATCATTGATTGGCTGCCTCCTGCACGACCTCCTACTGGGGACCGAGCCTGCAATACAGGCATGTGCCTTGACCAGGAATGCAACCATGACCTTCTGGTTCATAGGTCAATGCTCAACCACTGAGCCACACTGGCTGGCCAAACATAAAACATCTTTAGTGAGGAAGGAAAGGTGAGGGTATGAAGAATGGAAGAGCATGAAGGATTAGAAGAGTAGTTGCTTTGCTTCTTTCCTTCACTGCTAAGTGCATGTGAATCTTTTTGAAGGGTTTCTTACATTCTCTTTTCCTTTTCCTGTATTTTTCTTTCCCTTCTGACTGCCCTTAGCCTGCCTTTTGTTGAAAGCAAAAAGGAGTAGACAGAGATCACAAAGTAGCTAAATTATTTTTTTTCCTAATTCCCATTTCTAGGCAAAAATGTATAAAAATGTGCTTTGTACTTTTCAGATAATGCAAGACATAATCAGAAAATGTTTGGAAATGACTGAGAACTTGTCCTTAAACTCAATTGCGTTTCCAGCCATAGGAACAGGCAATTTGGGGTTTCCTAAGACTGTTTTTGCTGAATTGATCATTTCAGAAGTGTTGAAATTTAGTAGCAACAATCAACCAACAGCTTTACAAGAGGTTTGCTTTGTGCTGCACCCGAGTGATCACGGAAATATTCAGGTACAGCTTCACTCATTTCTGGTTATTTTGTCAATTGAGCCCTATGATATCCAATGTCTTCTTGGTCTAAAGGGTTGTTTCTTCCATGTATTTCCCATGCAGGAAAGTAAAAGAGCACTGTAGACTAGTTGACGCATGGGAATTTTCAAGCAAAGTTATGGATATAGAAATAAAAATTAGCTTCTTATTTAGGAAAATTCCAAGCATGTACAAACATAAACAAAATAGTATAATAAACTCCCTTATAACCATCACTCATCTTCACAATTATCAACCTATGCCTAATATGTTTTATCTCTATCTCCATTTATTGCCTTTTTTCCCCATACTATTTTTAAAATTATTTATTTATATTTAATGGTCACCAGAGAATGTTTTTATTAATTTTTGTTTTTAGAGAGAGAGGAAGGGAGAAAGAGAGAGGAAGAGAGAGAGAGAAAAAGAGAGACAGAAAAAGAGAGAGATGTTCATGTGAGAAACATCGCACACACACTTACTGGGAATTGAACCTGAAACCTAGGTATGTGCCCAACCTACAACCTTCTGGTGTATGGGAAGACACTCCAACCAACTAAGCCACTTTGCCAGGGTCCCCTATTATTTTGAAGCAAATCCAGATATACATTTTATCCATAATCAAGTCAGTATTTATTTTAGACATTGCAATTTAAAAAGTAACAACACCATGGCCCTGGCTGGTGTGGCTCAATTGGTTGAGCATTGTCCCATGCACCAAGAGGTCGCAGGTTCGATTCCCAGTCAATGCCCATGCCTGGGTTGCAAGCTCGATCTCTTTTACGGGGCATGTAGGAGACAGTCAATCAATGTTTCTCTCTCATCGCTGTTTCACTTATCTCTCAAGTCAATAAAAACATAATTTTTTTTAAACAATGAAGGATTTCCCGTCACTTAAAAAAAGTAACAACACCACAATACTCTTTCACACATGAAATAAATTGACAATCATTCCTTTATTTCACCAATTTTCAAGTCAGTGTTCAAATTTCCAACTGTCACATAAATGTTTTGTTTTCATAGCTTATTTGTTTGAATCA
This sequence comes from Myotis daubentonii, assembly GCF_963259705.1. Taxonomy (NCBI): domain Eukaryota; kingdom Metazoa; phylum Chordata; class Mammalia; order Chiroptera; family Vespertilionidae; genus Myotis; species Myotis daubentonii. The sequence continues at coordinate 58,501,916 of NC_081842.1, read as the reverse complement.
GAATTCAAACAAGGCCTATATATTGCAGTGGAGTTGACATTTTCCTTAACCTTCTTTTAATCTATAGTATTTTCTTCCATATGAACACAGAAATTTTTATCTCTAATAATAAAAGCATAATATGCTAATTAGACTGGACAGCCAAACAACCTTCTGGACATTATTCTGTACGCCCTTCCAGACAAAGCTGTGGTGGTGGGGGCCGAGGCAGAGATGGTTAGGGGCAATCAAGCAGGCAGATGAGGGTTAGGTGTGATCCGGCAGTCAGGTGGGCAGTTAGGGGTGATCACACAGGCAGGCCAGTGGTTAGGGGCGATTAGGAAGGCAGTTGATCTGATAGGGGCGATCAGGCAGGCAGGTGAGCATTTAGGGGTGATCAGGCAGGCACATGAGCGGTTAGCGGTGAACAGGCAGGCAGGCAGAGTGGTTAGGGGCAATCGGGCAGGAAGGTAGGCAAGCAGTTAGGAGCCAGCGTTCCTGGATTGAGAGAGGGTTGTCAGACTGCCAGTTTAGGCCTGATCCCGCTGACAGTTGGATATTCCCGGAGAGGTCCCGGATTTTGAGAGGGTGCAGGCTGGGCTGAAGAACACCCCACCCGGGCACTAATTTCATGCAATGGGCCTCTAATACATAATATAAAAGCACAGCTGTGATCCTATAAATAGAAGATTGTCAGGATGAAATACAACTGCAGGATATGGTAAGAATGAACTCAGCATATACCCCCTAGAATAGGAGATTTGGTATCAGAAGGCATAGAGAGTCCATCGACCAGCTCACATTTGCTGAACATCAGCTATGGGTGAGCCGCTGGACTCTACATTATGGGAGAACAAGAGGCATTTAATAAGAGGCCATTATCCTGCCGCCAAGTCCTTAGAGTCCAGTAGAGTAAATGACATTAAGTGTTTGAAAACTTCCATGGTAGTGCAAGAATTAAATGAACAGATCAAGGCTAGCAACCCAGCAGATGTCCATGAATCATTGGACCATTTGAATTTTTAGGTCATTCTTAATTTTTTTCTGAATCTAGATACTACCTTTAAGTTCTTACGAAGCAAGCAATTCTAATCTAAACTCTATTCAGACAACCAAACCACCTGAGCAAGATAATATGGTCTATTTAGTTGGTCTGAATAACTATAGTAATTTCTAGTCAATAAATGTTTTTTGAACAACCCCCCCCTATGATCTGCATAATACAAGGTGATGTGGATCATGGGATGGGTATGTAGCACATACTTCCCCTCCTGTACATCATAATTACTCTGAGAGGCATAAGATTTATACACATAAAATGAACTAAATTAGAGAGAAAGTGCTGAGGTTTTTGAATGGGTGAATAGGGGAGCGAGTCCTATGACATGGACCTGAACCTTCAACTTTCATGATTGCTGTGCAACCCCAGGCCCTGTTTCCTTTCCTAAAGGCTCAGGTTCCTCTGCAAGAATTCAGGAGAAGGATTAGTCTCTACAGATACCTTTACTGTCACTGGAAATAGTATTGATTGTCTGTACATGGCTGGGACACTTTTTCACTTAAGACTTTTGAAGACAGGTAAACTTTGGTTATATTTGCAGACAGAAACAACAACAAATCTTATTGAGATGTTTGAGGTAACAGAGGTTGAAAAACAGCAACCCATGGTCTGAACATGGCCTTTAGATGTGCTTTATTTGGTCTAGTTTTAAAAATTGTTGAATCAGTTGCTAATATTTTGAAATCAAGCATTTCACATAATACTCCAGATGTCCACTGTGACCTAAAATTTCAAACATTCTGACACATTGGGTATGGGTTTCTGTCTGAACAGTTTGCTGTGGCTGAATAGCAGGTGCTTTATAGTCCTCCTGAGTCACATCCTTCACCTTTACACTTGTAGCTTCCTGCCTGGCCACTGGAGGTCTATGAGTCTGACACCCTCAGTCTATAATCTCTTCCAGTCCTTTTCCTTTATTGTATCAGCCTTTTAGCCAAGATGTTACTTGGTACTTGTTGTTTTTTACCAACAAAATTCTCTGTTGCTTGTTTACAAAATAGCGATGATTTTGGAGTGTCACTACCAGGCAAAAAAATGGAATTCATAGGTTCACTAAACCTATAATACAATTTCTTACTCCAAAATGCACTACTCCACTAGCCATTCCTGTTTTGGTATAATTAAGAAGTTAAAAACTGAAGTATCTGTGTTCTTGTGATTGTCTTTCTCTTAACACTGTATTTTTTAACAACTGGCAACTTACTTCCTCTTACCGAATATGAAAGAAATACATATTCATTGTAGAAACTTTGAACAATGCAAAATGCATAAATTATTTTAGTCATATTTCATTCTAGTCTTCTTCTATACATATGTACTTTGCAAAGTGGTGTCATAATAATATAATTAAAGTTAACCTTCTTTCATTAATAGTGTAAAGTGAGTATTTCACTATTCTATTAACTACTCTTTGAAAATGCAATTCCTAATGGCTGCTAAATATTTTAACACAGGGATATACTAAAATGTATTTAACCATTTCCCTATTGGATTTTAAACCGTTGTATTTTCTTCTTGATTTTAATAAAAAGCACTATAATGAATATTTTTGTATTTATATCTTTGTTCCCATTTTGATAATTTTCATGGGATACATTTTTAGAAATAATATATGTATTTTTATAACGTGAAAAATATGCAATGATCATAAGAATACTTTGAGAATTGTTCTCCTATCAGTATTTGTGCATGCATGATCATAAGCTGTGATGAATCAAATTCGTCTGTCTACTAAGGATTGTAGTAATCAAAACTGTCTTTGTGTTTCCAGGCATTTTCAGATGAATTTGACAGAATAGCTAATGGAAATTTCATCAGTGACAAAATTGCCAAGATTCAGAATACACAAGGTTCAGTAAAGATATTTCATTTTTCCTAAATTTATTTCATTTTTTGTTGTTGTTCTGTTTTGGGGTTCAGAAAAAATATTAAATTAAGAAATTATTTCTAGTTGTTAAATGACTACTTAATGATAAGTGAAAGATAGCAGTGATGATTTTTATGAAAAAAAGGTCTATTGGTGAGAAAGGAGATATTAAATCATATTCCATATTCCTGGGCATGCAAGACACTGGCCATGATTGTGCAATCTTGAGTGGAAGATTAAGCAAGCCAAGTTAGATAATTTGTTCATTTTAAAATCTGTACATTTTAAAGTCATAAAGAGGGCTTTAAGTAGTGATGAGGCTAGTATTTCCTAAGGATGATTTGACATGTGTTTTTGGAAATAGGTATATTTAAAGAGACAATACCAACCAAATGCTTCTTCTCTGTCAAATTTGCTGTTACATGTTTGGCTTTATCCTATTTGGAGTTTTCTGAGGCTTCTTGAATCTCAATATGTATGTCTTCCATCAAATTTGGGAATTTTTCAGTCATTTATTCAAATAGTTTCCTGCACTCATCTCTCATCTCCTCTGGGGGCTCCAATAAAATGAATGTTAGACCTTTTGATAGTGTCCTGCCAGTCCCTGAGAATATGTTCTTTTTTTTTCCTTTTAAATTTTTTTCTGTTTTTCAGATTGGATATTTTTTATTGATCTGCATCCAAGTTCACAGATTCATTTCTCTGTCTACTGTTGAGCCTATCCAATGAATGTTTAAAATGTCAGATATTGTATTTATAAGTGCTAAAATGTCCATTTGATTCTTAATTTATAACATATTTCTCTGCAGAGACTCCTATTTTTCCACTCATTCCGAATCATTTCCATTCATTCAAATATATTTAGTTTGACTTCTGGGAGCATATTTATAGTAGATACTTTAAAGTCTTTGATAAGTCCAACATCTGGATCATCTTGACATAAGCATTTATATTGAGTATCTTTACCCTTAAGACCTGCTCACATTTTCTTGGTTCTTTGTATGACAAGCAGTTTGGGATAATAGACTGGTTATTTTCATTATTATGTTGTGACACTTGGGTCTTGTTAAAAAATCTCCTGGAAAATGGTAATTGTTTCAGCAGGTAGTCAGTCAGTTAAGTTCATCCTAACAGTCCTGTCTCACCTTCTCTGGGCAGCGTTCCATGTCACTTCAGTTCTCAGAGCCTTTGCCGTGCTGCTTGGGACGGCTCCCCCATGTGCAGCTCTGCAGTGGGCTTAGGATTTATTCCCGTTTGTCACAGAACAGTGGTCCACCTTCTCCAGCTATCCCCTCAGCAGAACTCCCCTCACACTCTTGGTTTGCAAGAGCCCATTTTATAGGCCTCTCCCCAGAGAGACAGTGTTCTCTTGGAGTTCAAATTGCCTGTTCTGTTGCCACATAACTTTGTGTGATCAGGGTTGTCCTCGGCAAAGTGGGGAGAGAGAGAAAAATAACAGGTATTTCCCACACACAGCCATGTACACTTTTCAGACCACAAGGGCCCTTTTCCCTGAATCTTCTGGATAGAAATACAGAACTCTAAGAGCTTTAACTCCCTGTGGTGCCACTATGGAGTTCTGCAACTAGGGTCACCTTGGGGGTAGGGCCTGGATTTTAAAAAAACAAATCTGGGACTTGTATGCATGCATATAAGCATAAGGATGGATGCAGACAGCAGGGGGTGAGGGTGAGGGCAGGACTGGGGGAGGGGATTATGGGGGGTAAGGACACATTTGTAATGCCTTAATTAATAAAAAATGTATATAATGTTAGAAAAAGAATATCAGGATAAAAAATATTTGATTTCAAAAAACAATATTAAGTATATGTACACATACATTTTTCCAATGGAAGCTGTTTCAATCTACACTAATAAAAGACAAAGATGCTAATTGACCATACCTTTGCCACTCCCTAAGCCACGCCCACCAGCCAATCAGAGCGACCATATGTAAATTAAACCAACCAAGATGGCGGCCGGTAGCCATATATCTGGAGCAAGCAGGAGGCTTGGTTGCCCGGGCAATGGAGGAAGCCAAACTTCCCGCCTGCCCTGAGCTGGCTGTAGCCTCCGCTCATGGCAACAAAGTTTCAATTATAGAAGACAAATAAATTTCAGATATCTGCTTCCAGCTAGCTTCCACTGGGAGCTTGGGTGGCTGGGGGTTGTGGCCAGCTTGCAAACAGCGATCAGCCCCTCACTGAGGCTGGCCACACCCTTATGGGGTGAGGGTCCTTGCTGGGGGGCTTAGCCAGCCTGAAAACAGCCCTCAGCCCCTCACCCAGGCTGGCCAGGGACCCCAGCGGGGACCCCCACCCTGAAGGGGCTGTGGCCAGCCTGCAAATAGCCATCAGGATCTCACCCAGGCTGGCCAGGCACTCTTATATAAGGATAATATGCAAATTGACCCTAACAGCAGAATGACTGGGAATGACTGGTCACTATGACACACAGTGACCACCACAGGGCAGATGCTCAATTTAGGAGCTGCCCTCTGGTGGTCAGTGAGCTCCCACAGGGGGAGCTCGGCTCAGCCACAGCCAGGCTGATGGCTGCCAGTACAGCAGTGGTGGTGGGAGCCTCTCCTGCCTCCTCAGCAGCGCTAAGGATGTCCAACTGCAGCTTAGGCCTGCTCCCCACTGGCAAGTGGACATTCCCTGAGGACTCCCGGGCTGCCAGAAGGATGTCTAACTGCCCGCTTAGGCCCAATCCCCCAGGGAGTGGGCCTAAGCCAGCAGGTGGTCATCCGCTGTGGGGTCCAAGACTGAGAGAGGGCACAGGCTGGGCTAAGGAACCCCCACCCCCCACGAGTGCACAGATTTTTGTGCACCGGGCCTCGAGTTTCTAAATAAAGCTCAATAGGATCTCAAAAAAATTATGGAAAATAAGGAATATCCCTGCCATACTCTTCAGCTCACAGTCCCCCCTTTTCTCAATCCTCTGGTCACAAAGATAGGGATCCTCTGAGAGTTTTGTTACCTGTGCTCATGCAGTTACACAAGTAGGGCCACCCTTGTATCAAAGCAGGGAGAGTAAAGAGGAAAACTTCAAAACTCCACTCTTTACAAGTAGCCTCTTCAGGTTTTGACTCCCCTTCCCAATCTGCCTGCTGTTGCTTACTTTTCAGTCCTCAGTTAGTAGATATTGTATTTGTCCCTTGTTTTAGTTGTAATCAGTTGGAGAGAGCTTCTGACAGGCTGACTTCACCTTGGCCAGCACCAGAAGCCCACATTTGATATGTTTTATCTAAATATGTAAAAGGCTAAGCAACCCTCTGACTGTTCGACTGGTAGGTATGATGTGCATTGACCACTTGACTTGGCAGTGGTGGTTCTCAGGTGACCCACCCCAGAACCAGAGAAAGGGAGCCCGATTCTGGGGTGTGCCACCTGAGAACTGCCCTCTCAAAATCTGGGACCCCTTGGGGGATGTGGGAGAGCTGGTTTTGGCCCAATCCCCACAGGCAAGGCCAAGGGACTGCACCTACCCGAGGGATCCCGCCCACTCCCCATATGCCCTTCAAAACACTGCTGCCCCAGGTGTGGCCGGCTTGCAAGGGACCTCAGGAGGTTGGCTCCAGGGTATGCCTGGCCCATCTCGCCCAGTCCCACCCCGTTGGCCAACTTCTAATTAATTTCCTTTCAATGTACACGAATCCGTGCACCCAGGCACTAATATTTTAAAATCCTTTTTCAGAAACAGACTGTCCTTGGGGCTAAGGGTCAGGACCATATTAAAGACCAGAGATACAGGGTTTGGGATGGAGATGGAGAGAAGTACTGTATGGGAGGGCCACATGTGAGGAGCATGAGACTTAAGTCATTCTTGCTATTGTTAACTTGATTATTAACTCCATTTGTTTTTTCATTTCAGGTTTGTATGGGACTGTTACCAGCCCTGCTTCAGGAGTGTATGAAATGAAAATTGGCCCCATCATCTTCCAGGTGGCCACTGGAGATATTGCTAAAGAAGCAGCAGATGTGATTGTAAATTCAACAACAAAGACATTTGATCGCAAAGCAGGTACTTTACTTGTAGGACTTTTGCTACAGATCCCTTGAAGGAGGGTTTCTATAACCAAACTATTCTACAGTTGCTATAGCCAAACTGATTTCTACAACTTTGGCTTAGTAATATGAATTAATAATTTTAAAATTATTTTGACATGGTTTCCTATAATTGGTATCAGTTATTTCCTAAATTTTTCTTCTTTTGATCAAAAATGCCCAGGTTGTAAGATTCCTTTAATGATGGGGAAAGCATTTAGATAATGAGGCAATCACTGTGATCTAAGTGCACTGTATTGATTTTTTATTCATGTTTGTAAATATGTTGATGTTCTCATGTAGGGGTCTCCAAAGCAATTTTGGAAAAGGCTGGACAAAATGTGGAAATAGAATGTTCTTGTCTAGGTAAGGCACAATGCTGTTTTTCGGTCCTAAAGTATAAGTGGAAGGCTGAATGTGGGAGGCTGTGGGGAGGGAGACAACATATTAATCTTAAAATCATACATTTTACTAAAGAACTCCACTCATAGAGAATTAGAAATGAAGAGGAGTGAAAAGTGAGATCATGGTTAAAAATAGAAGGTAAGCAAGAAAGATTCATCAGAGGTAGTATTTCAGGAGTCTCTTATTGGCGTAAAATGCTTTATTTGACGAAGCAGACATTTTGCTTTGTAAACAATCAGAGAGTAGGTTCAGCATCTGACTTTGCATCTTTTTGTTTTGTGTTTCTTAGCACAACAGCAGAACGATGGTTATATAATTACTGGTGGTGGATCTCTGAAGTGCAAGAATATTATTCATGTCGTTGGTGGAGCTGATGTCAAGAGATCAGTTACCTGTGTTTTGCAAGAGTGTGAAAAACGGAATCACTCGACCATTTGCCTCCCAGCCATTGGGACAGGTTGGTAGCCTCTCAAGGCTAAATTCTTAGGTGTCCCTTTTCCCTTTGATTTCCTGCTGACTTGAATGTAGTTGATGCTGAGTCTGAGTAAGGGCAGCATCCTTACCCCAAGGCAGTCACTGAGGGAATGAGCAAGACATCTGCTCTCTAATATGGAGGGGGAAAAAGGGGAAGGGAAAGGATCAAAGAGAAAGAATGGCCAGCCCCCTTCTCTTATCACCTGTTCCTTTCTCTTTTTCCATCTCTTCCATATCCCACATTATTTAGTATTTAACCTCCCCCTCCATTCCCTCTCCATGGAGAACATCAGTGCATCACCTCCCACCTCCCTGTAACTGACTCCCAGATGAGCATTGCCAAGCCTCTTCTCTCAGCCCTTGAGCAGTGGCTGTGCAGGTTGGCCTTAGGGCATTTCTGCACAGAAACCTTTTTAATCACCTTAACCCAGTGGGTTCTAATGGGTCAGAAACTTAACTCACCACCTTTCTCTTCTCAGCCTTCTTGCCTCTTTCAAGTTTCCTGTTTTTCTCTAACTATATAATGATTGTGTGATTGATTCTCCATATATAAAGATGTGCTTTGGGTTTATCATTAGTAAAGTTATGCTCTTTGAGCTCTTTTCCCAGGGATATGAGTTCTATGCATTGAATTCTGTGCATTGATTAGGAATTTTTGCTTGGTCTCCCTTAAGAGAGCTGGCCAGGGGAGGCAAATTCCGTCAGGCTTGAAGTGGAATGGAGCTGACCCGTTCCAGAGAGGGACCACTGGGTACTGGATTCATCATTCCATTGCTCAGGAATTTAAATTTGAATGTGTGCGGTGGCCTGGTAGGCCCTCCAGAAGTTTAGCCTCAATAAACTCACCCATCCTTGTCACTTTCTGAACCTGCGATTTACCTGGTTCTCCTTGCTTACCTTCTTTGCCTATCTCTATCACCACCTGAGCTGGTCCTTAGACTAATAGATGGGGACAGCTTTCTCTCTTAGTGGTGTTTATGAGTTGAGTTTGACTAGGAGGGATGTAGACAGCTTCTGGCCATAAAGGAAGCCCTCTACCTAGTACCTACAGATATCTGCCCTCAGGGAGAGAATGGGTGGTCAGTGATTCCTGCAAGCACCTCAAGTTCAATGAAAACTCCAAACCCAATTCACTGTCGTCTCTCCCAAAAAACTTATGTCCTGTTATATCCCTGATTATATTACTTTCTATCGAAAATCCTTGACTCTGCCCTCTTTGTCACTCCCATGTTTATTAGTTTATTAATTAGTTTGATTAAATGTTTTCTGAGTGGCTGCCATGTGCCAGGCACTGTGCTGAGGCCTGGAGGATAGAAAGATGAATAACGAAAGGACTCAGTCCACAAGAACCGCCTAGCTCATTGTGAGACAGACATGTAAACAAACAACCACAGTACTGTGTGCCCATGATATACACATGAATGTGTGTGGGTGGCAAAAGAAGGTACATTAGGTCAGGTACACAGGCCAGGTATACAGGCAGTTGGTCTCTAGGTCCTCCTGACTTTATTTCCTAAATATCTCCTTGCTCTGGTCCCCTTTTCATTTAGCCCTTTTTGTTGTCTAACCTTTTATTATAACCTGCTATCTAGACATGGGTTTTCTGCTCCAGTGCCTCCTAAACCCCCCACCACTGGCATGGCAGGCCTTCCAGACTTATTTTTCTCAAAAACAGATCTATTTCCATGAAAACAACAGATGAGGTTGCACATGTCACACCCCTGTTACACAGTTCTAGGCTTTCCTTCAGTTTTCCATACTTCACCTATTGAACACCATTTGTCTTTTACATATTATATGCATGGTGTCCTAAGTGCCTAGATGAGCATCTAGCTTTTGATGGGACACATTAAATATTTGTTGAAAGTGAGTGACTATATCTAAACACTCCTATTTAAATTCATCCAAATATCATAACAACAGCTTTGCAAAGGAGAATTTCCCCCTTTCCCTGCTCATCTAATTAAAAACAAAAGCAAAAAACCTGAACAAACCTTCTTGGTTAGTTTTATGTGGGGTTTGTCTACACTCCCACAATCGTCTACAGAGCCAAGTCACAGAGGTCTACTCTTATTTCTGCAGTAATGGTGGGCACCATCGATGGGGATAAACCTAGTGGGCCCTTAGTCTATCACACCAGGTTTGTCAGGGGACTTCTACACTGTTACCTGCTCTTCCCCCACCCAGTGTGACAGCTGCTGTTCAGATGGGACTGCTTCCATGGTTTTCCATGAGAATTTTCAAGGAACTTGCCATGATCTTACCAAGGCAGTCAGCTGGAGGAAAAAGGGTATGGGGCATGCTTAATTAGGAGACGACCTGCTCAAGTGGCAACCTTAATTCCTGCTAGTCAGCTAAAATCTCACCAAGTGTGAGAAGAGAGACTTCCTGGAGGTTCAACATAACTTGCATGTAATAAAGTATAGAGGATAACAAAGAGCGTAGAGCTCTAGGCGTCTTACAAAATTATCTTAGCATAAATCAAGTCCCCAAAGAAAAAGGATACATTGTAAAGTCAATTGATGATTAAGCAAAACCAGAATTGTTGTCTTTAAAGAGCATGATAATTCAATATGTATTAGTATCTTTTACTTTGGATGTTTTGAGAACAGTAGTGAGCCAAGAAAGATTAACTGTGCTTGGTAACACAGAGAAACACAATGAGCTGGACTCCGCTAAATAGAGCAAATATGAACATCAGACATCAAAAGTTAGATTTCCTTTTTTCATTGTTGGGCTGTTGGCTTCTTGACATCCTGGAACAAGAACTCTCCACTGCATCTAGGGCTTCAAAAGTGTTTGCTGATGGATTGTTAGAAAAGTACATGGAGGTGAAAAATTTGGGGTGTGTGGATGCATTCTTTGAGAATTGGAATCCCTAATTTATTCCTCAGCCTTCTCCAATTGTGTCTTTATTTTTCTAGTCATTTTTATTTGCCTTTCTAGGACGTGCTCAACAAGACCCAGATAAGGCTGCTGAAGCCATAATGGATGCCATTGAAGACTTTATCCAGAAAGGACTAGTGCAGTCTGTGAAAAAAGTTAAAGTTGTTATCTTTCAGCCTCAAATAATGGATGTTTTTTGTGCCAACATGAAAAAAAGAGAAGGCTCTCAGGCTCCCTCACAGTCTATAATGTCTAAAATTGCATGTGAGTTATTGATTTTTATGAAATGCATGTTCCTAATGTTGAGGTCATATGAGAAATAGCTAAATTTGTACATTATTTTTTGTGGTAGTTTATTAGTTTCCCTCAGTTTTATTGATATATAATTGATATATGTCACTGTTTAAGGTGTACTGCATAATGGTTTGACTTTACATATGTTACTGCAATATGTTTAGTTAGTATCCATCATCTCATACATGTCTTAAAAAAGAAAGAAAAATGATTTTATTTCCTTGTGATGAGAACTCTTGGAATTAACAGCTTTCATATATATCATACAGGTGTGTTAACTATAGTCATCATGCTATACATTATATCCTTGGTCATTATTTATCTTGGAACTGGAAGTTTGTATATTTGACCTCTTTTTTCAATTTCCCCTTCTCCCACTCCACCTATGGGAACCACAAATGTGATCTCTTTCTATGAGTATGAGTTGTTGTTTTTTTAGCTTCCACGTATAAGTGAGATTTTTAAAAATACGTATTTTTAATGATTTCAGAGAGGAAGTGAGAGGGAGAGAGAGAGATAGAGAAACATCCATGATGAGAGAGAATCATGGATCGGCTGCCTCCTGCACGCCCCCTACTGGGGATCGAGCCCACAACCTGGGCATGTGCCCTTTACCAGAATTGAACCCAGGATCCTTGTGTCCTCAGGCCAAGGATCCATTTACTGAGCCAAACCGGCTAGGGCTGTGAGATCTTATAGTATTTGTCTTTTTCTGTCTGCCTTGAATCGGCTAATCTTTAATGAACTATCAGAAAGAAAAATTAAGAAAACAATCCCATTTACAATTGTATCAAAAAGAATAAAATATCTAGGAATAAATTTAACCAAGAAGGTAAAACTGATAAGACACTGATGAAAGATATTGAAGAAGACAAAATAAATGCAAAGATATTATGTGCTCACGTATTGTAAGAATTAACATTTTTAAACTATCCATTCTTCCTTAAGGAATCTACAGATTCAGTGCAATCCCTATCCATATTCCAATGGAATTTTCTCAGAAACACAGCAAACAATTGTAAAGTTTGTATGGAACCACAAAAGACCCCAAATAGCAAAAGCAATTTTGAGACAGAATGAAAAAGGTAGAGGCATCACAATTCCTGATTTGAAAGTATATTACAGAGCTACAGTAATCAAAACAGTAGGGTATTGGTGTAAAAATGAAGCATAGATCAATGGAAGAGAATAGAGAGCCCAGAAAGAAACCCATGCATATATGGTCAATTAATTGATAACAAAAGAGCCAAGAATATAAAATGGGGGAAGGGTAGTCTCTTTAATAAATAGTTTTGGGCACCTACTTCAGTAGCACATATCTATCTATATAAATAAAAGTCTGTTTGTTTTTTTTGGATTTTAAAAGAAAAAAAATATTTGCCTATTAGCTAGTTCTCCCTTTCTCCTTTCCTCTGTTCCTCCCTCCCTACCTTCTTTCCTTCTTTTTTCTTTTTTCTTTTTGACAGAATGACTGGTTGACCAGTCACTATGACACACACTGACCACCAGGGGCAGATGCTCAATACAGGAGCTGCCACATGGTGGTCAGTGCATTCCCAAGGCCAACCTCCTGCGGTCCCTCCCTCTGGCTGGCCAAACTCCAATAGTCCCTCCACCATGGAGGCTGGACCAGATTATCCCAGATTGGCCCTGATCAGGACTGGGTGGGAAGGCCAGGCCAAGGGACCCCCCATCCTGTGCACAAAATTGTGCACCAGGCCTCTAGTGCTAAAATAAATGCTGTTAGGAAAACTGGACAGCCATGCAAAAGAATGAAACTAGCCACTATCTTTTTTTAAAAATATATTTTATTGATTTTTCACAGAGAGGAAGGGAGAGAGAAAGAGAGTCAGAAACATCAATGAGAGAGAAACATCGATCAGCTGCCTCCGCACATCTCCCACTGGGGATGTGCCCGCAACCCAGGTACATGCCCTTGACTGGAATCGAATCTGGGACCTTTCAGTTCGCAGGCCGACGCTCTATCAACTGATCCAAACCTGTTTCGGCCTAGCCACTATCTTACACCATAAACAAAAATCCACTCAAAATAGATTAAAGACTTGAATGTAAGACCTAAAACCATAAAAACATCTAAAAGAAAACATAAGGGGTAAGCTTCTTAACATCAGTCTTGACAATAATCTTTTGGATTTGACACCAAAACACACACAGCAAAAGCAAAAATAAACAAGTGGGAATATATCAAACAAAAAAGCTTCTGTAGATCAAAGAAAACCATCAATATTTTTCTACTGAATGGGAGAAAATATTTGCAAATCATATACCTGATTAAGGGTTAATATAAAAAATATATAAAGAAGTCATACAACTCAATAGAAAAAACCCAAACAATCCAATTTAAAAATGCACAGAGCAGATGAAAAGACATATTTTTTCCAAAGAAGATATACAAATGGCCAACAGATACATGAAAAGGTTCTTAGCATCACTAATCATCAGGGAAATTCAAATGAAATAATAATGAGATATCACTTCACACATATTAGAATGCTATTATGGAAAAGACAAAAAATAAGTGTTGACAAAAATGTGGAGAAAGGAGAATCCTTGTGCACGGGGAATGTAAACTGGTATAGCCACTATGGGAAAGAGTAGGAGGTTCCTAAAAAAATTAAAAATATAACTAACACATGATCCAGTAGTTACACTTCTGGGTATTTATCTGAAGGAAAGTTAATCATTATCTCTAAAAGATATCTGCTGCACCACATTTTATAGAAGCAGTATTGAGATAGCCAAGGCATGGAAACAACAACATTGGCAAAATGCATGGATAAAGAAGATGTGGTATATACAGCGTGGGACAAAAGTAGGTTTATAGTTGTGATTATGTGAAACTGAGTTTATTCTTGTATAACAACTTATAAATTATTGCATTACTAGAGGCAAGGTGAACAAATTCATGCACGGGTGGAGTCCCTCGGCCTGGCCAGCAATTGGAGCTGTGGGAGTTTGGCTGATCATGGGAGCTTGGCTGTGGGAGTGCACTGACCATCAGAGGGAAGGTCCTGCTTTGAGCACCTGCCCCTGATGGTGCGCACATGTCATAGCTACCAGCCAGTCATCTGGTTTTAACAGTTGCTTAGGCTTTTATATGTATAGATTTTCCATATGGACAACTGTAAACCTACTTTTGCCCAATCCTGCATAGATGATGGAATATTATCCAGTCATAAAATGAGAAATCCTGTCATTTGCACCAACATGGGTGGACCTTGAGGGCATTATGCTAAATGAAATGTCAGACAGAGAAAGACAAATAATGTATAATAAGTCTAACCTGTGGAATCCAAAAAATTCTGAATACAGATAAAGAGAACAGATTAGTGGTTGCCAGAGGTGGGGTGGTGGGAGGTGGGAAAAATGGGGGAAAATGGTCAAAAGGTACACACTTCCAATTATAAGATTAATAAGTCCTACAAATGCAATATACAGCATGGCAACTATAAAAGAAAAAAGAAGGAAAGAAGGTAGGGAGTGAGGAACAGAGCAAAGGAGAAAGAAAGGGAGAACTAGCTAATAGGTAAATATTTTTTTTTCTTTTAAAATCCAAAACAATTGATGCATTCCCTTGTGTTTATGTTTTAGCATTTTTCGACTTCTCAAAGCAACCTTCCCCCAAACAAAAGCCTTTGGTTTTGGAGAAGAAAACAGAATCAGCAATTTTTCAGGTGTGTGGTGAAAATGAAACATCTGTACAAAATGCCCTCTTCTGCCTACAGAATCTGATGGAAAAGGAACAGAGTCTTTACACCAGTGAAGAGGAATGTATCAGAGACTTTGATGAAAAGGAGTATCAGGAATTGAATAAGGTGCAGAAGGACTTGAATATTTTTGTGGACTTGGACCATCAGAAACCTTTGATTAAGGTTTCAGGAATTAGCAGAGATGTGGAAAAGGCTAGAAATGCAGTTGAGGAGATGATCAAGACAGTTAGATCAGCCAAAGAGCAGGAATCCAGAGCTGATTATATCACTGAGTTTGTAGAATGGCAATATGACGACAATAACACTTTTCGTAGTTTTGACAAAATGACCAATATGAAATTGGAGGAGGCAAGAAAAAAACAGGGAAAAACAGTTGATGTCCAAATTAATAATCAGAACTACACAGTGGACGTGAAAACATGCTTTGCTACAGATGCAAACGGACACAGTTTACAAATTCAGCGCATTATGAAACCTCAAGGTGAGTCAAACTTTCACGCTTGTTATCCACTATTTTACACTTACTTTGGGCATAACACTATTTTGTACGTCTATAAACATTGTAGTCAAGTCGATAGAATTCAAGTAACTCATATGAATTAAAATAGAAAACGTATCGAGTTGGGAAGATACAGCCTGGGTGAGTCTAACATCCTGAGGATGACCATCTTAGTGGTAACATAGTCAAACCTTGCCTTTTTAAAAATTGTTTTATTGCTTAAAGTATTACAAAGGGTATTACATATGTGTCCTTTTTTCCCCCCCGCCCTTGACAATCCCCTGGTCTCCCCTACCCTCCAGTGTCTTATGTCCATTGGTTATGCTTATATGCATACAAGTCCTTCGGTAGATCTCTTACCCTCCCCTCCAGCCCCCCAACCCTCCCCGGCCTTCCCGCTGTAGTTTGACAGTCTATTTGAGGCTGCTCTGCCTCTGTATCTATTTTTTGTTCATAAGTTTATAATGGTCTTTATTATCCATAAATGAGTGAGATCATGTGGTATTTTCCTTCATTGACTGGCTTATTTCACTTAGCATAATGCTCTCCAGTTTCATCCAAGCTATTGCAAATGGTAAGAATTCCTTCTTTTTTATAGCAGCATAGTATTCCATCATGTAGATGTAGCACAGTTTTCTAATCCATTCGTCTACTGAGGGGCACTTAGGCTGTTTCCAGATCTTAGCTATGGTGAATTGTGCTGCTATGAACATAGGGGTGCATATATCCTTTCTGATTGGTGTTTCTGTTTTCTTGGGATATATTCCTAGAAGTGGGATCACAGGGTCAAATGGGAGTTCCATTTTTAGTTTTTTGAGGAAACTCCATACTGTCTTCCACAGTGGCTGCACCAGTCTGCATTCCCACCAGCAGTGCACAAGTGTTCCTTTTTCTCCACATCCTCTCCAGCACTTGTTGTTTGTTGATTTGTTGATGATAGCCAGTCTGATAGGTGTGAGATGGTACCTCATTGTTGTTTTGATTTGCATTTATCTGATGATTAGTGACTTTGAGCATGTTTTCATATGTCTCTTGGCTTTCTGAATGTCCTCTTTTGAAAGGTGTCTATTTAGGTCCTTTGCCCATTTTTTGATTGGATTGTTTATCTTCCTTTTGTTAAGTTGTATAAGTTCCCTGTAAATGTTGGAGATTAAACCCTTATCGGTGATAACATTGGCAAATATGTTCTCCCATGCAGTGGGCTTTCTTGTTGTTTTGTTGATGGCTTCTTTTTCTGTGCAGACGCTTTTTATTTTGATGTAGTCCCATTTGTTCATTTTCTCTTTAGTTTCCAATGCCCTAGGAGCTGTATCGGTGAAGAAATTGCTTTGGCATATGTCTGAGATTTTGTTGCCTTTGGATTCTTCTAGTATTTTTATGGTTTCCCATCGTACATTTAAGTCCTTTATCCATTTTGAGTTTATTTTTGTGTATGGTGTAAGTTGGTGGTCTAGTTTCATTTTTTTTGCATGTATCTGTCCAATTTTCCTAACACCATTTATTGAAGAGACTGTCTTGACACCATTGTATGCTCTTGCCTCCTTTGTCAAATTGGTTCGGGTCGATTTCTGGGTTCTCTATTCTATTCCAATGATCTATATGTCTGTTCTTGTGCTAGTACCAGGCAATTTTGAGAACAGTTGCTTTGTAATTCAGCTTGGTATCTGGTATTGAGATCTCACCTACTTTATTCATTCTCAGGATCGCTGCAGCTATTCGGGGTCTTTTTTTATTCCAGATGAATTTTTGGAGAGTTCTTTCTAGGTCTGTGAAATATGCTGTTGGTATTTTAATGGGAAGTGTGTTGAATTTATAGATTGTTGTGGGTAGTATGGACATTTTAATGATGTTGATTCTACCAATCCAAGAACATGGTATGTTCTTCCATCTGTTTATGTCTTTCTCTATCTCTTTTTTCAACGTCCTGTAGTTTTCTGAGTAGACGTCTTTTACCTCTTTAGTTAAGTTTATTCCTAGGTATCTTAATTTTTTTGGTGCGATGGTAAATGGGATTGTTTTTTTATTCTCCCTTTCTGAAAGTTCACTATTGGTGTATAGAAATGCCATAGATTTCTTGGTGTTAATTTTGTATCCTGCTACATTGCCAAATTCATATATTAAGTCTAATAGTTTTTTGATGGAGTCTTTAGGGTTTTTTATGTATAATATGTCATCTGCAGATAAGGACAGTTTTACTTCTTCTTTTCCAATTTGGATGCCTTTTATTTCTTCTTCTTGTCTAATTGCAATGGCTAATACTTCCAGTAGTATGTCTAACAGGAGTGGTGAGAGTGGGCATCCTTGTCTTGTTCCTGTTCTTAGGGGAAATGGTGTTAGTTTTTGTCCATTGAGTATGATGTTGGCTGTGGGTTTGTCATATATGGCTTTTATTATGTTGAGGTATGATCCTTCTATTCCCTCCATGCTGAGAGTTTTTATCAGAAATTGGTGTTGGATTTTGTCAGATGCTTTTTCTGCATCAATTGATATGACTGTGTGGTTTTTTTTCCTTTCAATTTGTTTATGTGATGTATCACGTTTATTCATTTGCAGATATAGTACCATCCTTGCATCCTCCCTGGGATAAATTCTACTTGGTCATGGTGTATGATCTTTTTGATGTACTGCTGGATCCACTTTGCAAAGATTTTGTTGAGGATTTTGGCATCTATGTTCATGAGGGATATTGGCCTGTAATTCTCTTTCATTGTGTGTTGTCTTTACCTGTTTTTGGTATGAGGGTGATGCTGGCTTCATAGAATGAGCTTGGAAGTGCTCCTTCCTCTTGGAATTTTTTGTAGTAGTCTGAGGAGGATAGGTTTTAGTTCTTCCTTGAATGTTTGGTAAAACTCCCCTTAAAGCCATCGGGTCCTGGGCTTTTGTTTGATGGAAGCTTTTTGATGACTGCTTCAATTTCTTCCATAGTTATCGGCCTATTGAGATTTTTAGATTCTTCCTGATTGAGTTTTGGAATATTACATTTTTCTAGGGATGTGTCCATTTCCTCCAGGTTGTCTTGTTTGTTGGAGTAGAGTTGTCCACAGTATTTTTTAACAATCATTTGTATTTGTGTGGGGTCTGTTGTTATTTCGCCTCCATCATTTCTGATTTTGTTTATTTGGGTCCTCTCGCTTTGCTTCTTGGTGAGCCTGGCTAGAGGTTCATCAATCTTGTTTATCCTTTCAAAGAACCAGCTCTTGGTTTCATTGATTTTCTGTATTGTTTTTTTAGTCTCTGTGTCATTTATTTCTCCTCTAATCTTTATTATCTCCTTCCTTCTACTCACTCTGGGGTTTTCTTGTTGCTCTCTTTCTAATTCTTTGAGTTGTAGAGTTAGATGATTTACTACCATTTTTTCTTGTTTTTTGAGATAGGCCTGTAGAGCTATAAACTTCCCTCTCAGGATTGCTTTCA
Source organism: Myotis daubentonii (assembly GCF_963259705.1). NCBI lineage: Eukaryota > Metazoa > Chordata > Mammalia > Chiroptera > Vespertilionidae > Myotis > Myotis daubentonii. The sequence continues at coordinate 58,483,258 of NC_081842.1, read as the reverse complement.
TTGCGTCCCATGGGTTTTGGATTGTTGTGTTTTCATTGTCATTAGTTTCCAGGATGTTTTTAATTTCTTCTTTGATCTCATTGGTAACCCAATCAATATTTAATAGCATGCTATTCAGCTTCCAAGTGTTTGAGTATTTTGGGTTGTTTTGATTGCAGTTTATTTCTAATATTATGCCATCGTGGTCTGAGATGATGCTTTTTATGATTTCAATCTTCTTGAATTTGTGGAGACTTTGTTTTTGACCCACTATGTGGTCTAGTTTTGAATGTGTCTTATGAGCACTTGAGTGGAATGTATATTCGTGGCTTTGGGGTGAAATGTTCTGAAGATGTCGATTAAGTCCTTCTGATATAGTGAGTCATTTAGGATTGCTGTTTCTTTGCCGATTTTTTGTCTGGAGGATTTATCCAGTGATGTCAGTGGTGTATTAAAGTCCCCTACCACGATTGTATTGTTGTCGATCTCTCCCTTGATATCTTCCAGGAGTGTTTTTATGAATTTGGGTGCTCCTGCATTGGGTGCATATATGTTTATCAGGGTTATATCCTCTTGTTTTATTGATCCGTTTAGTATTATGAAGTGGCCTTCCTTATCTCTTGTTATGGCCCTCACTTTGCAGCCTATTTTGTCAGATATAAGTATTGCTACCCCAGCTTTTTTTTTCATTTCCATTTGCCTGAAAGATATTTTTACATCCCTTCACTTTCAGTCTGTGTGAGTCCCTTATTCTGAGGTGGGTCTCTTGTAGACAGCAAATATATGGGTCATGGTTTTTTATCTATTCAGCCACTCGATATCTTTTGATTGGAGCATTTAGTCCATTTACGTTTAAAGTTATTATTGAAAGATACTTGTTTGTAGCCATTTTTATTTTTTGTGCCTGTTTTGTTTCTTATCTTTGTATTTCTTCTTTTCACACCAGTCTCTTTAGCTTTTCTTGCATTGCTTTCTTGGTGGTGATAAACTCCCTTAGCCTTTTTTTGTCTGTGAAGCTTCTTATTTCCCCTTCAATTTTGAATGATAGCCTTGCTGGATAGAGTATTCTTGGTTTCAGTCCTTTGCTTTGCATCACTTTGTAAATTTCCATCCATTCTTTTCTGGCCTGATGTGTTTCTGTTGAGAAATCATTTGATAATCTAATGGGAGATCCCTTGTATGTAACTTTCTGTCTCTCTCTTGCAGCCTTTAAGATTCTCTCTTTGTCCTGAACATTTACCATGGTGATTATGATGTGTCTTGGTGTGGGTCTTTTTGGGTTCACCTTGTTTGGGACTCTCTGGGCTTGTGTGACTTTTTTCTTCCCCACCTCAGGGAAGTTTTCTGATATTATTTCTTCAAATCGGTTTTTCTAACCCTTGTTCCTCTTTCTATTGTGCTGGCACCCCTATTATTCGTATGTTGTTTCGTTTCATGTTGTCCCATAGCTCCCTTAGGTTCTCCTACTGTCTTTTAATTTTTTTCTCCAATTGCAGTTCAGTTTTGGGTGTGTTTTGCTTCCTTGTCTTCTAATTCGCTAATTCGGTGCTCTGCTTCTCCTAGTCTACTGTTGAAACTTTCAATGGTGTTTTTTATTGCAGCTATATCACTCTTCATTTCTTCTTGGTTCTTACATAATTTGTTGATTTTTTCATCTGTTTCTTCTTGCTTCTTGCATAAGTTGTTGATTTTTTCCTCCATCCGGTTTATGCATTCTAGGACCCTTAATCTGAATTCCTTTTCTGTCATGCTGAATGCCTCTGTTTCACTTAGCTGCTTTTCTGGCGAGTCCTCCTTTTCTTTCCTTTGGGGGTTTCTTTGTCCTGCCATGTTTGATCTCACTGACCTATCTAGATGTTGAGTCGTTCAGGGGCTACTCCTTGGGTGGCAGTGGCTTCTCAGGCTGTGGTTGCTTCTCGGGTGTTTGTGGTAGCAGCTGCTCCTCAGTTGGCAGCAGCTCCTCTGGTGGGTGCTGTTCACAGCTGTGGTGGCTCCTCTGGCTGGTGGAGGGAGGCTTCACACATAGCTGCTGTTCCTCAGACAGAGGGTGTGCTGATCACAAGGCTGCTGTTCCTTGAATGGGGGTGGGCTACACACGCAGCTCCTACTCCTTGAACTGGGGAGGACTGCTACGTGGCTGTTGATGCTTGGATGGGGGCTGGCTGCGCGCTGCTGTTGTTCCTCTGATGTGGTGGGCTGCTTGTGGGGCTACTGCTCCTAGGACTTGGACAGGTTGATTGCAAGTCTGTTGCTCCTCGGCCGGGGTTGGGCTGCTTGCGAGGCTGCTGCTCCTTGGACGGGAGTGAGCTGCACACGTGGCTGCTCCTCCTCAGATGGGGATGTGCCACTCACCCGGCTGCTGCTCGTCGGACAGGTGCAGGCTGTTGTGGCTCTGCTCCTCAGACCGGTGCGTCTTGTGCAGGGCTGCTGCTTCTTGGACGTGGGCAGTGCTCATGTGGCTGCTGCTCCTCGGACCGGGGTGGGCTGCTGCTGCTCCTCGAATGGGGCCAGGCTGCTCGCAGAACTGCTGCTCCTCGGATTTGGCAGGCTGCTTGTGTGGCTGCTGCTGCTTGGACAAGGGCAAGATGCTTGTGCAGCTGCTGCTTCTTGGACTAGTGCAGGGTGTACGCAGCTGCTGCTCCTCGGATGGGGGCAGGTTGTACTGGGCTGCCGCTCCTCAGACGTAGGAAGACTGCTCGTGCGGCTGCTGCTTCTCGGACAGGTTGCACTGCTCGCGTGGTTGCTCCTCTTCAACCAGGGAAGCGGGCCGCTCACACAGCTGCTGCTCCTTGGACAGGGGCAAGCCACATGAGGCTGCTGCTCTTAGGCTCCACACTGGCTGATCATGGCGCTGATGCTCACGTGGTTGAAAAAATAATGTGAAAAGAAGTAGGAAATAAAGAACAAACAAAAAAAAGGAGAACAAAGAAAAAAGCAAAAAAAAAAGGCTAACAAAATAATAATAATTAAAAAATAAAAATGAAAAATTGAAATGTCATTCCTTTGGCTGGCTTAAGATCCCAGTTTTCTGGAATGCCTGTGATTTTTTTTTGTTGTTGTTGTTGTCGTTGTCATTGTTGTTGTTGTTGTCATTGCTGGGACTCAAACCTTGCCTTTTTGTAGTTCACAAGCTTCCTAGAGCCAGTTCTTCTGGGAGGTAATGGCTGCTTCAGTCGGGAGCGGGACAGTCTTGAGCTTTAACAAAAAGTGGCCCAAGGTTTTATTTAGAACAAAAGGAAGAAGACAGCCTGCTCAGAAAGTGGGCACTTTCTGCCTCTGTGATTGGTACCCAGAGAGGCCCCAGAGCCTGCAGGATCTCCCAGAGGTAACTGCCTCCTCTGCCCTGAAAATAAAGTTCCTAGACACACACATAGGAAGCAGCCTACGATTCTCTGACTGGATCTGCTTCTGTGAAGGGAATGCTTATCTCATATTGAGGTGAGACAGACTTCCAACCACAGAAGTCCCTCACTGAAAACTAGAAAAATGGCTTCCTTTTCAGTACATTCTCTTCATCTTTTGGGAGATCAGTTGGAATGAATTCCTCATACCCTGAGCAAGCCTGGGTCAATGAGAACTCAAGAATAAAATTTCATTTAGCAGAAGAGGAGATGGAGTTGCAACCACAAACTGCCACATAGCAAAACCCACCCACCCACTCAACTAAGGATGTTGTGAAGAATAATGAAAGAACAGATGTGGATGGCCTTGTGGTGGGAGCTCTAGCAAAAATCCATGCATTTGTTAACAAGAGAATAGCGACTATTTAAAACATCGCAGGGAATAATTGATTATTGAATTATGACAGATTGGAGACTGAGCAGAATATGCAGTGTAGTCACACTACACCAGCACTTCTCATATCTGGGCATGATAAAAACTTGTGAAGATGTAGGGACACAGGTCCATCCTTCAAAGATTTTGATAAGCATTAGAGTTGGTTCTCTGGTGGTCTGTGGTCTATGCTTTGAAAAACTTTCTCCTAGAAATATAAGATATGTATTGAATACATTGAATCAGGAGCTTGTAAAAGAAGAACACACATGCTATTCGGTTTTTTGAAGCATACCAGGGAGGGAGACTGTGTAGATGAGCCTTCCTAGGTACAGAGTGTCCTCAAATGTCTACTTTGCAGTTGAGATCCCTGGACACTGGAGTGATATGAAGCAGCAGCGTGTCTGTCTGGTTGAGCTACAGCCTGGCCAACCAGAATACAGCAAAGTGGCAGATGCCTTCAATCAGACCTGCTCACAATTCAAGATAGAGAAGGTAAGCATTCTGATGACATGGAGTTTCTTAATGGTGAAAATAAAGGGTATCATGTTTCTGGATAAATACATTTATATTTACTTCCTATCATATTTTTAACCCAGAATTAGAATATTTCATGGTAATTAGATTTTAGATTCTAGATTTTCCTCATCTCCCCATAATTCCTGAGACATTAGTACTGAGATTTTTGAGTCAGTTATTACAAGGTAACAGATTGCAATATGATATTAGAATACTGAAGACATATATTTCCTTTGTGAAGCAAGCTAATAAAAATTCAAAGTATGGCTTCAAAGTTGGAGTTGATAAGAAGCATACCACCACAGAGAGACAGGTGAAGGGTCCTCAGGGTTGGGTTATGTGCCTTTGTCCCAATGTTCGCAGGCCAACAGTGCTTGCTTCTTTAGTAGACCCACTGGTCCTTTCACTGTTCATCTCATTTACTAGTATTTTGACATCTCCTACTCTTAAAAATTAATTTTTCTATTTGAAATTTGTGTTCTTTCTTGACTTCTATGGCAATAATACTTTGAAGTTTTCTTCTTCATTAATTAATTCGTTATCACTGGTATCTGTTTCTCCTCCAAAGCTCTCATCCTAGCATTACCCACAGGATTTATACTTTGGTCTTTCTGTCTCTGCACTTCACCAGGGAATGTTTTTACCCTTCATGGATGCAGCTATTATTTTAATGTCAATAGCTCTCAAATCAACATATCACCAACCTGGATCTTTGACTCTAGCTCTAGAACATATTCCCAGTGGACTAAGAATATCTCCACTTGATTATGTATCTGCTATATCAATTTCCTAAAACTTAACTCATCATCTCATAGTAATTATCTTCCCCTCCCTTCTTTTTTCTGATCTAGGTTCCACCACATCCTGAGTAAAGCTAGAGAATTTTTTTGTCTAGTTTTACATATGTCTTCTTTTTTCCTGATTGACCACCCAAAGCTAGAGATTTTTGAGTTCCTTCTCTTCATCCATAATAATGAGTGTGCCAATAAGGCCTACAATTCCTGTCTTTGCAAATTTTTTTTTACTTTCTATTTGCATGGCCACAACTGTTCTTTAGAACTGGGGCCACGCCCCAAACTCCAATGTGAGGGGTTGCTCTGATGAACTCCAGCTGCTTCTCCCAAGAGAGTGAACCTGGGACAAGTGCATTTATATGTTAAGTGACTGGAGAACACCAAAGTCTTAGCATCGCTCCAGACTTCAGAGGCCTAATTCTCAGCCTGACCTCCCTGTGCTGTGCAGTCAGACTACATTGCTATTTACTGCCCTGGCCTGGAATCCTGATTTCCTCCATTATGTTGTCACCCTTCTGTTGCCAATTCAAGGGTGCCAGTGCCTTTTGGTCCCCTTTGTGGTACTCAATCCCATTATGTCTATTCATGTAGTTAAGCACATAATAATTCAAAAAAGTTTTGAAATGTCCTAAGAGATATATACCAGAGAGAAACCAAGATAGTGGCTAAGGAAAACGCTGCCACTTGCATCCTCCCACAACCACATCAAAATTACAACTAAAATACACAACAACCATCATTCAGAACCACCTGAAATCTGCTGAATGGAAGTCCTACAACTAGAGAATTAAAGAAGAAAGCACCCTGAGACTGTCAGAATGGGCTGGTCTGACACCCACCTGTGGCATGTTTTTAATCGGGAGGGAGGGATATCCTGGTTGAGGAGGACTCCCATGAGGAACAAGAGGTCCCAGCCCAATACCAGGCCCCAAGCCCAGGGTTCCAGTGCTGAGAAGAGAACTCCCCATGACATCTATCCAGCTGTAAAACCCAGCAGACATTGTGTCTGAGTGACACGGAGGCTACTGGAATCCCAGGCAGTTCCTCTTAAAGGGCCCATGCATGGACTTAGACTCATTACTTCTGAGCTCCAGCGCTGGGGCAGCAGCATGAAAGGATCAAGGGACATATGGGGACATAAATTGTCTGGCAGCAGGGCAACCATCTTCTCCCTCCTTCTTTTGGTTATTGTTGGCATCCCTAACCCTTTTCCTTTTCAACTTCCTATAACTGTGTATTTAGGATAATAGCATATACTTGAGTTTTGTTTTTTTATTCATCAATTTGGAGCATTTTTACCTTTTAAAAATATGTTTTTTAATGATATCAGAGAGAAGAAGAGAGAGAGAGATAGAAACATCAGTGATGAGAGAGAATCATTGATTGGCTGCCTCCTGCACATTCTCTACTGGGGATAGAGCCCACAACCCAGGCATGTGCACTTACCAGAATCAAACCTCAGCCTTCTGGTTCAAGGGTGGATGCTCAAACACTGATCCACCCTGGCTGGGTCAGTCTTTATCTTTTAAATTGAGTACTTAGTCTGTTTAATGAATTTACTGATATGTTTGGGTTTAAACATGCCATATTAATCTTTTTTCTTATGTATCACTTGTACTCTGCTCCTTTTCTCTCTTTTCCTGCCTTATATTACATTAAGTATTTTTATCATTTCATTTTTATGCCCTATTAAAATGTTCATTATATATCCTATTATAATCCTGTCATTGGTTACTTAGGGATTATTAAACTCTAGTGCAAATTTCCCAAACAATGCAGTCAACTTTGAACACTTTAAACACATTTATCCCTCTTGTCTCTTGTACTACTATTAACTGTATTTTCATTCTATGTATATTTGAAACCCTATAAAACATTTTAATTTTTTAATACAGTCATTGTATATTTACCCTTGTAGCTCACTGTCCTTCCATTCTTCTTGCATTTTCATGCCTACACCTTGGGATCATTCTCCTTCTGGTTTTACTTTTCTTTAGGGTGTAGATCTGGTTGTGATGTTTCTGGTAGTCTAGTTTTTGTCTGAAAATATCTTCATTTCACTTTCATTCTTTTGAAAGATATTTTTGCTAGGTGTAGAGTTCTTCACCTAGTCTTCTAAGTCAGTTATTTTCTTTAAGCACTTTGAAGGTGTATTCTATTATCATCTGACTTTTTCCCCCCACTCTGCACTGCCCCTTCTATCTTGGAACTTGGTCCATCAAATCCTTGCTGCCTTCAAACAGCTATCCTCCCCACCCCCAAGCCCTTCTAATAGTTGTTGGCAAGAGGATTGGTCTGATACAAATAGTTTACTTCAGCCAGAAGCCTGCAGCTAACATAATCCTACTAAGTAAAGTTTTAAGATTTATTTGCAGTGTTTTTTTAACCTTATAATTTATCACATTAGGAATATAGAATCAGATTGCTGTTTTCAAAACTTCTTGAAGTAATTGTTTTCTTTGTGTGGTTATTAAATTTGAGAAAGCTGGGTGCTAGCTTCAGCAGCTCCTATACTAAGAAAAAGGTGAGGAGCAAGAATGAAAAGACTAAGGAGTAAGAATTATTTCAAAACTCTAAGATGAAATTTTTAAGGCTTTTGGAAGATGAGAAAAAAGAAATAAAATTTAAGGTAAATAGAAACAAAATGAAAGACAGTTTAAAGATTAGAAACTTAATTGTAGATAAAAAGAAAAATAAAATTTAAAATCACAAATCAGATTAACAGAGAGCATGATAATGCAGAGACTTTGAGCTAGAGGTCAAGCTGTATCTTAATGAAAAAATAGGAATCCTAAAACTGAAAAAAACAAACCAACCAAAAGATGGCAGGTAACAGTATTCGAACTGAGAGTCCTTTAGAATAGAAGAAGATTCTGACAACTTTATGGAACTACCACTACCTATTGATTAGGGAAGTTCTGAGGCTGATCTGCAATCCAGGATCCAAGGAGTTTTCATTGAATTTGCTGAATTTTTACTTATAAAAAATAGTGGTCATGCCCTGGCCAGTGGTGGGTCCATTGGTTGGAGTGCCATCTGGAACACCAAAAGGTTTTGGGTTTGATTCCTGGTGGGGGCACATACGTAGGTTGTGGTTTTGAGTCTTCTTTGGGCACATATGGGAGGCAATAGATCGATGTTTCTCTTTCATATAAATGCCCTCCCACACCTATCTCTATCTCTATCTATCTCTATCTATCTCTATCTCTATCTCTATCTCTATCTCTATCTCTATCGCTATCTCTATCTCTGTCTTTTTACCTTTCCTCTCTCTAAACATATCCTCAGGTGAGGGTTAAAACAACAAAAAAATAGTGATCATGTTTCATTTGCTGTATCTGCCACAGACCCTTGGCACTAACAGAATTTTTTTCCTTATTGATTTGCAGATTGAGAGAATCCAGAATCGAAGTCTCTGGCAGTTCTACCAGACAAAGAAAAAAACCATGGATGACAAGAATGGCCATACACAAAATGAGCAGCTGCTCTTCCATGGGACAGATGCTGACTCCTTGCCACATGTCAATCAACATGGCTTTAACCGCAGTTATGCAGGAAAGAATGGTAAGGAAGTAAGTCACGTGGCTGCTCCAAAGGAGGTCTCACCCAAGAGAAGCCAAGCTGGCTCAGGGGTCCCGCGGATTGCATTGTGCTCCCTCATGGCTCATGGGTGCAGCCAAAGTTTCAGGTCAGACTCACTATGTTTCCTCCCAAAGGGGCTGACTAGCCCTTTGAGGTGGAGGAATGATTTTTAAAAATCAAAAACACACAATTTTTTTTTTTTTAAAGAGGCTTTAGAGGAAAAATGGCGACCGGCAGGAAGGTAGAGAGGGAGAGAATGTGAGAGCGCAAGGAAGTTATAGAGGAGTGTGTGGACGCATGTGGTGTGTGTGTATGACCTAGGAACAGTTAGATTCTGCAGGTCTTCTAAGGGGCTGCTAAACCAGGCAGTCTTAGGCAGCAGAGCCCCACTCCCTGCGCGGACACTCCTGGGCGGGCAGCACGGGCACAGCGACCACGCCATCTTGGGAAACAGAGCTGCTTGAGACTAGGATCCTGGCCTCAGCACCACCCAGTCTGATCTCAGATGCATACCAGGACCCTGCAGCCACTGGAGACAGAGACCTGTGACCACAGCTACAGACCTGTGGACACCAAAAGTTCAGAAATCCCCGTGGCAGATCCATGAGTAACAGAGCCCATTGCCCCTCCCCGCAGGCTCGCGGGCAGTGCCATAGTAACTGATAGACCCACCCCTTGCCCGGGCCTCAGTGCTGCTACAGGAACTTAAGCCTGGAAGTGCGGGAGAACCTTGGAACTGGTCCCGTGAGCACTGCCGGCTTCAGAGCACTGCTGGCTTCGGAGCCCTGGGCTGGGAGCAATCAGGCGAACACCAGGAACTGGTCCTGCCTGCACTGACTGCTCCAGGAGCCCTGGGCTGGGAGCAAATGTGCAAACACTGGGAATTTGTCCCGCATAGTGCGGGGCCCAGGAACCACGATTCTCTGGACAGGAGGCAGCACCAAACACCAGTGACTTGACTGTGTTTCTTATCACCTGCACCTGAGATCCCTGACTCCCTATGCATTCATACTAAGAGCCAGTGACTCCACTTCTTGGTGCAAGGGCACACAGGGACCCTGATTCTCAATGCGAGGTCCCCCGAAGCAACAGAGACTCTGATACTGGATTCTTGGGGAACTCTGATTCCTGGTGCACCCTAGGGGGCGCTGATTTTCAACACGCTCCAGGGGGGTCTCTGTTTCAGCACCGTGCAGGCAGGGTCCCTGATTCTAAGGGCACGCATGAGGACACATTGAGCGCTGGCAACACTGACTCTGAATGAGCCTGGTTCCCACCAAGAAACAACAACAACACATCTTAGTGTCAGAGCTCTTCAGTGACACTAGGGTGGTGTGAGGCTCCCACTGCACACGGCCCAGGCCCATGCAACTCGGTGTTTGAACCATCGGGAGATAATCAGAATGAAGAGACGACACAACACCCAGAGGAAAGACAATGAGTAGTCGCCAAGAAAGGAAATTAATGAAGTTGAAGCATGCAACATGACAGAAAAAGAATTCAGAATAATGGTTGTACAATTCATTCACCAGATGGATGAGAAAATCAACAACCTATGCAAGAATCAGGAAGAAATTAAAAGTGATATAGCTACAATCTAAAACACCATGGAAAGTTTCAAAAGCAGACTAGAAGAAGCAGAGGACTGAATTAGTGAGTTAGAAGATAAGGCAGAGAAACAAGCTCAATCTGAACAGCAAATGGGGAAAAAAATTAAAAAGCAGGAGGAGAGCCTAAGGGAGCTTTGGGACAACATGAAATGAAGTAACATATGCATAATAGGGCTGCAAGAAGGACAAGAAGAGCAGCAAGGATTAGAAAATCTATTTGAAGAAATAATGACAGAAAACTTCCCAGATATGGGGAAGAAAAAAGTTACACAAGTATAGAGAGTCTCAAGCAAGATGAACCCCAAAAGACCCACACCAAGACATGTCATAATAACAATGGCAAATGTACAAGACAAAGAGAGAATCTTAAAGGCTGCAAGAGAGAAACAGAGAGTTACCTACAAAGGATCCCCCATCAGATTATCAAATGATTTCTCAACAGAAACACATCAAGCCAGAAGGGAATGGGAGGAGGTATACAAAATGTTGCAAAGCAAAGGACTGAATCCAAGAATACTCTATCCAGCAAGACTCTCAATCAAAATTGAAGGAGAAATCAGGAGCTTTGCAGACAAAAAAAGGCTAAGGGGTTTATCACTACCAAGCCAGCACTGCAAGAAATGCTAAAAGAAATGCTGTAAACAGAATAAATAAAAAGGTAAGAAAGAACACAGGCACGAAAATAGAAATGAATCCAAGCATATACCTTTCAATAATAACTTTAAATGTAAACGGACTAAACGCTCCAATCAAAAGACATCAAGTGGCTGAATGGAAAAAAAGACATGACCCATATATACGCTGTCTACAAGAGACCCACCTCAGAAAAAGGCTCACACAGACTGAAAGTGAAGGGATGGAAAAATATCTTTCAGGCAAATGGAAATGAAAAAAAAGCTGGGGTACCAATATTTATATCTGACAAAATAGACCTCCAAGTGAAGGCCATAAGAAGAGATAAGGAAGGCCACTTCATAATATTAAAGGGATCAATAAAACAAGAGGATATAACCCTGATAAACATATATGTACCCAATGCAAGAGCGCCCAAATCCATATAAAACCTCCTGGAAAATAACAAGGGAGAGATCAACAACAACACAATCATAGTTGGGGACTTAAACACACCACTGACATCACTGGATAAATCCTCCAGACAAAAAATCAGCAAAGAAACAGAAATCCTAAATGACTCACTAGATCAGATGGACTTAATTGACATCTTCAGAACATTTCACCCCAAAGCCACGGAATATACGTTCTTCTCAAGTGCACATGGGACATCTTCAAAAATCGACCACATATTGGGTCCCAAACAAAGTCTCCCCAAATACAAGAAGATTGAAATCATACGAAGCATCTCCTCAGATCACAATGGCATAATATTAGAAATAAACCACAATAAAAACAACCGAAAAAACTCAAACACTTGGAAGCTGAATAGCATGTTACTAAATAATGATTGGGTTATCAGTGAGATCAAAGTAGAAATTAAAAACACCCTGGAAGCTAATGACAATAACAGTACAACAACCCAAAATATGGGACATAATGAAAGCAGTCCTGAGAAGGAAGTTTATAGCACTACAGGCCTACCTCATAAAACAAGAAAAAATGATAGTAAATCATTTAACTCTACAACTCAAAGTATTAGAAAGAGAACAACAACAAAAAAGCCCAGAGTGAGCAGAAGGAAGGAGATAATAAAGATTAGAGCAGAAATAAATGACATAGAGACCAAAAAAACAATACAAAAGATCAATGAAAGCAAGAGCTGGTTCTTTGAAAGGATAAACAAGATTGATGAGCGTCTAGCCAGGCTCACCAAGAAGCAAAGAGAGAGGACTTAAATAAACAGAATCAGAAATGAAAGGGGCGAAATAACAACAGACCCCTCAGAAATTCAAAGAATTGTTAAAAAATACTATGAACAACTCTACTCTAACAAACTAGATGACCTGGAGGAAATGGACATATTCCTAGAAAAATACAATCTTCCAAAACTCAATCCAGAGGATTCTAAAAATCTCAACAGGCCAATAATGATGGAAGAAATTGAAGCAGTCATCAAAAAGCTCCCAGCAAACAAAAGCCCGGGGCCAGATGGCTTCACAGGGGAGTTTTACCAAATATTCAAGGAAGAACTAAAACATATCCTCCTCAGACTATTACAAAAAAATTCAAGAAGGAACACTTCCCAGCTCATTCTATGAAGCCAGCATCACCCTAATACCAAACCAGATACAGACAACACAATGAAAGAGAATTATAGGACAATATCCCTCATGAACATAGACTCCAAAATACTCAACAAAATTCTAGCAAATCGGATCCAGCAATACATCAGAAAGATCATACACCATGACCAAGTAGGATTCATCCCAGGGATGCAAGGATAGTACAATATCCACAAATCAATAAACGTGATTCATCACATAAACAAATTGAGAGATAAAAACCACATAGTCATATAAATTGATGCAGAAAAAGCTTTGGACAAAATTCAACACCCTTTCTTGATAAAAACTCTCAGCAAGGTAGGAATAGAAGGATCAACATAATAAAAGCCATATATAACAAACCCACAGCCAACATCATAATCAATGGGCAAAAACTAAAACCATTTTCCCTAAGAACAGAAACCAGACAGGGATGCCCCATCTCATCACTCCTGTTCAGCAAAGTACTGGAAGTACTAGCCATTGCGATCAGACAAGAAGAAGAAATAAAAGGCATCCAAATTGGAAAAGAAGAAGTAAAACTCTCCTTATTTGCAGATGACATGATACTGTACATAGAAAACCCTAAAGAATCCATCAAAAAATTATGAGAGATAATAAATGAATTCGGTAATGTAGCAGGATACAAAATTAATGCCAAGAAATCTTCGACATTTCTTTACACCAATAGTGAACTTACAGAAAGGGAGACTAAAAAAGCAATCCCATTTACCATCGCACCAAAAAAATTAAGATACCTAGGAATAAACTTAACTAAGGAGGTAAAAGACTTGTATGGAAAAAACTACAGGACACTGAAAAAAAAGATAGAGGAAGACATAAACAGATGGAAGAACATACCGTGTTCCTGGATTGGTAGAATCAACATCATCAAAATGTCCATACTACCCAAAGCAATCTATATATTCAATGCAATTCCCATTAAATTACCAATGGCATATTTCACAGATCTAGAACGAACATTCCAAAAATTCATCTGGAATAAAAAAAAAGACATCGAATAGCTGCAGCAATCCTGAGAAAGAAGAACAAAGTAGGTGGTATCTAAATACCAGATATCAAACTGTATTACAAAGCCACTGTTCTTAAAACAGCTTGGTACTGGCACAAGAACAGACATATAGATCAATGGAATAGAATAGAGAACCCAGAAATCGACCCAAAGCACTATGCCCAATTAATATTTGACAAAGGAGGCAAGCGCATACAATGGAGTCAAGACAGTCTCTTCAATAAATGGTGTTGGGAAAATTGGACAGATACATGCAGAAAGATGAAACTAGACCACCAACTCACACCATACACAAAAATAAATTCAAAATGGATAAAAGACTTAAACATAAGACGGGAAACCATAAAAATACTAGAGGAATCCATAGGCAACGAAATAGCAAACATATGTCGAAGGAATTTCTTCTCTGATAATGCTCCTAGGGCAATGGAAACTAAAGAGAAAATAAACAAATGGGACTATATTAAAATAAAAAGCTTTTGCACAGCAAAGGAAACCATCAACAAAACAACAAGAGGACCCACTGTATGGGAGAACATATTTGCCAATGATATCACCGATAAGGGTTTAATCTCCAACATTTACAAGGTACTCATGAAACTTAATAATAGGAAGATAAACAATCCAATCAACAAATGGGCAATGGACCTAGATAGACACTTTTCAAAAGAGGACATACAGAGGGCCGAAAGACATATGAAAACATGCTCAAAGTCACTAATTATATGAGAGATGCAAATCAAAATGACTATGCGGTATCACCTCACACCTGTCAGAATGCCTATCATTAACAAATCAACAAACAACAAGTGTTGGAGAGGATGTGGAGAAAAAGGAACCCTTCTGCACTGCTGGTGGGAATGCAGACTGGTGCAGCCACTGTGGAGAACAGTATGGAGCTTCCTCAAAAAACTAAAAATGGAACTCCCATTTGACCCAGTGATCCCACTTCTAGGAATATATCCCAAGAAGCCAGAAACACCAATCAGAAAGGATATATGCACTCCTATGTTCATAGCAGCACAATTCACCATAGCTAAGATTTGGAAACAGCCTAAGTGCCCATCAGCAGATGAGTGGATTAAAAAACTGTGGTACATCTACACAATGGAATACTATGCTACGGTAAAAAAGAAGGAACTCCTGCCTTTTGCAACAGCTTGGATGGAACTGGAGAGCATTATGCTAAGTGAAATAAGCCAGTCAGAAAAAGATAAATACCACATGATCTCACTCATTTGTGGACTATAGAGAACAACATAGACTGATGAACAGGGACAGATCCAAAGACAGAGAAACAACATTCAGACTATTAATCCCCAGAGGGAATGTAGGGGAGGGTGGGGGTAAGGGAAAGAGATCAATCAAAGGACTTGTATGCATGCATATAAGCCAAACCAATGGACATGGACAACAGGGGGATGAAAGCATGAGTCAGGGGCGGAGGGTTAATGGGGGGGGGGGGGGGGGATGAGGACACATTTGTAATTCCTTAACTAATAAAGAATTTAAAGATAAAAAAGAGGCTTTAGAGAGAATTGAACATTATATTAACATTATTTGACATATTGAGTCAATACATCAAATTATAGACAAATTGAAATTCTTAAAACTGTTGTTTTTCTTTTCACAGCTACGAAATACGGAAAGGGAACCTACTTTGCTGTCAAGGCCAGTTATTCTGCCCGTGATACTTACTGCAGACCAGACGCAAATGGGAAAAAGCATATGTACTATGGGCGCGTGCTTACTGGATTGTACACACTTGGAAATCCTTCATTACTTGAACCTCCTCCAAAAAATCCTAAAAATCCTCTTGACCTGTATGATACTGTCACAGATAATGTGAGCACTCCAAGTTTATTTGTGGTATTTTATGACTACCAGGCTTACCCAGAATACCTCATTACTTTTAAAAAATAACATTTTGGAGGGTTGAACCAAGATGGAGACATTGGTAAACACTGGAAATTGCTGCCTCGCACAATCACTTCAAAACTTCGACTAAAAGACAAAATGGACATCATCCAGAACCACAGGAAGGCTGGCTGAGTGGAAATTCTACAACTAGAAGGAAAGAGAAAAGCACACTGAGATACAGAGGAGGTGGGAAGTAAAGTGCAGAGGTATAGATGCGCACGTGGAAAGGACTGACAACTGAGGGCGCGGCTGTCTTTTTCAATTGGGTGGGAGTCTCAAGCTCCCGACTGCTCTGAACTCTGGTTCCGGGTGAGTCTCTGGGGACTCAGACTCATACGGGGAGAAACTGGACTGTCTGGCATCGGGCGGGACTCGAGGGAGGCTTTCTCTCAGAGGTGCATGCAGCAATTACTGTGGGACACTGAGACCTGGGGCCTCTTAGGGCAGGGCTGAGGATCAGCCATAGCTGTTTGCTCCACCCTGTTGATTCCCTGAGACCCCGCCCCACCCAAGCTGTGCATAGAGTCTTTTGCATATGAATGGTCTGGCACTTTGCAATCTAAAATTACCTAACAAACTTCAGCTGGGTCAGAGAGACCCAGAATATCCAAAAGAAGGCCCAAGGCCCCACAGCAGCTTGCATTGCTTCACAGCTGGACCTCATCTGGGCACCTCCAAACCCCAAACAAAGAAGAGGAATCTGCAGATCTCTCTGTAGCTCCTGCAGTGTAGCCTCAGGCAGAGGCTAAATTAGCACCTCATTAGAGATCCAAGAGCCAGTATACCCAGTGTTCAGAGTGGGACCATCCAGATTACAACTCCTCAGATCCATAAGGGACACACTCAGGAGGCAGACTCAGTGAGCACCAAAGCCCCACTGAAGCAAGTCTTGCCCCAGAAGGGTGTCTCCAGCACAGTTCTCCCACCGTAGACACAGCTGATTCTCACAGCCAATTGGCCTGGAGGTCAATTCCTCCCAGTGATACCTACAACAATCAAGGCTTAACTACAACAAGACTGTGCACAAAGCCCGCAAAGGGGTGCACCAAGAGTGTCCACCTCAGGTAATTGGGGAGGCTGAACCACTGGGCCCTATAGGACACCTAGCACACAAAGCCACTCTATCAACACAGGGAAGCAGCCAAAATGTGGAGACAAAGAAACAGGTCACAAATGACAGAAATGGAGAAAAGCAAATTGCTGGATATAGAGTTCAAAACCATGGTTATAAGGTTTTTCAAGAAGTTTCCAGAAACCACCAATAAATTTAGTGAGATCCTCAATATGTCTTGTGAAACCCTCAAGGATATGAAAAGGACCAACTAGAAATTAAGCATACACTTACCGAAATAAAGAATAATATACAAAGATCCAACAGCAGACTAGAGGATCACAAGAATCAAGTAAAAGATTTCAAATACTAAGAAGGAAAAAACACCCAACAGAAAAAACAAAAAGAAAAAAGAATCCAAAAATATGAAGATAGTGTAAGGAGCCTCTGGGACAACTTCAAGAGTACCAACATCCGAATTATGGGGATGCCAGAAGAAGAGAGAGAGCAAGATATTGAAAACCTATTTGAAGAAATAATGACAGAAAACTTCCCCTACCTGATGAAAGAAATAGATTTACAAGTCCAGGAAGCACAGAGAACCCCAAACAAAAGGTATCCAAAGAGGACCACACCAAGACACATCATAATTAAAATGCCAAGAGCAAAAGACAAAGAGAGAATCTTAAAAGCAGCAAGAGAAAAACAGTCAGTTACCTACAAGGAAGTACCCATACGACTGTCAGCTGATTTATCAATAGAAACTATGCAGGCCAGAAGGGAGTGGCAAGAAATATTCAAAGTGATGAATACCAAGAACCTACAACCAAGATTATTACTTTACCCAGCAAAGCTATCATTCAGAATTGAAGGTCAGATAAAGAGCTTCACAGATAAGAAAAAGCTAAAGGAGTTCATCACCACCAAACCAGTATTATATGAAATGCTGAAAGGTATTCTTTAAGAAGAGGAAGAAGAAGAAAAAGGTAAAGATAAAAATTATGAACAACAAATACATATCTATCAACAAGTGAATCTAAAAATCAAGTGAATAAAAAAATCTGATGAACAGAATAAACTGGTGAATATAATAGAATCAGGGGCATAGAAAGGGAGTGGACTGACAATTCTCGGGGGAGGGGGCAAGGGGTGTAGGGGTGCGGGAGTAGACTGGAAAAAAATAGTACACCTATGGATGAGGACAGTGTGTGTGGGGGGGGAGGGGGTAAGGGCAGAGGGTGGGGAGGGAATCAGGTGGAGGGGAGCTATGAGGGGAAAAAAAGAGGAACAACTGTAATAATCTGAACAATAAAGATTTAATTTTAAAAAATTAGGGTTGGCACGCAGAAGAATTTTGAGTCAGAGATTTTGCTGGTTTTGGCACGCACTCACAAAATGGTTGCCCACCCCTGTCCTAGTCTTTCACTTGAACTCATGGTTAACTTTTTACTTCAACAAAATAATAATTTGAACTTTAAAATAATATCAGTGCCAAATATCTCACTCAGTTCTGTAGTTGCCAGAAAATGAGGTGTTCTGCAAAAGTAAATTTTCTTTTTTTTTTATTTTTAAAAAAATTTTTTGATTGTTTACAGAGAGAAAGGGAGAGAGATAGAGAGTCAGAAACATCAATGAGAGAAACATCAATCAGGTGCCTCCTGCACATCTCCTACAGGGATGTGCCCACCACCCAGGTATATGCCCTTGACCGGAATTGAACCTGGGACCCCTTAGTCCGCAGACCGACGCTCTATCCACTGAGCCAAACCGGTTTTGGCAAAAGTAAATTTTCTTAAAATCTAAAACTTACACTGTTTTAACTTGAAAACTTAAAAATATGTTTTTTATTAGGAACATTTATAATTATATTTTAAACATCTCTGATTTCTCAAACATATTAAAAAAATATGTTAAACATAAAAAATAACATTTTGGTATCCTTCACAGAAGACATTATTTATCTACACAAGTAATTTTCAACATTATTAAACTCATGGCACACATAAACAATTACTAAAATTCTGTGACACACACAAAAATATATTTTTTGCCGATATGACAGAAAAAAACCAATGGTATGGTTTTGATTCATTCACAGCTATTGTGCTGGCTCTTCTCACTAAAAATATATATAGTTTTTTGTCTCAGAGAGGAAGGCAGAGGGAGAGAGAGAAACATCAATGATGAGAGAGAATCATTGATCAGCTGCCTCCTGCACACCCCACAATGGGGATTGAACCTGCAACCTGGTCATGTGCTTCGACCAGGAATTAAACCATGACTTCCTGGTTCATAGGTTGATGCTCAACCATTGAGCCACTCTGGCCAGGTGGCTGTTGTCATTATTTTACTTGACAATCTAACAGAAACGAGGACAGCGTCCCTGACTAGTCAGGTATTGCATGTTCTAAAAACTTTTGCGGCACACCAGTTCAAAATTGCTAATCTATACTATGTACAAGTTTTAGATTTTTTTCTCTTAACCGCTTATTCTAAGATCAAAGGATCCTTGTCACTGACATCAGACTTTCTTCAGCTTCTCTTTCATAACTGCAGCGACCTTTTCTTGAAATCAATAAATTTGAGAATTTAAATTAGATTAATTTAGTTACAACTGAGTGTCCACAACCATGGACATCAAATCTGTAAAAGAAAAGAACAGGTTTATATTTCTAGGAAAAAAAAGAAAGCCTTAATCTTAAAAGCTGAGGGCACGGCTATGCAATTTTAGCTGCCACTAAAGGGATGCCAAATTACTGTGGGGAGCACAACTTACTGAGTGGACTGCGGTCTTTCCTGGGGCCAGAGATGGTGTCTTATTCATTTTATTTTATTCCTGGACTGAGGCCTGCATCTGAAGTCCAATGGATTTTCCAGAAATGTTTCATGAACCATTAAGAATGAAAAGGTCCCTCCAGCCAGTTTGACTCAGGGGATAGAGCGTCAGCCTGCGGGCCAAAGGGACAAAATGTGCACCAATAAAAAGGTGCACATTCTAGTCAAGGTTTGATTCAAGTCAAGGGCATGTACCTCGGTTGCAGGCGCCTCCCTGGCCCAGGTCCTGGTTGGGTGAGGATTAACAAAGAAACAAACAAATAAACAAAAAGACTGAAAAGGTCTAGTCAGACTCTTATCCAAGTGGGAACCCTTTCTTCTACATCCTTGATTATTGTCATGTTGCCTTAAATTGAACAGATTCCATGATAGGGAACTTCGTTTTTCATGAGCCAGCCCATGACATAGGGACTCCAGTTGGGGCTCTGGGACTGCAGTGCAGCTGGGCCCTGCACAGCCCAGGGCTGTGGTCTGCCCTGTCGCGTAGATGAATCGTGTCCCCTGGAGTTGTACAGCACAGCAGCCTAGGCCCCAGTTGGTCCTTTTAATGTTAAATCCAAATCTGCCTTCTTATAACTTTTCATTGGTGCACATTTGGTCCCAGTGGAAAGAGTAGGACAATGCCTGCTACATTTTTAGTGTGAAACTCTGTTATGTTAAGATGAAATGAATTCTAAGATGATTAAATGGCATATTTTCTTTGGCAGCCTAGCTTTTGATGATTTAAATCAAATACACACAGCAAAGGAATGAAATATAATGCTAATTTGCTAACTCCGTATCTGTTGGACGGTAAAGGAAAGTTTCTTTCTTAACTTTTCCCTAGGTAAATCTCAGGCCCAAACACTGCTTATTGTATTCCCCAAACAATCCTGTGGGGTAAGAATTATATCCCCATTTTAAAGCTGAGGAAACTGATGCTCAGAGTGCAAGCAGCTTCCTTGCCTGAGGTCGGTCACCTAGGTAACGGCCCTCAGAGCCAGTAGAATCAGGTCCCTGTGTCATCAAGCTTCCGTTCTTCTCATGACAGAACATGGCCTCTAGATGTATGTTACGAATCCAGGAACATCTCAGCTAATCTGCGAGCCGCTTTCTAGTTCCTCCACTTTTTCCTTCTGGCTCTGGTTCCTATCCTCGTTTTCATTTGAAGCTCTGTAGGCTGAGGTCAGAGCTGATGCTTATGCAAAGCCTGTGCAGGTGGTGCACTCCGACACCAGGGGTCGCTCTTCCCCGGCTCAGGGAACAGCACCTGAGCTTGAAGTAGAGGTAGGTGGTTGAGAGGGCCACAGTGGCTGCTTCATTAACATAGACACCTTGACATTTCTCTTGCTGTTGTTTTTTGTTTTGAAAGGGGATTGGGCACTGGCATCTGAACTAGGGCTTGACCATGAATGTAAGAAATAAAAAAGTAGAGGCCCGCTCTCTATTACTGTTCTTTCAGTGGTTTGGTTAACTTAGGGCAAGGCTGAATATCAGGGTGCATTGACTCAAGGTATAATGATCCAGTCAGTAAATGTTAAGTTATCCCCAATCAAGAGAAATATGTCACTTATCTGCTTTTTGAATAAAAGACTTGGAAAATGTCATGTGGTGGTGATCATTTTTATCCTCAAGGCAAATACAGGAGAGCTTGATGATGAACACAGGCCACTGCTGGGAAAGACCACAATTACATATGACAGCATCAGAGGATCCTCAGAGTAGTAATACTATTCGGCTGAGCCCTGGCAGGGTGGCTCAATTGGTTGGAGTGTCAACCCGAGTACCAAAAGGTTTCGGGTTTGATTCCCAGTCAGGGCACATATTGAGATTGTGGGTTCGATCCCTGGTCCAGGTGCATACAGGAGGCAACCTATTGATGTTTTACTTTCACATCAATGTTTCTCTCTCTTCCCTCCTCTCTCTGTAAGATAAATGAATAAAATTTTAAAAATCAATAAAAAGCATATCCTCAGGTGAGGATTAAAACAAAAATAGTCTCTCTTTAAAAAAACAAATCGGCTAAAATTTACAAGGGCACAGCGCAGGTTTAGTTCATAAATCTGAAGGGCATACTGACCCCAACAAGGAGCCCCTGCTGAAAGAAACCCACCTTGAGCCTGTGATAGGTCATGGTGGTCTACTCTATGGCAGAGGTTCTTCAACTGTTTTTGGTATTTAAATCACCTGAGGTGTTTGCTGAGACTGTAAATCCTGGCCCATCCCAAGGGAGTCAGATTCTGTAGATCTAGAGGTTGCCCCAAAATCTGCATTTTCAGCAAGCACCTCAAATGCTTCTGAAACCCCTGGTTCCCACAGCCACTTAGGACTCTCTTGGGCCCCAAGCACTTTGGCCTTTGTGGGCCTCTTACTCTATTAAGTATTAAAACTTGTACTTTGCAACTTCATTGATATAAACATGAATGTAATTGAGGATGGATTAAACTTTTTTTAAAAGAAACTAAACCATTTTTGTGGACCCCTAAAAGCTCAGGGACCCTAGCCACTGTGCCTACTGTATAGGTCAGCCCTATTGTGACTTTAGGCACAGGATGAGCTTGTATTCCTTAATCCCTCTAGTCTCTAGGGCAGTGGTTCTCAATGTGGGGCACACGCCCCACAGGGGGGCAATTTTATGTTTGGGGGGGCAATTCAAGAATGAGTTATTAACAATGAATTTTTTGCCTTCCTTATGGTTCTAGGGGCCTCATACACAGTATATAAATATATATTGTGATATATTTATGCATTTCAGTGCTCTTTGTTTTGAAACTTTATTTGCTATTTTTTTCATATCACTTCATATTATTATTTTTTAACAATTTCTTAGTGATTTCTTCCTCAGTACTTCAATTGTCCTTTCATTCTTTTGTTTTTCTCTTTCATGGATGCCATGTTCTTTGGAAGCTTATTTAGACCAAGTTAATGGCCTTTAAGGCTTCCTCCACGTGAATGTGAGTTCACTTTTTGAATAATAAGAATTATATGTCACAGGGAGTGGGGGGACATCAGGTTTTAGAGATACTGAGGTGGGGCATGGCCATGAAAAGGTTGGGAACCACTGCTCTAGGGTCAGTGCTTTTATAATTGACTTCTACTCACTCAGGCAGCTCATCTGAGAAACAGAGGATGAAACAGGACCGAGGTACCCAGGTGGGTGACAGCCTCCCCCTTTCACTCTCTTCTCTCTCAGGCTCCCCACTCACAGAGAGCCAGGACCTCTTGCTGCATCATAATCTCTTTATTTGAAGTCAGGAAATTTATCTCCCATTACCTATTTACACTTCCAGTCCGTTCACACCAATGTATTTTTTTAAAGTATATTTTTTATTGATTTCAGAGAGCAAAGAGAGGGAGAGAGAGATAGAAACATCAATTGATCGGCTGCCTCCCGCATGCCCCACACTGGGGATCGAGCCTGAAACTTGGGCTGGGAATCAAATTGTGACCTCCTGGTTCATATGTCAACGTTCAACCACTGAGCTACAACATTTGGGCCCAATGTCTTAACTGTTTCCAGCTCTGCATGTGAAAGACTATTACCTCTGAGTCAAATGCTTTGTCCCAGAACAACTTTCAAATGTTTCTGACCTACACTAAGAAATACATTTTATATTAGGCTCAGTACAGACACAGATATAACTGAAAAGTTTTATGGAATATATTTACCCTGAAAAAAAAAAAAACTTTTCCTGCCAAGTTTCACAGAATACTTACATTTACTATTGAATTCATTGAAATTACCTATTATGTCCTATTAAAAAAAATGTTGGTCTCACTCACTAGATTGATTTTATGACTCACTAATAGGTGACAGCCTGCAACTTGAAAAACAATGGGCAAAAGAGTAACAAACATAAAAAATAAAATGTTTGAAGACAAACTGTGTATTTCTGCAATAGGGATATACCTATTAAGGTTCATGGACATCATACCCTTGGCTACAACATCCTCTGCCCCGATGTATTTGATGGAGTATTGCCACAAGACATCCTTTTAAAAATAACCTGCTCAGGTATTTAACGAACACCTGCCATATTCTGGTCACTGATCTGGCTCTGTGAATACAGCAATAATCAAAGTCCAAACCCTCATGCAGTGAGATTCTGGTTGGGGAAGATAAACAGCAATCAAATAAATAGGTAAATATATAGTGATCATATGGTGGTAAATGCTGCAGAAGGGTTTTATTCCAGATCCTCCTTTCCTGGTCATGTTCACACACCTCCCTCCGTTGCTCTCTCCTTGAAGGCAGTTTTTTTTTAAATTTACTGATACCTTCAGCCTGAAGACTGAGAAGGATGGGGCCAGTAGTGAGCTCATCAAAAGGGTGACTTTATCTTTTGTTGTGTATTTGTTTCAAAAGTGGTTACCCAGAGATAAATATGCTTTTCTAATGTCTAAATTCTTAGAAAGTAATGGTAATTATCTCCAAATCTTGCAAATGTAATGAGTGGGATCAATTTCACCAAACCAAGCTTTTAGTCAGTTTCAGGCATCAGTAGCATCAGGCCCTTTTATTCCCAGGGCTGATGTTCCTACATGTCCCAGTTCCTTCCATATTGGACCCCCACCTACTTTTCTCCTGATTGGTATCCTGCCCTGGATGACAGGCATTAACAGCGAGAATTCTGCAGGTGTTAGAAGTGTCATCACTTCAGGTCAAGGCTAGAATCTACCCAGTGGATGCATTACGCCAGGGGTTGGCAATTTGTTTTCTGTAAGGGGCTAGTGAAGATTTTCAGCTTTGTGGGCCATAATGCCTCTGTCACTACTCAACTCTGACGCCACAACCCTAACGATCTCAGACAACATATAAACAAATCGCATGGCTGTGGTCCAATAAAACTTTATCACAAAAACAAGCAGCAGGCTGACCCCTGCTTAAGGCTGATAGAGAGATTATTTCCTGTTGAGAACACTTGGGGCTTACGTTTGAAATAGGCTGAGGAGATGGGAAGGGAGAGGAAAGAAAAAGGCTCAGAAAGAAGGCCTCACAAATAACAAAGAGCCAGTTTGGGCAAAGAGCAATGTACATGCAAGAAGGTGGCAAGAGGTTGAAATTTAACTAGGTAAGAACAAGTACATGTACAAGCCTGTGCAAACTGCTTTTCATTGTTTCATCTTTTATTTAAAAATCACACTATTTTAAAAATGTTTGAAATATTTAAAAAGTCATTTTCTATTACAATCACAAACTTCTTCCTTGTATCAAAAGTTATGCCACTATCTTGGTTACTTGTGGATTCACCAAGCAGTCCAGTAAGTCATCTGTAGAAATGAAAGTTTGGGAAGGAGCCATAGTACTATTTGAAGCAACCTGTTCCACAATTTTATTCTCACGTCCACTCATCATTCGTTGCTTCTTTGTACAGTGCAATTTGTCAAAGTGCTCTCCAGCTTTGCCAACAAAGTCTTTACGATCATTTTTAAACATGCCTCCTGTTTCTGAGGGTGGATCTTCTGAACTCGGTAGCACGGGAACCAGATCAGGGCCAAAGGGACATGCTGCCTGCTCTCCTACTGTTCCCAAGGTTAACTTCTGGCTACCTGTTTGATCTACCTCCATGAGGTTGTTGTGCATGTTGAATTCTTCCTTTTTCATGTGCTCTCCGTTTGTTCTGAGTGTTTGGATTTCTACTGTCTCAGATGTTCTGCAATGATCAAAAAAGGCAGAAACAGCTCTATTTAAGTAGCGACAATTGACTTCATGGGACGTTTCCTCAACCTAAGGAAAAAGAGAAATCTTTTAAGTGGTTACATAAATTGGAAAATAAATCTAGTCAGGGTTGATTTATTACAGAATACCAACTGCCATGATGGAAACCAGGAGCGGCCTACCTCCGTTGGGTTTAACCAAGCCCTGGTACTGTGTGGGTCCTCCGCAGTTTTCAGGGCGCACACAAGCATGCGGGCGATTGCCTCTTCTACCCGAGCCTGGTGTTCCTCTTCCTAAGTTGAGATAAAACATCATCTTTTCATTTGTCTCTCTGTTTCATGGCTTACAACAGAGACTAGAGTCCCTAATTGTGTGTTCTGTTCTCATCAACATAAGCTTTGTTACACAAGGAATGGCAGACCACAGTGTTTTATGTGTTCACTATCATCTGACATCTAGAAGAGCTGTGGAATAGTTCACTAACCAAACTTACGTATATATCCTGTCTATAAGGCATAGGCCTTGAGTAAGAACCGCCCTCTGATGTCTTTCCAATCTTTTCCATTCTCTGACATGTCTCAAGGAAAAAAAGAAAAAGTGTTACATATGGAGGAATAATCCCTATAGAGGTTGATATGCTAATTGTTTGAGGAATGGGAGAAAATTTCATATAAACTTGCTTAGCCACACGAATGTAAATATGTAAAGACACAATAAATATAAACTATAGCATTAATGAGAAATTGTATTAAGATTAACAACTTCCACTCCTCAAACTCATAAAAGAAAAAAACCAGATGCCTGTAACATTTAGTATAATTGATATGAGATTAATATCTGGAATACATAAAGAATCTGCACAGTTCAAAAAGAAAATGACCCAATTTTTTTAAATGGTCAAAAGACATGAAGATAAGCATTTCAATTAAAAAACAATTATATGATTAATAAACATAAAAATATGCTTAACCTCATTAAAAATAGGGGAAATATAAATTATGAAACTAGTAAAAGAGAGTTTGATTATTTCAAGTGGTGGAAAAATGTGCACAGACAGAAATCTTACACACTGGTGATGGAAGTACAAACTGATAGAACCATTTGGAAAACATCTTGGCATTATCAGTAAACTTGAGTATTATGTACCCTACAGACCACCAATTCTACTTTGAGAATCACAAATATTCTCTAGAGAAACTTGTACTTTTGTACAAGAATATTCTATTTATAGAAGTAAAAAATTGTAAACAACCCAATTATCCATCAATAGAACAATGAGCCAATACAGTGTGGTATATTAACACAAGAAAACGTACCACAGTGAAATGAATGAACAGCTCCATGTGACAACACAGATTAATCTTAGAAACATAATACTAAATTTTAAAAAGCAAATCCCCACAATGAGACACCACTTTACACTAGGACAGATATAATAAAAAAGATAGGTAAAATTGTGGAGGATCCAGAATCTTCTTACACTGCTGGTGGGACTGTAAAGGGTGCCGCTGCTTTGGAAAATAGCCTGACAGTTCCTCAGAAGGTTAAACATAGAGTTGCTGTATGTGATGGTTATTTTTATAAGTGAACTTGATTCGGCTATGGTGCCAGTTGTTTGGTCAAGCACTGGCAGAGATGTTGCTGTGAAGATATTTTCTAGATGTGATTGATATTTATAATCAGTTGAATTTAAATAATGAAGATTGTCCTCAACAATGTGGGTGGACCTCATCCAATCAGTTGAAGGCCTTAACAGCAAAAACTGAAGTCATAATCACAAATGAAAAGAATTCTGTCATGATGGCTACTGAAAATAGTACTCTGTACCCAGTTAGTAGGATATAGTCTAACGATAAAAAGGATGCAAAAAAATATCAAATTTTACTGACAAGTTTTATAGTTTCTGAAAAGAAAGTCACATATGAGTACTAGAATTTGGAATTGTAAATTCGACATCTGAAAAAACATTGGTGGATAAAACAAAGAAGTAAATATGTTACTGTTATTATGGACCCAGAAATTCAGTGTAAGAGAAGACTAAAGAAATAAATAAGAAAAATCCCTATAATGTTAACTTTGATTTAGAAGTATAGGTATATTTCTATCTAACAATCTATCAATCACCTACCTATCTATACTACATTCTAGCTTCACCACTTAGAGAGTCTGGAAACAGTGACACCAGTAGCAATGAGCAGCCGTAGAGCC
Source organism: Myotis daubentonii (assembly GCF_963259705.1). Classification (NCBI taxonomy): domain Eukaryota; kingdom Metazoa; phylum Chordata; class Mammalia; order Chiroptera; family Vespertilionidae; genus Myotis; species Myotis daubentonii. The sequence goes on along the minus strand of NC_081842.1, from coordinate 58,456,096 downwards.
CAAATCTGGATTTCTAAATACCATTCCCACTAAAAGGAACCTTGGCCACTTGGAGAAATTATTGACTTCCAAGTTTGGGGCAGCCCAAGTACAAGGCAATCCTGGGGTATCTACTATGTACCAGAAAGCAAGGATAATCTCAAAGATTAATGGTGACATACCAAAAGGGCACAAGCCAGCCTGAAGGAGTTTCACTAAAAGCATAAATGAGACTCAAATTCAAAATTATCTTGGGAAGCTGCAATGCTCAACCAAATAGACATGATGAAAACTAAGAGAGGTGACTAAGGAACGGGGCTCAAATTTAAAGAACCAGCTTTGCAGACTCAGGATGGAGGACAATCTGATGTGGCACTGACCACGTGAGAAGCACGGATACCGTAGGGCTGGGCGTGAGCCGCAAGTGAGACAAGATGACTGAAAAAGTTAATGTAGCATTATGAGCAGCACTGAAGAAATTTAGGGTCAAAAGTCACATGAGGCAGAAACCTTATGCTCCACCAAATGAGGCCCACTGGTTTTCAGTTTTAGGTGCCGAACATTAAGAGGGCTATGCTTGGCATAACAGCTCTTTCTCCTCCTCGTGGCAATTTCTATTTTTGAACACTTCCCATGTGCCAGGCACTGAATTAGATGCTTATACATGTTTTGCCCAATTTAAACCTCACAGTCACCCTATTGAAGTGTAATTATAATCCCTGTTCTACCAGTGAGGAAACTTAGGCTTCATGGCATTAAGTAATCACCTAGGTGAGACAGCTAACAAAGGTATAGACCTGTGTCTTAAGTCTACCTAATTCCAAGTCTACAGCCAAAATGGTGGAGAGTCTGAAAAGAAAATCACATAAAAACATCGTGCAATAAAAAGAGGTTTTGAGCCTGGAAGAGATTAAGGAGACACATCAAAGGTATTGTAAAATACTTAGAAAGGAAAAAAATTGTGTATAGTTTCAGAAATAATGGGTATGGCTGTAAGCAGGCAGATGACAAGCCCACTATTCAAGAACAGGATGAGCTACCTTGGGAGAAGTGGCATCTGTTGGGGTACTGCACATGTGACTGGTACAGGGAGTGGAAGTGGAGTCCATGGACTCTGCCTTGGCATGTGCTCCAACTCCAATTCAGCCTGCCACAAGCAGAACTTCAGTGAGTCTACTGATCTGCCCCACCTCTCACCTAACTCCCAAGGACGACAGATCTGCTCTAAGCTCACACTATACAGCTTCCTGTTACTGTGTGTTCCACCAGAGCCCTTTCCATCACCAAAGGGTAAGAAAAGCCCGACTGAGAGGAGATTGCAGCCGCCAAGGAGAGGAGATGCAACCAAGGCCGGAGAGGACAGTGGAGGTGGACTGAAGGCCTAGGTTAAAGAGGGCACAGGTGCAGTCAACACCTCTGGTGAAAGAGCGTATAGATGCAGTCAAGGCCTTGGGTTGAAGAGACAGACTTGAGCCAAATGAGCAGCCACTTTAATTGTGGAGTAGAGCAGGCAACCAGGACTAAGCATAGCATATCGGAGAGAAAAGGTTTTAGGCAGAAATGAAATGATAAAAACCTAGCACGACTCTGCTTTGAGAAAATGTATAAGCCAGGACTGGGAATTGTCCAACTAGTTATGAGAGATCTGAATCAAGAAGCAGTATTTCTGGTCCAGATGGTGTGAGATGTGTCTGGCAACATGAGATATGCATGGCAGATCCAGCCAGGCCTGCACAATCTAACTACACTGGTCAAGGGTAAAGACCCTGCAAGCCAACCTCAAGGCCCATTGGGTGCCATTAAAAGAAAGAATGGCACATCACTAAACATCCTGTTTCCATCCTAAACATCCATCCACAGAGCACAGAACACAATTCATGATACAGCAACACAAAGTAATGCTGGAATGTTGGTTAAAATTAATCACGTTTTAGAAACAGGCTTTGTGTATCTTAAAAGCAGGGAATACAATTATTAAGAAAAAAAGTACCAAGTCAATCCACGCGTTTATACTGACAGTGACAGGATCAACGGATTCTACATAATGCCACCAGTGTCTGGGAACAAACAGAACCTGAAAACCAAATAAAGAATGGTTAGCACAAGTCCAGGACATTTTATTTTTATATCAGAATCAAAATAAAAAGCCCAATTGAAGATACTAGAAAAAGAAAGTAATACAAATGAATTTACAGTAATATTGCTATAATAAAGGAAAACAAGAAAAACCCCACAATCCTTTTATTTCCTTTTTTGTTGACAAATTCATCTGTTCTCCAAAGGACACTGCCAGCTCCTCCAGTTTCTACTCTTCTTAATCCAAGACTTTATCTGTTTACATCTAGGTCTTAGTAAAGAATTCTGAGATTCTAATATTTCCTCCTTTCCATTGCAAAATAATTGCATGCATTCTGAGAAAGGGCCTAGGTAAAACTATAGGCCATAGTCTCTGTCTCCTCACAGCCTAAAACCGAGCCAGTGGAATAGTAATACACAGAGAGGTGGTATAAGTGGTGAATTAGATGAGTGGACACTGGTGCAAGGGAGCTTTGAAGGTGGGAGAAGCAGGCACAAACTAAGGTCAGGGGCACCCTGGATATGGAGGAAGTGGTTTGAACCAGGGCTGGTAGAGAGTTTAGACAGAGAAAAGGATGAGGACTTATCAGGAGGGAGAAGTGGCACAGACAAGGGAGGTGGGACTGTTGAGGCACAGCAAGTAGATAGGAGATGAGGTGGGAGAGTTAGTTAGGTGAGGTTCTGTGGAGGGCTCTGAAATCAGAACACAGAGTCTGGATTTTATCCAACTGGCACTGGAAGTGGCTGAGAAACTTTGAGTAGGGGGATGGTTAAAATAGCGACATTATGGCAGAGTCTAGGAAGGACAAGAGATTCTTGCAATAGTCCAGTTATTAAATGTTAAGATCTAAATAGGAAGGTATAGTAGACAAAAGCAATGGGCAGAGTCAAGGAGGACTGTGCTTGTCCAGACTCAGTATGAGATTTCCTCAGAAGGCTGAATAGAGCACATGGAGATACCTCAAGCTTTTGGGCTTCAGATTTAGGAAGTTGGTGGCACTCACTATGGACAAGTAGAGCTGGGAGGTGGGAAGAGAGCACCTTTCAGTGGAACAGGACTAAACACAACCACTGGATTCCGTCATTAGGAGGTCATGCATGTCCCATCACAGAGTATACTTTTAGTAAAGTAGGAAGAGAGAGAGCCAGTTTGTAGTGGATTAAGGAATAAGCAGTTTGTAGTGGATGTAAGGAAAACTGATATGATGGACAAAAACATTCATTCAAATTTGGCTATTAAAATCAAAGAAAAAATGAATTACAACCACTTTACACCCACTAGAATTTTTATAACAATAATAATAATAATAGTAAAGGGAAATAACACGTGTTGGTGAGGATGTAGAGATATTGGAACCATCAGATGTTGCTGGTGGGAAGATATAATGAAGTAGATGGTGTGGAAAAAAGTTTGGCAGTTCCCCCAGAGTTAGTAATATGACCCAGGAATTTCACTCCTATATACGTACCCAAGAGAACTGAAAACATATGCATGTACAAAAACTTGTACACAAATGTGCATAGCAACATTACTTATCATTGTCTAAAAGTGGAACCAACCCAGATGTCCGTCAACTGATTAATGGATAAACAAAATAGATCTCCATACAGTGGAATATATTCAGCCATAAAAAGGAATGAAGTACTAATAACATTCTACAGCATGGATGAACCTTGATAACATTATGCTAAGTGAAAGGAGCCAATTCTCAAAGTTCATATGCTGTAAGAGTGCACTTATGTGAAATGTCCAGAACAGGTAAATCTATAGGGAAAGAAAATAGGTAAGTGGTTGCCAGGGGCTGTGGGGGAAGGTGGGGGGGGGGGTAACCACCAATGGATGGAAGCAACTTAGTCAGACTGTTTGCGTTGGAGTACTCAAGTATGAAGGAAGCAGGAAGGGAGCCAGGGGAAAGGGAGCAACGGAAGGAAAACAGGCAGGAGAGAGGGATAAGGGAGGGAGTAAACTCTCTGTAAGAGACTAAGAATACCTTTCAAGTTGTTAATAAAACATCAGACAGCAAATGCCAGTGTTGTGAAGGTGGTTTTCCCTACTGGGTAGCAGCACTAAGTACAATACTTTTGTTAATGTTTCAGAGACAGTTACAAAAGCAACATCCATTCAATCCATTCTTGCTTAAAAGCACATCATTCTGGCTCTGTAATGCCTCTGCCCTAGATGCACTGCAACGATATGTGTCTGGGTTCCAGCACGGCTGAACAGATATGAACTGTGAATAAAGGTTCCAGAAGTGCTCGGATACCCATGCCTTGACACTTGCTCTTAACATGAAAACAAGAAAAAAACAAAAACAAAAAACAACTTAGTGAGCTGTCTTCCACCACAGTCCATTCTTTTCTTTACCAGTAGGAGGAGCTGTGATCCCTCCTCCCATCTTTCCATGACCTGAGAAGCAAAAAAGTATGTATGTGAAGACTACAGCTGGAAAAGCTACCTTCCAATAGCAGAGAAAACCTACTTATTTGTACTAGGGCCGTGGTCAGCAAACTGTGGCTCGCGAGCCACATGTGGCTTTTTGGCCCCTTGAGTGTGGCTCTTCCACAAAATACCACGTGCAGTCTCACGTACAGTGCGATTGAAACTTTGTGGCCCATGTGCAGAAGTCGGTTTTCGGCCTGGGCAACTGTATTTTGAAGAAGTACTGTTGATATTTGGCTCTGTTGACTAATGAGTTTGCCGACCACTGGACTAGGGGAAGGTGAGGAAAGGGAGAGGCACGTGTCCTAAGGCCATGAGACAATTCCCAGCTTCCGCATTACCTGTCCTGGGCTCAGTGTAACCACATGTCTTCGAGCTTCCTGAAACCGAGGAAAACGCTTTACATCAGGATTGACAACATTGACTTTACTAAACACACTAGATTCTTCATAAGGGATTCTAGTTGGATAAAGGAAAGGAGTATCCTCAGGGGGAAAGAGATGCCATCTTTTCCTAATTTAAACAAAAAAGACATAAATTAGTACTCTGAGCTTGAGACAAAACATGTAAGAAGGCAGCAGTAAGTATTTGTATTTACTCATTTTCATTCAATCCATAGAGGAATAGAGGAGCAATGTCAGTGGTCACTTGGGCCACCTCTCAGTAAGTGCTGGCGTCTCTGCTGAACAGAGTGGAGGGAGGGCAGGAAGCAAAGAATAACCTCATGATGCCCTGAGGCAACCGTTTGCTGAGACAGGGTGTAGTTTGAAAGGTCATTCTTTCTTCCCAAATCAAAATCCTCCAATAAATTGTTCCTATTCCACATTCTAGAGCCGTGGTCGGCAAACTGCACTCGCAAGTCACATGCGGCTCTTTGGCCCCTTGAGTGTGGCTCTTCCACAAAATACCACATGCGGGCGTGCACGGACAGTGCGATTGAAACTTCGTGGCCCATGCACAGAAGTTGGTATTTTGTAGAAGAGCCACACTCAAGGGGCCAAATAGCCGCATGTGGCTCACGAGCCGCAGTTTGCAGAGCCGCAGTTTGCTGACCACTGTTATAGAGCAACTCAGAGCAATCCCCACCCTTTCAGATATCTGTATTCTTATCTTATCCAAAGTAACCACCTGTAGTTTTATCCTCCAAATAGTTTCCAGACTTCTTCCTGTTTGGGTTGTAAATTTTTTAAGTTAAACATTCATTATGTTAATCTATTAAGGAAGACAAATGCATAAATGATGCCACATAACTAATACAGTATAGTGTAATAGAGGAATTTTCACAAAGAGAAAACTGGAAGAAGTTTCAGTCACTTTAAAAATTTTTGAAAAGTGGAGGTGATAAATTTTAACTTACAGAACACCAGACACACCTATACCTTGAGCCAATAGAGGAAGGACATGGGAGGTAAAGGAGGAGCAAGTGTCAAATAGGAGGAGACACAGAAATACATTTTTGGGGAAGCAAAGAGAAAGACAGATAGAAAAACACACCAAGTTCTGAGAAAAGCCCAAAGCCCTCTTGTGACCCAATGCATTTCCACTGGGGCTGTCATTCTTTTCTGGAAGCAACCTGAGCTGGTTTGGCTCAGTGGATAGAGTGTCAGCCTGCAGACTGAAGGGACTTGGGTTCGATTCTGGTCAAGGGCACATGTCTGGGTTGCAGGTTTAATCCCCAGTAGGGGATATGCAGGAGGCAGCCAATCAATGATTCTCTCTCATCATTGATGTTTCTATCTCTCTTTCCCTCTCCCTTCCTCTCTGAATTCAATAAAGATATATTTAAAAAACAAAACAAAACTGGGAAGTAGTTATCTGCTATTTTCAAACTAGGGAGTATACACTCAGGTCTCATTTTGCCTTAGAGATGATAAAGCTGCTCCATTCCACTGTACCTATAACTAGTTTAGAAAAATGTTGGGTATTTAGTATGATTAGAATGTTGGAAGGACTCTTAAAAGATCATCAGTCTAATTTTACTTGCAAAGTAGTGGTATTGTGGCAGAATGCATGGGAGAACAATGAGCCAGCACTCTGAGAGAGGAAAGTTTAACCTCTATTTTGCAGATCTGCTAGTCCAGTGGAATTCTGGATCCAAACCCTGAACTGAACTCGTGGGGAGGCTCTGTCCTATATATCTCCTCCTGTGGCCCCTGACAGTCCCCACAGCTCCACCCAAATCAGTCTTGGGGGGGGCCTGGGGTTAGGCTCTGCAGCTCCTTCCAAGTCAGTCAGAGTGGGGAAGTAAGACTACAGTTTTAACAAGATACTGAACTAGGTTGCAAGCTCCCCTCCCCCTCCATTTTCCTTTTCATTCCCCAGCTTGTTCCACAAGATAGTCTTAGCTTTGGGGATTACAAAAGATTCAGAAAGTGGAGATAAGGTCGACGACTGCTCTAGCTACTTTGTGCTAAAGGGGGTTCAGTATCTGGTTAATGCTTGTCTTGAGATAAATGCATGTGTGTCTGATTCAGTGGTTACCTACTAGATCACCAGGAAGGATCTTTACTCTTCATCTCACACAAACTTGGAAAGATCCAGTTTATTCTGGACTCTTCTGTAGAATAAACTTCTCCCTCCGCTTCCCAGCCAATGGTAGTATTAGTGAACCTAAATGACTTCTGTGGGAACATGTACATGAAGAATTACTGTACTGGCAGAGTGAAAGGTATTGGAGACTGTAGAGGTTTGAAGAAGATGAATTTCCTGAAAGAGACATGAGCACAGGGAACAAAGCCAAGAATGGATGTCCATCATAGCTCTAAGCCACACAGTAGTGACTATTTCCCCACAAGGCATCCCACCCCAAATCGAAGGCTTGACTGAACACCAGAAGTCAGTCCTGACTGCTGAGGGGGCTGTGGATCAGGCCCAGAGAGAGGCCTGGAGAGAGAAGTCAAGTCTGATCTATAGCCTCAGTGGAAGCTATTGATCAGCCCTTGCCTCTCTCTTTCTCTCCAGGCCTGGCCAGCAGCTGCGCCTCTCTTTCTCTCTGGGCCTCCGCCGGGGCTGCTGATCAGCCCCGCCTCTCTGATCAGCCCCAGAGATAGGCCCGGAGACACTGACTGGCACAGAAACCAATCAATCAGAACCAAATCTGGGTGAACTGTGAGGAGCCAATGGCTGCCTAGGAGGCAGAGCTTTTGATGCTGACTGACATAGAAACTGACCAATCAGAACTAAATCTGTGTGAAGTGTGAGGAGCCAATGGCTGCCTAGGAGGCACAGCTTTTGATGCTGACTGGCATAGAAACCGACCAATCAAAACCTAATCTGGTGAACTTCGAAGGCAGAACCTAAGGTGGGAGCTGAGAAAGGGTTTTAAGGGCAATAGCTGTTTGGTGTAAGGTGTAAGAAAGTGGTTCAATTTTTTAATGAATGGTTTGGCAGTATAGTTCATATGGCTGGCTATCAATCCAGATATAGGGATTATGTATTTTTGTCTGCCAAGAGTATCTCCTCCTGATGAAAAAGGCTTCTCCCCCCACCCCCTACCCCCATTTAAGCAATACTATCCTATATAATCTATCTATACTACTGGGGTAATATGCTAATTAGACCTGGTTGACCGGCCATCTTCCGGATGTCCAACTTCCTTCCAGACAAAGCCATGGTGGTGGGGGTCGAAGCAGAGGCCATTAAGGGTGATCAGGCCAGCAGGGGAGGGCAGTTGAGGGCAAACAGGCCAGCAGGGGAGGGCAGTTGGGGGAACCAGGATGACAGGGGAGGGCAGTTGGGGGCCAGACCAGGGAGGCAGGGGAGGGCAGTTAGAGGTGATCAGGCAGGCAGAGGCATTTGGGGGTGAGCAGTTGGCGGCGAGATCAGCCTGGAAGGGAGGGCATTTAGGGGTGATCAGGCAGGCAGGCATTGGCAGTTCGGGGCAATCAGGCAGGCAGCCAGAGAGGTTAGGGGCAATCAGGCAGGCAGGCAGAGGAGGTAAGGTGTGATCAGGCAGGCAGGCAGGTGAGCAGTTAGGAGCCAGCAGTCCCAGATTGCAAGAGGGATGTCCAACTGCTGGTTTGGGCCTAAACCAGCAGCCTGACATCCCCCAAGGGGTCACCAATTGGAGAGGGTACAGGCTGGGCTGAGGGAACCCCCCCCCCCCCGAACAAATTTCATGCACTGGGCCACTAGTACAAGAATAAACTTTGTGAGTCTTGTCCAGTTTGGCTCAGTGGATGGAGCATTGACCAGTGGACCGAAGGGTGCCATGTACAATTCCAGTCAAGGGTACATACTTCAATTGCAGGCTCCTCTTTGGACGGCAACCAATCGATGTGTTCCTCTCACATAGATATTTCTCTCTGTTTTTCCCTCTCTCTAAAAATCAATGGAAAAATATCCTTGGATTAGAATTAAAACAATAAATAAATAAATTTTAAAAAGCATAAACTCTGAACTCTGTGTTTCATGTACTTAAACTATAAACCTACTTTTGACTCACCCATAAATGAAGAGTTTTAGTTTAAATCTGATTTTATTTCTTGAAAATGATTATGTGGGGAACAAGAAAAATTGTTTGTCCAGTTCTGGCGATCCAAATTCTGGTGAGAAGAGGACGTTGATTTTACTTGTGATTTGGGGTGGGACACTTTGTGGGGAATCAGTCACTGCTGTGTGGCTGTAAGCTATGACTTGCCCTTCTGTGCCCTCACCATTTCCTGTACTGTGCACCAAGTTGGTTTGAACTGGATGATGAGCACCACCTGCAGGTAGAAAACTGGAGAAAATATGTGAATACAGTTCAGCATTATTATGGATCAGGACAAAAGCCCAGTGAACTCTCTTTGGACCATCTCTGAAATGTAGTTTCTTTTTGATTAAGGGACAATATGTCAGGTCCAGTTCAGCAGGGGAAGCAGACCTAATTTTGGCAGAATCTGAGAGACGTCACTACCTCCTTCACAGAGGAAACAGAATCCACCAGGGAAGGACTTCCATACCTTCCATCAACAGCCATTCAGAATTCCCCACTTCTCTACTCCATCTCCACTTGTTCCTGGTGCGTGGGAAAAGTGTCCCCTTCCTCAGGTTACTACTGCCTCCAGGATTCCATCCCATCTTCTCCCACAACCTGTATCTTAAACTTCCCTTCACTTCTTTCTACCAATATTTAAACGTGCCTAAGACTCTTCCATCTTAAAAAGATTTTAAAAGCCAGAAAACAAACATAACAACAACTGCCTGATCTTATAACCCCATAATCTGCTGCCTAACTCCCTTTCCGCTTCAGTCACACTTCTGGAAGAGCTGTCTTCGCTTGTCTCAGTGGCCAGATTATTATGACCACCTGATATTTGTAGGCAAATTAGCCATACACTGCATGTATGGGATATGGAAGCCAAAGGCCTGTTCAAACACCTTTGCTGTGTGCAGTTACCAAGATAAAAATGTCTCCAATTCGCACAGGAACACAAGGATTGGACTGTCGAGCATTGGAGAAAAGTCATGTTTCCAGTTGCATCATGCAGATGGCAGACTGAGAATTTGGCGGCAACAACATGAAAGCATGCACCCCACATGCATGAGTACAACCCTTCAAGCTGGTGGGGGCAGTGTTATGGCTTGGGGCATGTTTTCCTTGCATGATTTGGGCCCTTTAATTCGTGTGGAACAACGTCTGAATAGCACAACATACCTAAGTATCGTTGCTGATCAGGTTCATCCTATCACGTTGATGGCGTATCCCAATGGAAATGGCTTCTTCCAATAAGACAATGTGCCATGCCACGGTGCTCATATTGTGTAGGAGTGGTTTCAAGAACATGAGGGAGACTACCATGCTTAGGTGGCCCCCACAATCACCAGATCTCAATCTAATTTAGTATTTGTGGGAAGAAGTTAAAAGAGCCATCAGGCAGCTGGTTCCACAACCATCAAATCTCACAGAACTGGACAGTGCTATTCATCAGGCATGGTGTCAGATTCCTCGCATCACCTTTCCGCATCTTGTGGAGTCAATGCCAAGAAGAATCGCCGCAGTGTTGAAGGCAAAAGGTGGCTCAACGAAGTACTGATGGGGTGCTCATAATAATCTGGTCACTCAAGTTCAAATATATCCCACGTTCAAAGACTATTAAATCGCATTTACTCGTATCTTCAGAAAAGAATCACTTCTACTGTCATGGTAAACAACCTGCTTCCCTATTTATAATGGTCTGGCCCTCTAGCAACTTTAGAGTGAAATTATAGCTAATTTGCCTACAAACATCAGGTGGTCATAATAACATAATAATCTGGCCACTCAATGTGTGTGTGTGTGTGTGTGTGTGTGTGTGTGTGTGTGTGTGTGTGTGTATATATATATCTGACAAAAAATAGGTATAGTTTTGATTTATTCACATCAGACAGCTATTGTTGTGTTGGCTGTTGTCATATTTTAACTTGACAATCTAAGGGAAGAGAGGTCGGTGTCCCTGACTAAATAGTCGGGTATTGCATGTTTTAAAAGTTCTTGTGGCACACCGGTTGAAAATCACTGATCCAGCTGGTTGCTCAGGCCATCTGTCATCCCACATCCTTCATCCAGTCCTGCAGCTGTGCCTTCAGTATGGATTTGGAATCCTGCCTTTTCTCAGAAGGTCCTCCTCTGCCAGCACCCTGGTCTCAGCCACTCTCACCTCTTACCTGGGACAACACAGTAGCCGCTTGGAGGCCTCCCTGCCTCTTCTCTAGCTGCCATACAACAGCCAGTGGTTCTGTACACGTACAACAAATGGCATGCCCTCTTCTCACACCTCCAAGGTTATCCCCCATCATCCTTAGGCCTCAGGTTACACCTCACCTCCCATAAGCCCTCCCTGAGCCCCTCCTAATTTGTTCCATTCTGTGAACACCTCTGTATTCCTTCCAAGAGCAATCTTTTTTTTATAGTTTTATTGCTTAAAGTATTACAAAGGGTATTACATATGTGTCCTTTTTTCCCCCCGCCCTTGACAATCCCCTGGTCTCCCCTACCCGCCAGTGTCTTATGTCCATTGGTTATGCTTATATGCATGCATACAAGTCCTTCGGTTGATTTCTTACCTCCTCCCTCCTGTCCCCCACCCCTCCCCGACCTTCCCGCTGCAGTTTGACAATCAGTTTGAGGCAGCTCTGCCTCTGTATCTATTATTGTTCATAAGTTTATAATGCTCTTTATTATCCATGAATGAGTGAGATCATGGGGTATTTTTCCTTCATTGACTGGCTTATTTCACTTAGCATAATGCTCTCCAGTTCCATCCATGCCGTTACAAACGGTAAGAGTTCCTTCTTTTTTACAGCAGCATAGTATTCCATCGTGTAGATGTACCACAGTTTTCTAATCCATTCATCTACTGATGGGCACTTAGGCTGTTTCCAGATCTTAGCTATGGTGAATTATGCTGCTATGAACATATGGGTGCACATATCCATTCTGATTGGTGTTTCTGGTTTCTTGGGATATATTCCTAGAAGAGGGATCACAGGGTCAAATGGGAGTTCCATTTTTAGTTTTTTGAGGAAACTCCATACTGTCTTCCATAGTGGCTGCACCAGTCTGCATTCCCACCAGCAGTGCACGAGTGTTCCTTTTCTACCAAAGCAATCTATAAATTCAATGCACTTCCCATTAAAATACCAACAGCATACTTCACAGATCTAGAACGAACTCTCCAAAAGTTCATCTGGAATAAAAAAAGATCCCGAATAGCTGCAGCGATCCTGAAAAAGAAAAAAGTAGGTGGGATCTCAATACCAGATATCAAGCTGTATTACAAAGCCACTGTTCTCAAAACTGCCTGGTACTGGCACAAGAACAGGCATATAGATCAATGGAATAGAATAGAAAGCCCAGAAATCAGCCCAAACCAATATGCTCAATTAATATTTGACAAAGGAGGCAAGAACATACAATGGAGCCAAGATAGTCTCTTCAATAGATGGTATTGAGAAAATTGGACAGATACATACAAGAAAATGAAACTAGACCACTGACTTACACCATACACAAAAATAAACTCAAAATGGATAAAGGACTTAAATGTACCACGGGAAACCATAAAAATTCTAGAAGAATCCAAAGGCAACAAAATCTCAGACATATGCTGAAGCAATTTCTTCACTGATACAGCTCTTAGGGCACTTGAAACTAAAGAGAAAATGAACAAATGGGACTACATCAAAATAAAAAGCTTCTGCACAGCAAAAGAAACCATCAAGAAAACAAGAAAGCCCACTGCGTGGGAAAACATATTTGCCAATGTCATATCTCATAAGGGCCTAATCTCCAAAATTTATTGGGAACTCATACAACTTAACAAAAAGAAGATACACAATCCAATCAAAAAATGGGCAAAGGATCTAAATAGACACCTTTCAAAAGAGGACATTCAGAGCAATCTTTCCACTGTGTCCTAACTCCTCTGTCCCAAAGCTTCCTGAGCTCAGAGAGAGCAGGAACTGTGTCCATCAGTTGAATCCATCCCAAGTGCATGGCACCTTGTAAATATTACGTAAAAAAACAACCTGTGAATGTGACACAAAGCCGCTGATTGCCCCTGTGGCTTGTGTGTGTGGCAAATGAGCCCTGAGTTTAGGGACCCGTGTTCACCCAAATAACTGGATGGCCTTGCCCTGGGGCCCAGATGAAAGTGAAGATTCTGAGGGGGTGACTCATCAAATCTGGGGTTGCTGTTTATAACCAAAGGCAGTTACCTAAGAGCAGGGAGGGGTTTTTCCCTGAAACGAAAGCTAGAGAGGCAAAGTTAACTGCTTGAGCTGGGGTAGGACTAGCAGTCTTGCCCTGAGCAGGGCTGAGGATGGCTGCGCCTGGCTACTTCCCGCTAATGGTCGAGGGGTCCTGGGGTCCCGATCCCCCGAAGAGCTTGATCACTAAGTTGCAGTTGTACTTCCAGAGCCAAAAGAGATCCGGAGGCGGGGAGTGTGAGGTCCGACAGGAACCAGGCAGCCTGGCCCACTTCCTACTGCTCTTCAACCGACATGACGGTGAGGGCGTCGGGGCGGGGGTGAGAGGAGACCATGGGGCTCTCCCTGTGGGGACACTTGGACTGGGGCGCGCAGCGGGACCGGCTCCAGCAGCAGCAGTTGGCGGTGGGCGGGTTGCAGAATGGACCAGAAATGCGCGAGGTCGCTGCGTTCCTCTGCCCCGCGCTTCTAGGAATTCAGTGGCGCTGCCTCTGCCTGGAGGTGGCGGGTGGGGGCAGAACCGCGCCAGGGAGAACCAAAAGGCGCTGAGAGCCCGGGTACTCGCCTCATTTTACAAGGCTACATAGTGCGTTAATGTATTAATACACAGAGTGCTAATGGCAGAGTTGCATCTCTTGCGCTTTTGGTCTTCTGCCTATTAATTAAGGCAGCAGTTCTAGAACTCCCAAGGTTTATGGGAACACGATTTTAAGGGAAGAGAAAGTTTCGAGGGGTGAAAGTCCAACTATACGTTAGGGAGATAAATTTGGTTGAAAATAGGCACATTGGTTTCTGTTGGGAGAGACCATGAAAATCAGACCTTTGAAGAGATACGTGCAGTTATTCTGAGGACAAGTGAGTCCTTCCAGTGGTTCTCAACCTTCCTAAAGCCCCGAGCCTTTAATACAGTTCCTCATGTTGTGGTGACCCCCAACAATAAAATTATTTTCGTTGCTACTTTATAACTGTAATTTTGCTACTGTTATGAATCGTAATATAAATATCTGATATGCAGGATGTATTTAGGCGACCCCTGTGAAAGGGTCGTTCGACCCCCACAGGTTGAGAACCGCTGTGACAATGAAAGTCAGTGTGGGGTTGGAAGAGACATATTTGTGTGCTGTTCTGGATTTGGTAACTGATTCTCTGGGAATGGGCAGTGCTCCATTTGAGTAGGAGGGAGAGAAAGAGCCCCTCTTCTTTCTGTTAATTTTTATGGGGGGGGGAGGGCTAAGCAATTAGAGGAGTCATGAGATTTCCCCATGTATTTTGGAGCTTCCCAGTGGTTCTGGGGTCACCTGGGGACTGGCAGAGGCCTGCTTAAAATCACATTGCCTGGGTGACATAGAGAGAGTTATTGCAGGGAGATGACCACTGTCTTTGTTGGTCGTTTGCTGGTACCTGTCCCTCGTTTTCAGGCTGGTCCTCAGACTGGGTTGAAGGAGGTTGAGAGTTTTGAGCTTTTGAGGGGGAAGTTCCCCCTCACAGGCAGTTGAGCAGCTGAGTTCTCTCCTCCCGCTTGCTTTTGCTGTTGAAGAAAAGAGGAGGCCCTGGCTGGTGGGTTCAGTGGTTAGAGCATTGACCAGTGCACTGAAGGGTTGCAGGTTCAATCCCGAGTAGATGTGTCTCTCTCACATCGAAGTTCTTTCCTTCCTTCCTTCCTTCCTTCCTTCCTTCCTTCCTTCCTTCCTTCCTTCCTTCCTTCCCTCCCTCCCTTCCCTCCTCCTCCTCCTCCTCCTCCTTCTTCTTCTTCTTTTTCTTCTTCTTTTTCTTCTCCTCCTCCTCCTTCTTCTTCTCCTCCTCCTCCTCCTCCTCCTCCTCCTCCTCCTCCTCCTCCTCCTCCTTCTTCTTCTTCTTCTTCTTCTTCTCCTTCTCCTTCTCCTTCTCCTTCTCCTCCTTCTCCTTCTCCTCCTCCTCCTCCTCCTCCTCCTCCTCCTCCTCCTCCTCCTCCTCCTCCTCCTCCTCCTCCTCCTCCTCCTCCTCCTTCTTCTTCTTCTTCTTCTTCTTCTTCTTCTTCTTCTTCTTCTTCTTCTTCTTTCTCTCTCTCTCTCCCTCTCCCATTCCCTCTCCCTCTCCCTCTGCCACTCCCTCTCCCTCTGCCACTCCCTCTCCCTCTCTTCCTCCTTTCCACTCTCCCTAAAAACCAATGAACAAATATCTTCCAGTGAGGATTAACAACAACAACAAAAGAAAAAGGAAAGGAGGAAAACAAATACCAAACATCTGCTTGCTTAAGACAACCACCAGGTCCTTTATAGGGAAGCACGTGACCAGACACTCCCAGAGCACACACTTTTTCCATTGGAATCTCCCAGGAGAGGATGTGGACAACTCCTAATCGCACTTTCCTTCCCTGGATTTGAGAAGTCTTTGGGCCAGAGGAGAGGCAAGGAGGCTTACAAGGCCATGAGAGAAATTGGAAAGCTTTAAGCAAGGATCCAGAAAGAAAAGATGAAACCCAGAGAGGAAAGGGGAACACAGAAGAGTGTGAAAGAAGTGAGGTGGACAGGGGGCAGAAGACAGGAGATCTGCTGGGCCCAGAGCTTTATGGAAACAGGTACAGAATTTTGCAAGGATTAATTTCACCAAAGAATGCACAGAAGGGCATAAGCCATTTTCTCAAGGGATGTTACCACTTTGATTCCAACTGTTAGCATCACCATGGTTCTGGCCCTTAGCAATGCTTCTTTCTTCTTTAGCATCTCATTAACCCTCAGCGGGTTAAACAGACACAGCCCAGCTCTGTCCTGGGGACTCAGGAACCCTGAGTGTGGGTGGGTGAGGACATCAGCACTTTGAACCAGCTCCCTCGGTGACTCTGAGGCACTAAAGCTTGAGAATGCTGGCTGTTGATGTCCCTGGATGAATAAAATGGGAGCCCATTATAGGAAATACACACAGCATAGAAATACAACCAGTGCAAAATATGATTCTGTGATGATATCATCATTCTGTTCTAGCCCTCAAATTAGAACCTATTTCAGTCTCCTGCCAGGCTTCTTCCTTCACCTGTTCTAGCCCAGGACCCCTTCTCCCACCCCCAGGCTGCTCCTATGGCTCCTTTGTGTTACCCTCAGCACAGACATCTCATAATCCCTGTAACTGATGACCTTTTATGGTCAGAGGTCTTGGGGAGTGGAAAGTCCCAGTCAGTTTCCGTTTCCTATCAGAAGCAGCTTTCTCAGCAGCAAGTTGCCAGAAAATTGCTAACAATAAATGACCTCCCCTAGCAGCTCTATGGCATGATATCGTCTCTTTGCAGGGAGACTCATCCCCTCCACACCAGGAAATGGACTCAGCAGATGCAGGCTCGTCGTGTAACAGGATTTTAGTCATATAATTCACATAATCAGGCTGAGCCCACCAGCATTTCTCTGGAGAAATTACTGTAGAGCAACCTGAACTATTGAGAAGCTGCATCTTACTTTTATACAGTTCATTGAATTTCTGAAAAGTTGAGCGTAAATTGACTTGGGAGATTTTTGGATGTGTACATTTATCATCCTCTCTGGTCATAATTTGGCTCCTGATTATTGTCAGTCTCTTTGGGGTAAGGAAACCCATTAATAAAAGTAAGTGTGGATGGTTTGAGATTAGTGCAGGAAGGACATAGGTCAGGGTGGCTGGACATCAGAGATTCAGCTTTATTCCTCACAGATTCAGCTTTTCCTTGTTGGGGAGTTACTGATCTTGCTACCCTCTGTCCTCTTGAAGTAGTGATGCCCATGCATATTGCACATAGAACAGGATGGCACATTTATTTATTTTTAAATTATTTTTAATTGATTTCTGAGAGGAAGGGAGGGAGACAAAAATAGAAATATTAATGATGCTCTAACTGGTTTGGCTCAGTGGATAGAGCATTGGCTTGTGGACTCAAGGGTCCCAGGTTCAATTCTGGTCAGGGGCATGTACCTTGGTTGCGGGCACATCCTCAGTGGGGAGTGTGCAGGAGGCAGCTGATCCATGTTTCTCTCTCATCGATGTTTCTAATTCTTTATCCCTCTCCCTTCCTCTCTGTAAAAAATCAATAAAATATATTTTTAAAAAAGGAATATTAATGATGAGGGAGAATCATGGTTTGGCTGCCTCTTGCATGCCTCCTATGTTGGATAGAATCTGAGACCCGGTCATGTGCCCTGACCTGGAATCGAACTGTGACCTCTTGGTTTATAGTTTGAAGCTCAACCATTGAGCACACCAGCTGAGCCAGGCTGACATTTTTATTTTATAATTTAATTTGTTTAGTTTATTCTCACACAAGGATATGTTTTCTATTGATTGGAAGGGATAGGGGAAAAAGGGAGAGAGAGAAAAAGAAACATTGATGTGAGAGAGACACATCAATTGGTTTCCTCCTGCACTTGCCCTAATTGGGATGGGGGGTGGAACCTGCAACCCAGGTATGTGCCCTTGACCAGGAATAAAACCCCTGGCCTTTCCATGGGACTGTCGACACTCTTACCATTGAGCAACACCAGCCAGGGCCAGGCTGGCACATTTAAATGCATGGTGCTAGTCAGTCCCTGGTTCCATTGATTCCCATCAAGGGCACATGCCCGGGTTGCAGGCTCCATCCCCAGTAGGGAGCGTGCAGGAGGCAGCTGATCAATGATTCTCTTTCCTCTTTGATGTTTCTGTCTCTCTCTCTCTCTCTCTTTCTCTCTCTCTCTCTCTCTCTCTCTCTCTCTCTCTCTCTCTCTCTCTCCCCCTCCCTCCCTCTCTCTCTCTCTTTCCCTCCCTCTCCCTTCCTTTCTGATATCAATAAAAATAAATAAATAAATAAATAAATACATGCCCAGATAGGACTCTACCAAAGTCTAGGGAATAATAAAAGGACGGTATCACAGAGGTCCTATCTATGTCCTTGGCCTCATCACACCAACCATATCAGAATACAACATGGTAACCCAACATTCATGGCAGGGCTACAACAGTGAAGAGCAGGGAACTCTCAAAGTTTCCCCTTCATCCTGAAATATTTGTACCATCTGACTATGTCGACCACATCTCCTCATCTAAACTCACTCCCTGTTCTCCACACTGTGAGATACACTAGCTTTGCCTTTCTTTCTTTGCCTGCCTCTTATAATTATAACTTACATTTGCATACCTCTTGTGTGTGCTACAAAAGTCATTCACAGAACACTGGTTTGACTGAGAAGACAGATTTAAGAAAAGTTAAGATAGTTTCTCAATGTCACTCATCTAGAGTTGGAATTCTAATCCAGGTTTTTTGAATGCTTATGTTCACTGTTCAGTTTTTTTCACTACAGCCCAGCTGCCTGATGTGCTATTTTCTTTTTAAATCTCTCCATCCATTTTTCCTTTTCCTTTTACTATCAGATGTGAGGCTTTTATCTTCACAAGTTGAAGAATTAATGAAAAACTTATTAACCAGGCTCCTGGCCATTCTTATCCTGGTTACCAGAGTCACCTTCCTAAAACATGGCTTCTATTATGCCATGTCCCAGCACCCAATGTTCACTGGCTCACCGTGATGGATGCTTTAGTTATTTCATTTACTGTACAATAAATATTGCTCCCTTTTTGAGTGCCCACTGAGCATCAGGTACTATACTACATTCTTTATGTTTCTTTGATTTAATCCACGTAACACCCATATAATACAATCTTTATTAATTGCTTATTATACAAGAAGACTGAGGCTTTGGGAATACTTAGGTTAAAAAAATAAGTTTAAAGATAGAATTCAAATCCATATCAGCTTGCTAAACTTTTCCTTTTTTTTTTTTTTTTCCCCACGTAAGGTCTCTCTTGGGGAAATGGCTGAGTAATTGATTGATGATGACAAAGGCTTTGGAAATATGGAATAATTTTGTGAATAAAGATTGCTTGATGGTTCTCCTTCTCCTCCTTCTTTTTTGATATTTCAGTTCGGCAGAACGTTCTGGAGAGAGGGAACCATGAGTTACCATTGCCAGGAAAAGGAACATTTAAGTTAACAGTCAAGTTGCCTCCAGACCCAAATGAAGTCCATGATGCCTCTAAGGAGAAAATTCCAGCAAAGGTAAGTAAAGGAGCAAGTAGCCAGGAAGTAGGGTGTTCTCCCAAGGTGTGTGGGATGGGAAGCACAATGAGGAACACCTAGTGGAACAAAAAATATAAATCAAACTGCAGTGAGAAATGCAACTTACAGATGTGGTGGGGCAGGTATGGAATAATGAAGAGGAGGCACGTTTTGTTTGATTTTAGACACTTTTAGAAAAGTCAAGATTTGGGGGTTATAATAAGGGTGGTTTGAGATATAAAATTTTGGGTTGCTCTTAACTTGGAATTTGCTGTATTTGTTTTACTTTTACATTGTTTTGAGGAGATAGCGATCCATACTGCATGTACTAAGTATTTCCTAAAATGGTATAGTAATAGTATATCTACCTTGTTGGTTTGTTGGATTGTTGTGAGGGTTGGATGAGACAACCTGTGTAAAGCAAATGGTACAGTGTTCATAGCAAAGACTCTCTAAATGCCAAATGGGGAAAAGATGCAGATCTTACCCCATGCCCCAGACACTTGGTAATCACTGGGGTTTCTGTTATCTGTGACTAGTTTTTGCCAGTAATTTTTGTTCTGATTAACTGGAGGTGCCACTACACATGGGGAGCATTCAAAAACATTATTGCTGGAGTTTTTCATGATTGTGTCTGCTGACTTTATATCTCCAGGCTGGTTTCAGGCACATTTTCTTAATGTAAAGAAATTTGAATTATTGGCAATTTATTAATGCTACTTTATGGTCTGAATTTCAGGAATCCAAGACCAAAGAACATGCCAAAGAACCAGGTAAGGTCTCAATTGAGATGACTGGCCTTCATGAGGTAGTTTTGCTTTGATTAAAGATAGAACTTGTAGACATACATCATCTTTATCCTCTTTACTTCACAAGGCAGGTTTTTCTCAACTTGGTGGTGCCTTGGGCTCATTCTCTTTATACTCTCAGCCAGCTGTTCAGAGGGTGAACATTGGGGCAGCCACTTGAGCTCTAAGGTCTCAGGTCAGAAGGATGAAAACAGCTCTCTCTGTGGGGACGGGGAGATACCTTGCAGTTGAGCGGAGGGCTGAGAGGGCCTGAAGGAAGGTGATGAACTGACCTTTAGAGCCCACTTGTGCCCAAGCTGCCATCTAGAAGCAAGACGTATCAGTGGATGTTGTGTGTGGCAAGTCAGTTTCTGAGCACTGGGTGTGGGATCTGCTGTCCTCAGAAGCCACTACAGGAAGGTGTGGGTCCTCTGTGGATGAAAGCTTGAGTGCTGGGTGCAGGATGGGGTGCAACCCTCCAGAGCAGCAGCAGCTCCTTTCCTCCATCGGCTGTAAGATAGAGCCCGACACCTAGTGAATGTTGTGGAGTCTGTTGCTTAACTAGTGTCTGGGTGTTAGCCTGTAGCACCTGACATTTACTGAAGAAGCCAGTACTCTCTACCCCACTTTTCTGGGCTAAGCATGGTGTTATAAAGGGGAAGAAATAGTGAAATGTGTTGAATGGCTGAGCAAGAGAGATAAAGTGATACATATCCAGATCTTATGGAAAAGAAAATTCCAAAAAATATGTAAATATTTTCTTCTAAAGTAGAAATTGTCTTGAGAACATGTTTAGATTTTTGCAACTTTCTTTTTTTTAATGTGGCACTAGGATGAGAGCTTGGGGTCATTGTCAGGGCCTTGGGTCCATTGTCAGAAATCTAGTAACTCATTAGAATAGTGATCAAAATGAGGATGGAGGGTGGTTACCTAATAGGTCCCATATCTAAGGGATGAGGAGAGCAGAGGACACAGCACCATGAAGTCACTAGGTATGCCTGAAACCCATAGCTTCAGGTTAAAGATTGACAGGCAGTGACAGAGCAGGGAAAGGCGCACACCAACATCAGGGGGTATGAGCACTAAGCCAGTATCTGGTTTTAGATCAAGCTGAACTGGGTTGGGCCTCAAATGTGGAAACCAGCAAGTGGAAGAACTAAGAGAAGAGAGACGAACAAGAGCAGAGAAATTCTGGTCACTTGTGGTCAGAAAATTCTGTTTATTTCGAGTCTATATTTCAAGCCTGGACCCTCTTCTAAATCCCAGAGCTGTGTCTGACCTTTCTGTTGAAAAATATGTTAGTGCCAATGTGTCTGAAGCCACATGTGTCATCTGCCTCCAAACCAGTACCCTCTTCTGTCTTTTTTATTTCTCTTCAAGTGCATAACCAGTTTGCCCATCACCTACTAGAAATTTGTCTTTCCTTTATGCTTTTACATATGTTGGTCTCATTCATTCCTCCATCACCCCAGGCCCCCATTATCACTTTACAAATCCAGCATGGCAGGAATACCCTGCTTGGCCTATCTCAGTGGTCGGCAAACTCATTAGTCAACAGAGCCAAATATCAACAGTACAATGATTGAAATTTCTTTTGAGAGCCAAATTTTTTAAACTTAAACTATATAGGTAGGTACATTGTTATAAACTTAATTAGGGTACTCCTAAGGCTTTGGAAGAGCCACACTCACGGGGCCAAAGAGCCACAGGTGGCTTGCAACCCACAGTTTGCCAACCAAGGGTCTATCTGTACCTGCTTTCCTTTTCCTTAAATCTAACCAGTCTTTTATATTGCTGGATATCTGGTCATCTTTTTTTTTTTCAGTTTTTCACTTGTTTTATTTATTTATTTATTTATTTATTTATTTATTTATTCATTTATTTTGTTAATTAAATCTTTATTGTTCAGATTATTACAGTTGTTCCCTCCCCCCCCCATTGCCTCCTCCAACCAGTCCCCACCTCACCCTCATCCCTTACCCCTCCCACTGTCTTCATCCATAAGTGTATGATTTTTGTCCAGTCTCTTCCTGCACCCCCACACCCCGTTTCCCCCAAGAATTGTCAGTCCACTCCCTTTCTATGCCCCTGATTTTATTATATTCACCAGTTTACTCTGTACATCAGATTTTTTATTCACTTGATTTTTAGATTCACTTGTTGATAGATATGTATTTGCTGTTCACAATTTTTATCTTTATCTTTTTCTTCTTCCTCTTCTTAAAGAATACCTTTCAGCATTTCATATAATACTGGTTTGGTGGTGATGAACTCCTTTAGCTTTTTCTTATCTGTGAAGCTCTTTATCTGACCTTCAATTCTGAATGATAGCTTTGCTGGATAAAGTAATCTTGGTTGTAGGTTCTTGGTATTCGTCACTTTGAATATTTTTGCCACTCCATTCTGGCCTGGATAGTTTCTGTTGAGAAATCAGCTGACAGTTGTATAGGTACTCCCTTGTAGGTAACTGACTATCTTTCTCTTGCTGCTTTTAAGATTCTCTCTTTGTCTTTTGCTCTTGGCATTTTAATTATGATGTGTCTTGGTGTGGTCCTCTTTGGGTTCCTTTTGTTTGGGGTTCTCTGTGCTTCCTGAACTTGTAAGTCTATTTCTTTCACCAGGTAGGGGAAGTTTTCTGTCATTATTTCTTCAAAGAGGTTTTCAAGATCTTGTTCTCTCTTCTTCTGGCACCCCTATAATTCGGATGTTGATACGCTTGAAGTTGTCCCAGAGGCTCCTTACACTATCTTCATATTTTTGGATTCTTTTTTCTTTTTGCTTTTCTGGTTGGTTACTTTTTGCTTCTTTGTATTTCAAATCTTTGACTTGATTCTTGGGATCCTCTAGTCTGCTGTTGGATCTCTGCATATTATTCTTTATTTCAGTCAGTGTATGCTTAATTTCTAGTTGGCCTTTTTTCATATCCTCCAGGGTCTCACTAAAGTTATCGACGGTTTCTAGAAAATTCTTGAAAAACCTTATAACCGTGGTTTTGAACTCTATATCCAGTAGTTTGCTTTCCTCCATTTCTGACCTGTTTCTTTCTCTCCACATTTTTTATGTTTCCCTGTGTTGGTAGAGTGGCTTTGTGTGCTAGGTGTCCTATAGTGCCCAGTGGCTCAGCCTCCCCAATTACCTGAGGTGGACACTCTTGGTGCACTCCTTTGTGGGCTTTGTGCACAGTCTAGTTGTAGTTAAGCCTTGATTGTTGTAGGTATTACTGGGAGGAATTGACCTCCAGGCTAATTGGCTGTGAGAATCAGCTGTGTCTATGCTGGGACAACTTCTGTGCTGGAGACACCCTTATGAGGCAAGACTTGCTTCAGTGGACTTTGGTGCTCGCTGAGTCTGCCCCCTGAGTGTGTCCCTTATGGATCTGAGGAGTTGTAATCTGGATAGTCCCAATCTGACCAGTGGGTACACTGGCTCTTGGATCTCTAAGGAGGTGCTAATTTAGCCTCTACCTGAGGCTACCCAGCAGGAGCTACGAAGAGATCTTAAGATTCCCCTTCCTTGTTTGGGGTTTGGAGGTACCCAGATGAGGCCCAGCTGTGAAGCAATGAAAGCTGCTGTGGGGCCTTGGGACTTCTCTTGGAAGATCTGGGTCTGTCTGGCCCAGATGCAGTTTGTTAGGTAATTTTCAGATTGCAAAGGGCCAGGCCTTTCATATGCAAACGCCTCTGGTGGCAGCTTGGGTGGGGCGGGGTCTCAGGGAATCAACAGGGCGGAGCAAACAGCTATGGCTGATCCTTAGCCCTGCCCTAAGTGGCCCCGTGTCTCAGTGTCCTGCAGTAATCGCTGCAAGCACCTCTGAGAGAAAGCGGCTCTGGAGTTCTAAGTTCTGCCAGCTGCCAGACACTCCAGTTTCTTCCCGTATGATTCTGGGTACCCAGAGCCTTCCCGGAGCTGGAGTTCAGAGCAGTCTGGGGCTTGTGACTCCCTCCCAATTCAAAAAAGACAGCCGTGTCCTCAGTTGCCTGCCGTTTCCACGCGCATGCCTCTGTACCTCTGCACTTTACTTCCACACCTCCTCTGAGTCTCAGTGTGCTTTTCTCTTTCCTTCTAGTTATAGAATTTCCACTCAGCCAGCCTTCCTGTAGTTCGGGATGATGTCTGGTTTCTCTGGTCATCTTTTTCACAGAAACCTTCCCTGGCTCACCTTACCACCTACTGCAAGATAAAGTCCAGACCACATTCTGGATGAAGCTGACTTTTCTGGCCTCATTTCTTACATCTCTGTACATGAGAGCTCCTTAACCTTTATTGGTCAGATCACCATTTCCTAAATAGTTTGGCACAACACGATACTCTGCCTGTATTCTGTTGCTCACAGTACTCTCTACCTCACTTTTCTCTACCAAAATTCGATAGACCCTTCAAGATCTACTCAGATTCCTCCTCTTCTCTAAAGCCATTCCAAGCCAGCCAATCCCTTTATCTCTCTTTCCTGGAATCCTAACTTAATTGATGGTGCTCTTTATATGGCAATGCCTCTCTTGTGATGAAGCTTCTAATAGTGGGGTGATAAAACTGTATTGCTAGCCAGCCTCTTATCATTCACTCAGTCCAATATTTGCATTTTTAAATTAAGAGATGTGCCAAAGGTCACATAGCTAAAGAGTGGCAGAGTCAGGGGTTGAACTCATTGGGGCCTCACCTCCAGCCCAGTACTCATTCTGGATTGTCATATTGAATGCTAGTTCATGTTGCTATTGAATCCTCAACCTATTTTTTGTTGGGAGTGTGTGTGTGTGTGTGTGTGTGTGTGTGTGTGTGTGTGTGTGTATTTGTTGGGGTGATCTAACTGCTGTAACAAACAACACCTCAGATCACAGTGCAGTGTAGTTGGCAGCTAGGGTGGTGGGTAGAGTGTAGACTGCTTTATGCAGTCATTTGGGAATCCAGGCCTCCTTGACACATGGCCTCCAGGGTCACTGAAAGGGCAAATGGAGATCCATATGAAGGAGACAGGTATTGGTCAGGCTTGGAAGTGGAATTCGCCCCTTCTTCCCATATTCCATTAGCCACACAAACTCTATTATAGGAACTTAATTGTAGGAAGTCTGGGCAATATTTCCCAGAAAGAAAACAAAATGGATTTGATAAGCACATGACATTTTACTCTGCCATAATAAACATTTACAAATATCAGTTTCTCTTCTCATTTTTTCTTGAATACCTCCATTAGAAAAATAAGCTCCTTATCTAATGTTTTTTGTATGTACCCTCTCCACATATCCAGTACCTTTAACATAACAAGGGCTCCAACTGAATAGTTGCTCAAAGAATGTCTAAAGATCCTATTGTGCCCATCATGCTTCACTGCACTGGATTAAGCATAGAGTGAGACTGACCTTATGCATATGTGTAACTCACTTATGGTCAACAATGGGGAGGAACAAGCTGGCTAGAGTGATTGCTATTCACTGAGTTTGATGTACATGTATAGCCTCTAGGCCATTTTACCATCTCTGTGTATCCCCTAGTCATTCAATGCAAGCATCTTTTTTTTTTCTCTTCAGTGATGGGAAGTACTGCTTTTCAGAGCATAAAGTGTTAGATCATGCTCATGTTTGCCATCATCAGATATTCTTGCTTTCCTCCAGTGGTCTAAGCACCAAATCTACAATTTAACAGACATTCATTGAGCCTCAATTATATACCATGTGCTAGCAATACCAGGATGCATAAACATGTTCCTTGCTTTTGAGAAACTGAGTTCAATAATTATACTATGGTGCTGAGATAGAAGTATATGTCAGCAGAAACAGGTGTAATAAAATTGAACATCATCATCATACTTCATTTAAGCAAGAAGCCTTCTAAGATCTGGTTTATTTGAGTTAGCTAAGAGGTTGGGAAGGAAAGAGGGCAGTGTCTTATGATAATTTACTTTGCTGAAATCATGGTAGGTAAATATAACATCTTGACCTCCTTTGTATCCCTAAAATCAGATGCATCAGAAGATACACAAATCTCTCTCAACAAAAGATCAGAAAAAATGGAAGATATCCCAAAGCAATGTGAAAATATTCCCTCTTTGGTTGCATTTGAAAATCTCAAAGCAAATGTAACTGACATGATGCTAACCTTGTTGGTGGAGAACATAAGTGGCCTGTCCAGTGCTGATTTTGAAGTGGAAGTAATACGAGATTTTGATGTTGGCGTCGTTACCTTTCAAAAATACATAGGTAAGATGAACTGACCCTTCATGTTCAGTCTTCTTTGCACAGCACTTTTGGGATTTTGGACACATAGTTAATGGGATGTCTCTGAAAGTTAGACTCTTGTTAGTAGCTGGTAAGAGAGGACTGCAAGTTAAAATATCATTTTTATTTGAAGGAGAAGCAATTTTGTTGTGAATTCAAATAATGGCATGGCATATTTAATAGAGTAAACTTATTGTATGAGTTTTCTGTGTATGTGTGTGTGTATGTGTGTGTAAGAGAGAGAGACAGACAGACAGAGAGAGGACACACCCAAATGAAAATCTAAATAAAGTCCAAGAATCTTAAAGTGATTCTGAACATAGGAATGAGTGTTTTCACGTGTTACCTCATTGAGAGAAGTAAATATTGATCTTGTTACCAATTGGACTTGAAGGTAATAATTATAATACTAGCAAACACTCAAATGCTGTTAGGGTATGTCAGTTACTATGCTAAGGTCTTTACATATATTAATTGATTTGTTTCTTTCAACAACCTTTTGAGATGATTATTATTATTTCTCATTTTACACCTAAGGAGACAGGTGCAGAGATGCTAATAAATGAAGAACTGGATTTGAACCCTGGCAGCATACCTCTATACAGCCTGTTCTGTTATCCCCTTTGCCATATATCTTCTCAGTATTTTCATGGTCATCACATATGCAGGGAGAGTAAGTGCATGTGATGCAGAAAATGAGTGCTCTTTGAGGTCGGTGGAAGGAGTCTGTGATTTGGAAGAGCCATCTCCAGGATAACGGGGACATTTTCCAATTCCAAGTCCTCACTATTCCATAGCTGTGGCACTGGAATAGTTAATTAAAAACACAGGTCATGCCCTGGCCAGGTGGCTCCGTTGGTTAGAATGTTATCCCATGCACCAAAAGGTTCTGGGTTTGATGTTGATGTTTTTCTCTCACATTGATGTTTCTCTCACTCTCTCCCTTCCTTTCTCCTCAAATCAACAAAAACATACCCCGGTTGAGGATTGCAAAAAAAAAAAAAAAAAAAAGCAAGGTCATGATGTCAAAATTCCAGCTTCAACATTTAACTGATTATCTGAGGTTGGCCAAGTTACTATCTGTGTGCTTTGATTTCTTCACCTATAAAATGGGGATAAGAATACCTACCTTATTCAGTTTCTGTGAGAATTAAAGAAATAATGTTTGAAAAGCTCTTAACATAGTTCCTGGTAAGGACATGGTAAGGACTCAATAAAGGGAGCTATTCTGATTTCAAGTTTATGATTATTTCTCATAAAGGTAGAACTAGATGGACTTCCTTTTGTTTACTGAGCAAAAATTTTGAATGCCTACTATGTGCACATGTCTAGGTGCTGTGGTAATAATACGAGATTTTGATGTTGCCAAGATGAATAATTCTTGGTCCCTGCTTCTCAGGAACTCCCTACGGGGCAGGGTGGAAACCAATACATAAATGAACAACGAAGATGCAAGAGTAAAAGTTGCCTCCCGTGGCTGTGAACAGCAGGCTGTGGGGAATGGGAGGAAAGAGGACCTAAACAAGGCAGCATGGCTTTGCCCTGCCTCCATCCTTCTATGAAGCTTAGACACTCAGCAGTACCAGGCTATCAGGTCCCCAGTATACTATGTTCAGTGTCACTGCTGTTCCCTCTGCCTGAAAATGCTTCCTCCCTTATCTATCTGGCAAACTCTTCTTCATCCTTCAAAACTCAGACTGGTGACTACTTACTCTGTGAATCCTTGTCTGAGTGCCAATATTAGTCTTCCGGCCTCATTTGATACCACAATAGACCACTTGTTTGCTTTCAAAACTTCCTCCCACCTGGAAGGTGAATGTTCCAGAACTTGTTCTATTCAGCACTCTCCCTCCCCAGCTCCTAGCATGGTGCCTGACTCAATGTGGGCCCAGCATCAATATTTATTTATTTGAAAGAGATAATTGGGATGAGTCCTCAAGAAGCAATAAGACTAAGATAAAAAATTGGAGGAGGGCATTTCAAGCACAGGAAACCATATAAACAAAAGCAAAAAAGAATAGGTTTTCAGAATAATGACTAGTTTCTGTGGCAGTATGAAAATAAAATGAATGGCATGGAATAACTAGAGGTGATATTTAGAAATTAGTTTGGAGTCAAATAGCAAAGGATATACTTCAACTAGCTCAGGAATGTGAACTCATGCCTGCAGGTAATGGGGAGCCATTGAAAGACTTGAGAAAGGGGTGAAGTGAAGAGATTTGAATAGTAGAGAGTACTCAGGTGGTTATAAAAAGAAGGTTTGGAGCAGGCTGTGAGCAGAGGTAAGGACACAACACTGTGGTAAGACATTCATTGATGCATCATTGTTCAGAGACTGGGAATTTTAGGCAAGTAAATTTGCATTTAGGAATTAAAATTTGAGTGCTTAGCTCCCCTATTTATCTCTATTAATTGAGACAGTTTTTTGTATAATATAAAAATATAATCATAATTTTCTGATTGATTAATTTTGGTTTGCAGATACCATAAAATTTGTTGAAGATTGTGCCATGCACCATTCAGTGACACAACTTCAGCTTTCCCCAAGACTTCTGGAAATGACAAAAACAATCAGGGTTGAAAACCTGCCGCCTGATGTTGACTCCTATAATTTGAAATGTTTATTTGAAAATCCTCAAAATGGAGGGGGAAGAGTTGTCAGTATTGAATGTTTTCCTGAAGAGAGTTCAGCTCTGATAGAATTTTTTGACAGAAAAGGTAATGTCTATTAGCCTGATTTTGCATACCTTACCTGGCATAATTTAAATATGTTAGCAGATCTTATCATTATAGTTATCTGTTGAATTCTGATGTATTTTATTTTTATTCATATATTTCCTTGGTAATCCAGTTAGGAATCCTGTTCATCTGGGATATGATACTTAATGTGTCCAGTGATTCAAACATTAAAGAAGTAATGTCACTTTGTTGAAAGATATAAAGTTTTTCTCATAAGTCTCTACTTATGATAACTGAAAAATATATAACTCTTAGAATCCTGAAAATACTGTGTTAAAAAAGAGATTATCTGTGTTTTTTAGCTGTATACTTGGCAGAAATTCTCAAGTTAATTTCAACAAGTTTAAGTAAAGAAATACTCAGAAATGCATATGCTCCTAGAAAGTATCACCAAGTCCCCTTTCACCTGTCAGGGTCATCATTCAGAAGTTAATGGGGGCGATTTCACATGATCAGTGGGTGCAGTGACCCTGCGAAAACCATGTCCAGCTGAACCTCAGGGAAGCACTCCTGAGGGTTTTGTAGACAGGAATTGCCAGTTCTCTGAGACATTTGGAAAGTCGGCTTGGAGATTGCATTCATGTTCAGAGGTCAAGGCTGAGGAATTAGGGAACCTGACTTCTTAGGGAAAGAAGAAACATCGTGTTTGGGGTTAAATGGGGGAGCATGAGATAGGATCATGTGATATGCCACCCACTTAAGATAAATTGCTTCATGGGGCGTTTGGAAGAACCTCCCTTCAGCTTTTATAAGTTGGAGAAAATGGGAAGAAGGTGTGATTTAGCTTAAAATAGAATGAAAGACCTAGTGTTCCTTGGGCAAAGGTAGAGCTACATAAAGCTGTCTACTCTAGAACTTAGCTCCCAACCAATGGTGGGAGTAGACAACTTAGGGCTTTTGAACATCTTGAGGGCATGGGGCAGTTGGGTGTATCCTCATAATGCCTAGTTACATGGGTACCACTAACAATAGGATTTATTTAATTGAGGCTTGTTTTATATCTGAGCTATACCTGTGAACAGTAGGATCCTATTAAAGGTTCCATTTCACTTGACATCTTTTTACCAACTGACTATGTTGGTCATGCCTCCTCTTTAACCTTGCACATTCCCTGTTTTACAGGGCCTGAGATACACTGACTTTCCCCTTTCTCACTCTGGACATTTGCAGAGCTCTGCAGAGTGCTACAAAGTGGATTTATAGACATTGCTTTACAGGCGTTGCTATTATTATAATCCTTATTTTACAAATGAAGAAACTGAGGTACAGAAAGATCAAATCACTTGACCAAGGTTCTGCAGCTAATGAGTGACAGAGGCAGGATTTGAACCTTGGCAGTCTGGGCCCATAATCAATGCTTTTAAGTTCTCCACTTTTCCACAGTTTCCTGTTCACCTATAACATGAATTTTTCTTGTGGGATATTTCACCACTTACGGTGGGTTACCAATAATGAGGTAAACTGTCGATAAAGATGGGTTAAAAACAGAATTTATTTAGCAATATTGTTTTATATGTAGATTATTTGAGATGAATGTTAGGCACTTCACTCTGAAATTATTTGGCTCAATTTCCCCAAATCTGATTCACAAAATCTTCAGGAAGGTAACCCTTATGAAACACCTATTGCAGGTGAGATTTTTGGCTGTTTTCTGCCACACTGAATCCCCATAATAACCTGCATGGTTAGATTTGGTTACTCTTTCTTTACAGAAGAGGAAATGGGGTGGAAAATTTAAGATCTCTGATGGTTCTTGTATCAGATAGATCCAAGTTCAAATCTGGCTTTGGTGCTTTCTGGCTTTGGTGCTTACTAGCTTTGTGATCTTGGACAAGTTACTAAACCCACCAAATCCTATGTTTTCTCATGTGTAAAACAGAGTTTGCTATTACTTACCTCGAAGGAACATTAGAGGATTAAATGAAATTATATCTGCAAAGTGCTTGGCACATGGTGGGTGCTCAGTCAGTGTTAGTGGTCACTGGTACTGCCTAGGCTGTAGCGTGTACGGGGCCACATGGGGAAGTTGAGGCTATGTGTCTGGATCTCTGAAGGCCATGTTCTTTTTATTATGTCTGGCTCATGGCCTAGGATCCAATCATCACAAGTGAAGGTATTTTTAACATCTTTCCACAAGGATGCTAATTTAATCCAAGTTTTTACTGGAATTCATTCTAATTCTCTTCCTTCTTAGACTCCTTGTACCTGTCTAATAACTACCACAAAATGAGTTTGGGGAGAAGAGTATCCTCCCACCCACACACAGACATGCCCATATGCCATCCTAGCAACTGTCCCAGTAAAAGTGGCAAGAGACTGATTATAGCAGGGATGGGGGAGGAGCAGGACTTGCTGAATCAGTCTCTGGGCTGTGCTCTGATGACTTTGAGGATGACCTTGGTTTGGAACCCCTGGTAGAAGGGCAAGAGTGTGGCTTTGGGGTCAGACACTGATTTGAATCTTAGCTCAGACATTTACAGTCTACATGACCCTATTTAAGTTATCTAATTTTAACTAGCCAGAGTTTTATCATTTCTAAATAGTGATAATAATAGTGTCTCTAACTCAAAAGGTTGTCGTGAGGATTAAATTAATTAAATATATATAAAGCCCCTAGAATAGTGTCTGACACTTAGTAAGCTATGATAATTATTATTGTGTGCCTCCCCTGAGAAGTAATAATGGAATCTAAATCATCTATGAAGCCTAAAACTGTGAGAGGCACAAGAAACAGCACATAGCATGTTTCTTAGACAAGGTTGGCTTTAAACACCAAAATATTCTTTACACTGGCGCAAACAGTATCCCCATACTTTTGACCAAAGTCATATCTATTTCTTAATCTGGTGGTGATGTAGCAGAGTTATCACAAAAACAGAAAATAGAATTTACATAACAGAATTTCACCATACAGTGATCTTGGCCAGAAAGTAATTACTCCATTATACAAGGGATACCTGTGCAATGTTAATACATATCTTTATATATAAAAGCCTACGTGACCTTTACAACCAAAAGACCAGAATGACTGGAGCCATTCAACCAGTCACTATGATGCGCAATGACCATCAGGGGGCAGACGTTCAATGCAGGAGCTGCCCCCTGGTGGTCTGTGTGCTCCCACAGCTGGCCAGTGGTGTTGGCCGCTGGCAGGCGGCAGCCGTTCCTTCTGTGCCTGGCCCGGTGACCATCATCTCCTCTCCCCACCCCACTTGGCCATTTGGCCCTGGGCTGGGATGGGGAGCTGGGGCTGGGTGGCAGCAGACAAGGCCCCTTTCCCAGGGGCATTGAGGGCTGGCTCCCTCCTTGGGGCTGGTGGCCAACGTCCCATACCCTGTTCCTTCCTGGGGCCGGTAGGCCCCAATGGCCCAGCCCTGCTTGGCCCTGATCACTGGCCAGGACTAGGGACACCACCCGTGCACAAATTCGTGCACCAGGCCTCTAGTCAATTTATATTTGAGCACTTTGAAACTAGAGCTGCTATTAATACCATGTTGTAACGGCAAAGTTCTATAAACACTAGGGTTCCCCCTTCTCCCCAAACAGGAGAGATTAGTTTGTTTGTTTTCATTTGAAACATATTACCCTGGGATAACTTTATTTTATTGCTTCCTTTTAAGTGTTAGACACCATCATGACCAAGAAGCTTGACCTCAATAATATGCTGCTCTCCGTGTTCCCATATTATACCTCCTTGGGCACAGCTCTGTATGGAAAGGAGAAGCCTCTGATCAAGCTTCCAGCACCATTTAAAGAATCTTTGGATCTTTCTTTATGGAAGTTCTTACACAAAAAGAATCATCTGATTGAGGAGATTAATGAAGAAGTGAGACGTTCTCACGCTGAGCTAACATGGTCCCCACTCAATGGTGAAATTACCATCAGACCTGCAGCCAACTTAGTCAATCAAGGAAGAAAAAGAATCAAGAACTGGAAGAAAGATGCTTCCACAGCCTTCTTTGGCATCAGGTCTAGATTTAAAGTTAGCACATTTCAAGTGGACTCAGTAGAGTGGGACATCATGAAAAATGACTTAGAAGATGAAAGAATTTTGATTGAATTTGATACAGGTATGGGGATTGTAACCTTAGTGGGGAAATCAGAGGATGTACAAAACATTGAGCCACAAATCAAGGAATTAATAGAAAACGGCACTCAAAAAGTTAAAAGAGAAGAGCAAAGTCTGAAGGGGAAAGTGGCCATGTCTCCAAGAAAGTATTCTCTTTTGTGCCACAGCGGTGTGCAGGAGCATCTCCGCAGGGAGTACCCAGAGATGGAGATTTTTTATGACAGAGCCACCCAACACATGTGCTTTAAAGGACTCGGCATAGATGTGTATAAAGCAAAATGTGAAGTCCAGGAAAAGGTGTACACCATGGTTCAGAAAAGCATTCAGCTTCCCCCGGAGGTTTTGCAGTTTTTGCAGCAGGTCAACTGTTCAGAACTCTCCAAGTCTCTTTTGATAGCACAGAAAATTCTTGCAGTTTATGAGCTAGAGGGCACAACTGTTTTCTTAACCAGCTGTTCTTCTGAAGTCCTCTTAGAAGCTGAGAAGCAAATGGTCAGTGCCTTAAGTTATAAGCGCATAGACGTTGAGGACAGGGAATTTCTTAACAGCAAGAAATGGAAAGCCATCACTAAAAATTTGCCAAAGAAACATAATTCCTCCTCAAAGACTGTAACGATCAATGAGTTAACTCCAGGAATCACAGCTGAGGTCATTATTGCAGGCTGCGTGAGAGAAGTAAATGACATCTACCACTTCCTTTTTGACTTTGTGGAAAAAAACATGAAAATAGAAAGATTCCTTGAAGTAAAGCCTTCCTTAGTTATTGATTATTTAAAAGCAGAGAAGAAGATATTCTTGCAAAAGATAAGGATGAACAAGCTAAATGTTCAGGTAGATTTCAATTCTAGAAACAAACCAGAAGGCATTTTACTAACTGGCTCAAAGGCCGAAGTCCTGGAGGGAATGAACATCCTCAAGCAAGCCAGGGATTCAGTTTGTGTTAAAAGCATCAGTATTGATAAGCCAGGAGCCAGCCAGTCCTTCCGGGATAGACCATGGTATTATAAACGTGAGGTACGGTCATTTGGTTGTTTTGTGGAACTACTGCAGAATGAAGGAAAGAAGGAGGGAGGTGGCAGAGATGGGCAGAAGGCCTCCTGTCGGACAGAATTGGCCCCTGGAGTCTCGCTGATTGTACAGCAAGGCGACTTGACACGGTTTCCTGTTGAAGTGGTGGTGAATGCCGCAAATGAGGACCTCCGTCTCAGTGAGGGCCTGGCTGCTGCTCTTTCAAAGGCAGCTGGCCCTGAGCTCCAAGCAGACTGTGACCGGATAGTGAAGAAAAAGGGTAAGATCCCAACTGGCCATGCCACCATCTCAAAACCAGGAAAGCTCCCATACCACCAGGTGATCCATGCAGTAGGACCCAAGTGGAACAGCAGTGACGTTCTAGGGTGTATGTTACAGTTAAAGAATGCCGTGAAAAGAAGCCTCCATTTGGCTGATAATTTTCAGTACCAATCCATAGCCATCCCTGCCATTAGTTCTGGAGACGATGGCTTTCCCTTATCCCAGTGTGTGGAGACCATTGTTTTGGCCATCAAGGAATCCTTCCAGTATAACTGGGCTGGATGCACCTTGAAAGAGGTTTACCTTGTGGATTTAGCTGAGAAGACTGTTGAGGCCTTTGCTGAAACTGTGAAAACTGTATTTAAAAACAACAAGCCTGGTACTGCTTCCCTGCCCAGTGTACCCGCAGGAGTCCAGCCAGGTCCAAGAAACACTGATGGAAACAGACAAATGCTGCTGTGCCCAGGCGGTCTGAGGATCCTGTTGGTGAAAGGAGACGTGCAATATGCTATGGTGAGTGTCCGTTTTACAGAACACCCACTAGGTGCTGCAACTCCAGGGAGTCTGTTGCCAAAGGAAGATTAGGATCAAGGGAGAATTAGGGAGAGTATTTCATGTTCTCCATGCCGACCTGGAAACAAATTTCCTTAGACAAGTGGGCTACTTCACCACAGCATTTACTAATAGAGGGTGGCCAGTTATCTGTGGGACCTGGAAGTATATTCAGATCACTAGGTTTCCAGTAAATATGAAAATCCACAATAATAGGTTACAATTTCAAGGGTCTGTATACTTTTCAAGGCCTTCAGACCTGTGACATTTTGGCAAATCTGAGGTCAATTTCCTATCAATTTTACTGATAACAGATATAGAAAAATAGAGTGTAGAGTGGGGACAGAAGACAGGAATCTTGTCAATGGAGCTGAACCAGGTTGAGCCTGCAGGCCTGAGTCTGAGGGCCAATCAGCACCCAGCACCAGTAAGAAGATGTGGGAAGGAAAGTGGAAACTGCACCTGGAAGTGGTCTGAGTACTATGTGGGGACAGTTATTGTAGGTCTGCCAGGGGGGTCATGTGTTTTTTTAAAACATATTTAACAACCTCTTCCACACAGGCTCTAGCTAATGGAAATAGCCCTGGAAGCCCCTGCTGTGTCAGATCTTCCTTCCTTCCCTTGAGGATTGGGGGCTGGCCTGGGGAAGAGATTCCTAGGGAAGCCCATTTGCTTATCTTCTTTGGAGAAATATCTACTTAGATCCTTTGTCCACTTTTAAATTGGGTTATCTTTTTAAAAAAATATATTTTTTATTGATTTCATACAGGAAGGGAGAGGGAGATAGAAACATCAATGATGAGAGAGAATCCTTGAATGCTTCCTCCTGTACACCCTCTACTGGGGATGGAGCCTCAACCCAGGCATGTGCCCTTGACTGCAATTGAACCAGGGATCCTTCAGTCCCCAGGCTGATGCTCTATCCACTGAGCAAAACCAGCTAGGGCAATTGGGTTATCTTTTTATTACTGAATTTTAAAAGTTCTTTATGTACTTTGGATACAGGTTCCTTACCAGATTATGATTTGCAAATATTTTTTCCCATTCTGTGGGTCTTCTTCCTTATATAATAATCTTAAATGATAATTAGAAGAATAATTGCTAACAATGATTACTTAGTATGTGCCAAGCACTATGCTAAGTGCTTGGCTTGCCTTTTCTCACTCAAAGCCATGAGGTAGATTCCATGCTTATTATTCTTCTCAAAGAGATGAAGGAATGAGGCTTAGAGGTGCTAAGTAATTTGCCCAACTCTCACAGATAACAAATGGTAGAGGCAAGATAGAATCTGTTCAGGGACTATTTCAAAAATATTATAAAATGATTTTATTTCTCATAAAAAAACCCAAATGCATACACAAGAAACTCTTTGACCGCGAGTCAGTAATTGGAATGAGTTCCATTCCTTTTCCATCTTGAACACTAAATAGTAAGATATTTCTTCCATTCCTTTTTCTCCCATAGATGTTTGAGTTCTGATGCCACAGTACCTGCCATGTGTTGCTTGCCCAGGACCCATGCAGGACAGCTTTGAAAATGACTTAGTCACATTCCTTCTCCTCTCTTCTCTTGGTGTCTTACTAGTTGATTATTCTGTTCACATTAACTTTTCTGCTGAAAAAGCCTCCATGGCTTCTCACTGTCTGTCGGGAAGTCCAGATGGCCTGGCACTTGAGGTCCTCTGCAGTCCACCCCCACGGTAACATTGCTGGCCTGGCTGCACCATTTTGCTGTAGAAGCTGTGTATCAGCTCAACAGCTCACACCCACCATGCCTGTGTTACCCCTTCTGAATGATTTCCCCGTCTCCCCCTGCCTGCTTCAACTGTTCCCAAAGGGCCCACATCACACAGGGTGTCCTCACTGGCCACCGATGGCACTTCCTCTGGACGCCTTCAGTGATCCTACTTTTTGACAGCTCTCTTCTGTCCTGGAGTGTAACTTAAATAAGTATCTAATAACATTATATTGGGTGGTATTTGTCTCTGAAAACAATAATCTTTAGTTGTCCCCATTGTGCCAAGTCCAATGGCTCAAATACAGTAATCCTTGATGAATGCTTTTTGTTAGAATTTGAAACAAATTGTTGGTTTTGTCTTTAGGCTGATGTTGTTGTCAACTCCATTCCTCGGGATCTCAACCTTAATAGTGGGCCCCTTTCTAAGGCCCTCTTGGCAAAAGCTGGGCCAAATCTCCAGAAGGAATTGAACGCAGCTGGACAAGGGATAGCTGTTGAAGTGGGCACAATTCTTCAAACCACTGGTCAGAGTGTGTCCTACCAAATGCTTCACGTGGTGGCTCCG
The DNA here is from genome assembly GCF_963259705.1 of Myotis daubentonii. Lineage (NCBI taxonomy): Eukaryota > Metazoa > Chordata > Mammalia > Chiroptera > Vespertilionidae > Myotis > Myotis daubentonii. The sequence continues at coordinate 58,418,951 of NC_081842.1, read as the reverse complement.
AGCTGGAACAATGGTGACACGTCTTCACTCAAGGTGGGGCCTGGTTTTAAATTCTCCAGGAAATTGGGTACCTTTTTGTTCTCCTTTCAATAAAATGTACATTGCATTCTGTCTGTTTCTCTTCTGTAATAACTTCACATTCTTGGCAGGTTCCATCATTATGGCCCTTTCTTTTAGTGTAGCTGACTGCTCCTGAAGACTAGTTATTGAAGATGGGGAAGAGTTATTGAAGATAGCACATCTTTTCTTAAAAATTGATTTCAGAGAGGAAGGGAGAGGGGGAGAGAGATAGAAACATCAATGATGAGTGAGAATCATTGATTGGCTGCCTCCTGCACAAACTCCTATTGGGGATCGAGCCTGCCATCCAGGCTTGTGCCTTGACCAGGAATGAAACCATGACCTCCTGGTTCATAGGTCGACGTTCAACCACTGAGGCACTCTGGCCGGGCAAAGATAGCACATCTTTAGTGAGGAAGGCAAGGTGAGGGCATGAAGAATGGAAGAGCATGAAGGGTTAGAACAGTAGTTGCTTTGATTCTTTCCTTCATTGCCAAGTGCATGTGAATCTTTTTGAAGGGTTTCTTACATTTCCTTTTCCTGTATTTTTCTTTCCCCTTCTGACAGACCTTAGCCTGCCTTTTGTTCAAAGCAGAAAGGAGTAGAAAAATACCACAGTCATAGTTGCTAAATTCTCTTTTTTTGGTCCTAGCTCCCATTTCTAGGCAAAAAAATGTATGAGGATGTGCTTTGTACTTTTCAGATCATGCAAGACATAATCAGAAAATGTTTGGAAATGACTGAGAACTTGTCCTTAAACTCAATTGCGTTTCCAGCCATAGGAACAGGCAATTTGGGGTTTCCTAAGACTGTTTTTGCTGAATTGATCATTTCGGAAGTGTTCAAATTTAGTAGCAACAATCAACCAACAGCTTTACAAGAGGTTTGCTTTCTGCTGCACCCGAGTGATCACGGGAATATTCAGGTACAGCTTCATTCTTTTCTGGTTATTTTGTCAACTGAGCCCTAATGGTATCCAATGTCTTCTTGGTCAAACAGGTTGTTTCTTTCATGTATTTCCCATGCAGGAAAGTAAAAGAGCACTGTAGACTAGTTGTAGCATAGCAATTTTCAAGCAAAGTTATGAATATAGAAATAAATTTAGGCTCTTACTTAGGAAAATTTCAAACATGTACAAACATAAACAAAATCTATATATATAAAAAGCCAACAACCGTGACAATAGGTACGACCGATGACTGGTCGCTATGACGCCCACTGTGGCCAGCAAACCAGCCTGATCAGGGGGTGGGGCCCACCGGCCAACCTACTGGAGCCCCTACCCCCGTCCTGCCTTCCCCTGATAGTTCTCTCCCACCCTGAGGAGGGGCAGGGCCAGCCAGCCAAACTTCCCCCCTCCCCCCAACACATACACCCTGTCCTTCCGATCGGCTGGCCATGCCCCCGATCGGCCCACTCTACCATGATAGGCCTGCAGCCCCTCCCCCTAACTGGCCCTACTCCCTATGTGCCCACACCCCCCTGATTAGCCCACAGCCACTCCCCCCAGTGGGCCCCACTCCTGATCACCCCCTCACCTCAGTAGGGGGCAGGGCTGGCCAGTCAACCTCCTGCAGACCCCCCCCCCCGGCTGCCCCACTCCTGATCACACACCCCACCCCAATAGAAGGTGGGGCTGGTTGGCCAACCTCTTGCATTCCCTCCCCACAGCCAGCCCTGCCCCTGATGGGCCCCCACCACTCTGATCGGCCTGCAGCCCTTCCTCCTGGTCACCGCCCCTGATCACCCCCTCACCACAATAGGGGGCGAAGCCAGCTGGCCAACTTCCTGCAGGCCCTCCTTCTGCCCATCTCCATCCCAGATCGGCCCCCCTCCCCATCAGGGGCAGGGCCAGCTGGCCAACCTCCCATGGCCCCTCCCCAGCCCCAATCAAGGGGGGGGTGGCCCGCTGGCCAATCGCCCATGGCCCCTCCCCCCAGCCGGCCTGGCCCTGATCGGGCCCCAATCGGGGTGGGCCAGCTGTCCAACCTCCCACCATCTCCTCCTCCCACCAGGCCCAGTCCTGATCTGCTCCAACTGGGGCCAGGCCAGCCAGACCCCACCTCTGCATGAATTCTTACACTGGGCCTCTAGTAGTATAATAAACTCCCTTATAACCATCACTCATTTTCACAATTATCAACCTATGGCTAATATGTTTTACCTCTATCTCCATTTATGCCTTTCTTCCCATATTAGTTTAAAAATTATTTATTTTTAATTGTCACCCAAGAATTTTTTTATTGATTTTTGTTTTGAGAGAGAGAGGAAGGGAGAAAAATACAAGAGAGAGAGAGAGACATCAATGAGAGAGAGAAACATCACACACACACCTACTGGGAATCGAACCTGAAACCTAAGTATGTGCCCAATCCACAACCTTCTGGTGTATGGATGACACTCCAAACAACTAAGCCACTCTGCCAGGACCCCATATTATTTTGAAGCAAATCACAGATATAATTTTACCCATAAACAAGTCAGCATTTTTTTAGACATTGGAACTTAAAAAGTAACAACAGCATGGCCCTGGCTGGAGTGGCTCAATTGGTTGAGCATTGTCCCATGCACTGAGAGATCACAGGTTCGATTCCCAGTCAGCACACATGCCTGGATTGCAGGCTCGATCTCTGTTGAGCATGTAGGAGGTAGCCAATCAATATTTTCTCTCATCGATGTTTCACTTACTCTCTCCTCAAGTCAATAAAAATGTAATTTAAAAAAAAAAAAAGTTTCCCTTCACTTAAAAAAAAAAAAGTAACACCACTACAATACTATTTTCACTCATAAAATAAATTAACAATCATTCCTTTATTTCATCAATTATCAAGTTAATGTTCAAATTTCCAACTGTCTCATAAATGTTTGGATTTTACAGCTTGTTTGTGTGAATCAGAATCCAAATAAGGCCCATATATTGCAATGGACTTGACATGTCCTTAACCTTCTTTTAAGCTATAGGATTTCCTTCCATATGAACACAGAAATTTTAATACATAATATAAAAGCATAGTTTTGGTTCTATAAATAGAAGATTGTTAGGATGAAATACAACTGAAGGATGTGGTAAGAACGAACTCAGCACCCCCCACACCTGCTGGAATAGGACAGTTGGTACCAGAAATACTAGGACCATCTTCACTCATAGAGAGTCCATCGACCAGCTCTCATTTTGCTGAACATCAGCTATTGGTGAGCTACTGGACTCTACATTATGAGAGAACAAGAGGCATTTAATAAGAGTCCATTATCCTGCCTCCAAGTCCTTAGAATCCAGTAGAATAAATGACATTAAATGTTTGAAAAGTTCCATGGTAGTGCAAGAATTAAATGATCAGATCAAGGCCAGCAACCCAAGAGAGGTTCATGAATCATTGGACCATTTGAATTTTTAAGTCATTGTTAATTTTTTTCTGGATCTAAATACTACCTTTAAGTTCTTACAAAGCAAACAATTCTAATCTAAATTCTATTCAGACAACCAAACTACCTGAGCAAGATAATATGGTCCATTTAGTTGGTCTGAATAACTGTAGTAATTTCTAGTTAATAAATGCTTTTGAACAACCCCCCTATGACCCACATTATACAAGATGATGTGGATCATGGGATGGGTATGTAGCACATACTTCCCCTCCTGTACATCATAATTACTCTGGGAGCTAAGATTTATACACATAAAATGAACTAAATTAGAGAGAAAGTGCTGAGTGTTTTTGAATGGGTGAATAGGGGAGCAAGTCCTATGACATGGACCTGAACCTTCAAATTTCACTGTTGCTGTGCAACCCCAGGCCCTGTTTCCTTTCCTAAAGGCTCAGGTTCCTCTGCAAGTATTCAGGAGAAGGATTAGTCTCTACAGACACCTTTACTGCCACTGGAAATAGTATTGATTCTCTATACATGGCTGTGACACTTTTTTGCTTAAGACTTTTAAAGACAGTTAAACTTTGGTTATATTTGCACACAAAAACAACAACAAACTTATTGAGATGTTTAGAGGTAACAGAGGTTACAAAACAGCAGCCTATGGTCTGAACATGGCCTCTAGATATGTTTTTGAATCAGTTGCTAATATTTTCAAATCAAACATCCTATGTAATTAAAGGCTAATATGCAAATTGCCCAAACTGCAGAAAGACCAGTTGATATGATGTACACTGGCCACCAGGGGGCAGACGCTCAAAGCAGGAGCTGTCCCCTGATGGCCAGTGTGCTCCCACAGGAGGAGTGCTTCTCAGCCAGAAGCCAGGCTCACGACTGGTGAGTGCAGCGGTGGTGTCGGAAGCCTCTCCCACCTGCACAGCAACACTAAGGATTTCCAACTGCAGACTTAGGCTCACTCCCATTGGGAGCAGGCTAAGCTGTTTGTTCAGACATCCAGCAAGGGTTCCAGGACTTTGAGAGGGTGCATGCTGGGTTGAAGGACCCCCCGGGTGCATGAATTTCATGCACTGGGCATCTCGTTTCACATAACACTCCAGATGTCCACTGTGACATTCTGATACATTGGGTATGGGTTCTGTCTGAACAGTTTGCTGTGGCTGAGTGGCAGGTGCTGTATTGTCCTCTAGAGTCACATCCCTTCACCTTTACACTTGTAGCTTCCTGCCTGGGCCCTGGAGGTCTATGAGTCTGACACCCTCAGTCTATAGTCAATTCCAGTCCTTATCCCTTTATTGTATCAGCCTTTCAGCCTAGATGTTACTTGGTACTTTTTGTTTTTTACCAACAAAATTCTCTGTTGCTTGTTTACACAAATGTGATGATTGTGGGGTGCCTCTACCAGGCAAAGAAATGGAATTCACAGGTTCACTAAACCTAAAATACAGCCTCTTGCTCCAAAATGCAGTACACCACTAGCCATTTCTATTCTGGTACAATTAAGAAGTTAAAAACTAAAGTATCTTGGTTCTTGTGATTGTCTTTCTCTTAACAACTGGCAACTTACTTGCTCTTACCTAATATGAAAGAAATATATATTCATTATAGAAACTTTGAACAATGCAAAATGCAAAAATTACCTTAGTCATGTTTTGTTATGGTCTTCGTCTATACATATGTGCTACTTTGCAAAGTGGTGTCATAATAATATAATTAAAGTTAATCTTCTTTCATTTAATGATGTAAAATGAGTACTTCCCTATTCTAGTAACTACTCTTTGAAAATGCAATTCCTAATGGCTGCTAAATATTTTAATACAGGGATATACTAAAATGTATTTAACTATTTCTGTACTGGATTTTAAACTGTTTTATTTTCTTCTTGATTTTATTAAATAGCACTGTAATGAATATTTTTGTATTTATATCTTTGTTCCCATCTTTGATAATTTTGATGGGATGCATTTGTAGAAATAATATATGTATTTTCATGACTTTGAAAGTACATAATGATGATAATAATAATACTTTGAGAATTGTTCTCTCATCAATATTTGTGCATGCATGATCATAACCTGTGATGAATCAAATTCATTCATCTACTAAGGATTGTAGTAATCAAAACTGTTGTTGTGTTTCTAGGCATTTTCAGATGAATTTGACAGAAGAGCTAATGGAAATTCCATCAGTGACAGAATTCCCAAGGCTCAGAATACACAAGGTTCAGTAGAGATATCTTTTCATTATTCCTACATTTATTTTATTCTTTTTTTGTTGCTCTTTTTTGGGGGTTCAGAAAAAAACATATTAAATTAAGGAATTATTTCTAGTTGTTAAATGACAATTTAATGATAATGAAAGATGGCAGTGATGATTTTTATGAAAAAAAATCTATTGGTGATAAAGGAGATATTAAATCATACTCCATACACACGAGCATGCAAGACACTGGCCATGATTGACAATCTTGAGTGGAAGATTAAGCAATCCAAGTTAGATAATCTGTACAGAGGGCTTTAAGTAGTGATGAGGCTAGTATTTCCTACGGATGATGTGACCTATGTTTTTGGAAATAGACACATTTAAAGAGACAATACCAACCAAATGCTTCTCTGTCAAATTTTCTGTTACGTGTTTGGCTTTATCCTATTTGGAGTTTTCTGAGGCTTCTTAAATCTAAATATATATTTCTTCCATCAAATTTGGGAATTTTTTCAGTCATTTATTCAAATAGTTTTCCTGCACTTGTCTCTCCCTTATCTCCTCTGGTGCTCAAATAACATGAATGGTAACCCTTCGATAGTGCCCTGCCAGTCCCTGAGAATCTGTTCTTTTTTCTTTTAGTCTTTTTTTCTCTGTTCTTCAGATTGGATAATTTTTATTGATCTGCCTCCAAGATCACAGACTCATTTTTCTGTCTACTGTTGAGCTTATCCAATGAAATTTTTAAAATTTTAGATATTGTATTTATAAGTGCTAAAATGTCCATTTGATTCTTAATTTATATTTCTCTGCAAAGACTCCTATTTTTCCACTCATTCCAAATCAATTCCATTCATTCAAATATATTTATCTTGACCTCATGGAGCATATTTATAGTAGATACTTTAAAGTCTTTGATAAGTCCAACATCTGGATCATCTTGACATAAGCATTTATATTGAGTATCTTTACCCTTGAGAACTGCTCACATTTTCTTGGTTCTTTGTATGACAAGCAGTTTCGGATAATAGACTGGTTATTTTCATTATTATGTTGTGACAATTGGGTCTTGTTAAAAATCTCCTGGAAAATGGTAATTGTTTTAGCAGTCAGTCAGTCAGTTAGTTAAATTCATCCTAACATCCTATCTCACCTTCTAATGGGCAGCGTTCCCATGTCACTTCAGTTCGCAGAGCCTTTGCTCTTCTGCTTGGGACGGCTCCCCCATGTGCAGCTCCAGGGTGGGCTTAGGATTTATTCCTGTTTGTCACAGAACTTGGGTCCACCTTCTCCAGCTATCCCCTCAGCAGAACTGCCCTCACACTCTTGGCTTGCAGGAGCCCATTTTCTAGGCCTCTCCCCAGAGAGACAGTGTTCTCTTGGAGTTTAAGTTGCCTGTTCTGTTGCCGCATAACTTTGTGTGATCAGGGTTGCCCTCGGGCAAAGTAGGGAGAGAGAAGAGAGAAAAATAACAGGATTCCCCACACACAGCCATGTACACTTTTCAGACCACAGGGACCCTTTTCCTTGGATCTTCTGGACAAAAATACAGAACTCTAAGAGCTTTAACTCCCTGTGGTGCCACTATGGAGTTCTGCAACTGGGGTCACCTTAGGGATAGGGCCTGGATTTAAAAAAATAAATATGGAAAATAAGGAAGATCCCTTCCATACTCTTCAGCTCACAGGGCCTCCTTTTCTCAATCCTCTGGCCACAGGGATCCTCTGAGAGTTTTGACACCTGTGCTCGTTGTGCAGTTCCACAAATAGGGCCACCCTTGTGTCAAAGCTGAAAGAGAAAGGAGGAAAACTTCAAAACTTCCCTCTTTACAGGTTGCCTCTTCAGGTTTTGACTCCCCTCCCCAATCTGCCTGCTGTTGCTTACTTTTCAATCCTCAGTTAGTAGATATTGTATTTGTCCCTTGTTTTAGTTGTAATCAATTGGAGAGATAGGCTCTCACGGGCTGACTTCACCTTGGCCAGCACCTGAAGCCCATGTTCGATATGTTTTATATTTTATAATGCTTTTTCAGAAATAGACCGTCCTTGGGGCTAAGGGTCAGGACCATGTTAAAGGCCAGAGAAACAGTGCAGAGGGAGAGAAGTATGGGTGGGACATAAGTGAGGAGCATGAGATTTAAGTCATTCTTGCTATTGTTAATTTCATTATTAACTCCATTTTTTCTTTTTAGGTTTATATGGGACTGTTACCAGCCCTGCTTCAGGAGTGTATGAAATGAAAATTGGCCCCATCACCTTCCAGGTGGCCACTGGAGATATTGCTAAAGAAGCGGCAGATGTGATTGTGAATTCAACAACAAAGACATTTGATCACAAAGCAGGTACTTTACTTGTAAGATTTTTGCTATAGTAATGGTCACAGTAGATCCCTTGAAGGAGGGTTTCTATAACCAAACTATTCTACAGTGGTTATAGCCAAACTGGTTTCCACAACTTTGGCTTAGTAATATGAATTAATAATTTTAACATTATTTTGACATGGTTTCTTATAATTGGTAACAGTTTTTTCATGAATTTTTCTTCTTTTGATCAGAAATGTCCAGGTTGTAAGATTCCTTCAATGATGGGGAAAGCATTTAGATAATGAGGCAATCATTCTGATCAAAATGAACTGTACTGATTTTTTATTCATGTTTGCAAATATGTTGATGTTCTCATGTAGGGGTCTCCAAAGCAATTTTGGAAAAGGCTGGACAAAACGTGGAAATAGAATGTTCTCGCCTAGGTAAGGCACGATGCTGCTTTTCAGTGCTAAAGTATAAGTGGAAGGCTGAATGTGGGAGGCTGTGGAGAGTGAGACAACATATTAATCTTAAAATCATACATTTTACTAAAGAATTTCACTCAGAGAGTTAGAAATGAAGAGGAGTGAAAAGTGAGATCATGGCTAAAAAGAGAAGGTAAGCGAGACAGATTCATCAGAGGTAGTATTTCAGGAGTCTCTTATTGGCGTAAAATGCTTTATTTGACAAAGCAGACATTTTGCTTTGTAAACAATCAGAGAGTAGGTTCAGCATCTGACTTTGCATCTTTTTGTTTTGTGTTTCTTAGCACAACAGCACAACAATGGTTATATAATTACTGGTGGTGGATCTCTGAAGTGCAAGAATATTATTCATGTCGCTGGTGGAGCTGATGTCAAGAGATCAGTTACCCGTGTTTTGCGAGAGTGTGAAAAACGGAATCACTCAACCATTTGCCTCCCAGCCATTGGGACAGGTTGGTAGCCTCTCAAGGCTAAATTCTTAGGTGTCGCTTTGCCCTTCGATTTCCTGCTGACTTGAATGTAGTGGTGCTAAGTCTAAGTAAGGGCAGCTTCCTCACCCCAAGGCAGTCACTGGAATCTAAATTTGAATGTCTACACTGGCCTGGTAGGCTCTCCAGAAGTTTAGGCTCAATAAACTCACCCATCCTTGTCACTTTCTGAACCTGCGATTTACCTGGTTCTCCTTGCTTACCTTCTTTGCCTATCTCTATCACCACCTGAGCTGGTCCTTAGACTAATAGATGGGGACAGCTTTCTCTCTTAGTGGTGTTTATGAGTTGAGTTTGACTGGGAGGGATGTAGACAGCTTCTGGCCATAAAGGAAGCCCTCTACCTAGTACCTACAGATATCTGCCCTCAGGGAGAGAATGGGTGGTCAGTGATTCCTGCAAGCACCTCAAGTTCAATGAAAACTCCAAACCCAATTCACTGTCTTCTCCCCAAAAACCTTACCTTCCTATTATGTCCCTGATTATATCACTTTCTATCTAGAATCCTTGACTCTACGCTCTTTATCACTCCCATGTTTATTAGTTTATTAATTAGTTTGATTAAATGTTTTCTGAGTGACTGCCATGTGCCAGGCACCATGCTGAGGCCTGGAGGATAGAAAGATGACTAAGGAAAGGATCCAGTCCACATAACCTCCTAGCTCATTGTGAGATAGACATGTAAACAAATAACCGCAATACTGTGTGCCCATGATATACTCATGAAGGTATGTGGGTGTCAAAAGAAGGTACATTAGATCAGGTAGACAGGCCAGGTATACAGGCAGTTGGTCCCTAGGTCCTCCTGACTTTACTTCTTAAATATCTCCTTGCTCTGGTCCGCTTTTTATTCAGCTCTAGTCTTTGCCTAACCTTTTATTATAGCCCCCTATATAGACCTGGGCTCTCTGCTCCAGTGCCTCTTATACCCCCACCACTCACATGGCAGGCCTTCCAGACTTATTTTTTTTGAAAACAGATCTATTTCCATGAAAACAACAGATGAGGTTGCACATATCACACCCCTATTACTCAGTTCTAGGCTTTCCTTCAATTTTCCATACTTCACCTATGGGACACCATTCATCTTTACATATTATATGCCATGTGTCTTAAGTGCCTAGGTGAGCACCTAGCTTTTGATGGGACACATTAAATATTTGTTGAAAGTGAGTGACTATATCTAAACACTCTTATTATATTCTTCCAAATATCATGAGATAACCACAGCTTTACAAAGGAGAATTTTCCTCTTTCCCTGCTCATCTAATTAAAAACAAAAGCAAAAAACCTGAACAAACCTTCTTGGTTAGTTTTATGTGGGGTTTGTCTACACTCCCACAATCATGTACAGAGCCAAGTCACAGAGGTCTACTCTTATTTCTGCAGTAATGGTGGGCACCATCGATGGGGATAAACCTAGTGGGCCCTTAGTCTATCACACCAGGTTTGTCAGGGGACTTCTACACTGTTACCTGCTCCTCCCCCACCCAGTGTGACAGCTGCTGTTCAGATGGGACTGCTTCCATGGTTTTTCAGGAGAATATTCAAGGAACTTGCCATGATCTTACCAAGGCAGTAAGCTGGAGAAAAAAGGGTATGGGGCATGCTTAATTAGGAGACGACCTGCTCAGGTGGCAACCTTAAATCCTGCTAGTCAGCTAAAATCTCACCAAGTGTGGGAAGAAGACTTCCTGGAGGTTCAACGATAACTTGCATGTAAAAAAGTATGTATAATAACAAAAGCTTAGAGCTCTAGGTGTCTTACTAAATTATCTTAGCATAAATCAAGACCCCAAAGAAAAATGACAAATTGTAAAGTCAAGTGATGATTAAGCAAAAAAAAAAGTTGTTGTTGTGTTTAAAGAGCATGATAATTCAATATGTATTAGTATCTTTTACTTTGGATATTTTGAGAACACTAGTGAGCCAAGAAAGATTAACTGTGCTTAGTAACACAGAGAAACACAATGAGCTGGACTCCACTAAATAGAGCAGATATGAACAGCAGACATCAACAGTTAGATTTCCTTTTTTCATTGTTAGACTCTTGGCTTCTTGACATCCTGGAACAAGAACTCTCCACTGCATCTAGGGCTTCAAAAGTGTTTGCTGATGGATTGTTAGAAAAGTACATGGAGGTGAAAAATTTGGGGTGTGTGGATGCATTCTCTGAGAATTGGAATCCCAAATTTATTCCTCAGCCTTCTCCAACTGTGTCTTTATTTTTCTAATCATTTTTATTTGCCTTTCTAGGACGTGCTCAACAAGACCCAGATAAGGTTGCTGAAGCCATAATGGATGCCATTGAAGACTTTATCCAGAAAGGACTTGTCCGGTCTGTGAAAAAAGTTAAAGCTGTTATCTTTCAGCCTCAAATAATGAATGTGTTTTTTGCCAATATGAGAAAAAGAGAAGACTCCCAGGCTCCCTCACAGTCTATAATGTCTAAAATTGCATGTGAGTTGCTGATTTTTATGAAATGCATGTTCCTAATGTTGAGGTCATATGAGAAATAGCTAAAATTCTACATTATTTTTTGGGTAGTTTATTAGCTTCCCCTGGTTTTATTGAGATATAATTGATATATGTCACTGTTTAAGGTGTACTGCATAATGGTTTGACTTTACATATGTTACTGCAGTATGTTTAGTTAGTATCCATCATCTCATACATGTCTTAAAGAGAGAAAGCAAAATGATTTTTTTTCTTGTGATGGGAATTCTTAGAATTCACAGCTTTCATATATATCATACAGGTGTGTTAACTATAGTCATCATGCTGTACATTATATCCTTGGTAATTATTTATCTTGTAACTGGAAGTTTATACATTTGACCTCTTTTTTCTATTTCCCCTTCCCCCAATCTACCTCTGGTAACCAAAAATCTGATCTCTTTTTCTGAGTGTGAGTTGTTTTTTTAGTTTCCACATGTGAGATTTTTTTTTTTTAAAAAAAAATATTTTTATTGATTTCAGAGAGGAAGAGAGAGAGAGAGAGAGAGAGAGAGAGAGAGAGAGAGAGAAACACCCATGATGAGAGAGAATCGTGGATCGGCTGCTTCCTGCACGCCCCCTACTGGGGATCGAGCCCACAACCCGGGCATGTGCCCTTGACCAGTATTGAACCCAGGACCCTATGTTCCTCAGGCCGACGATCAATTCACTGAGCCAAACCGGCTAGGGCTATGAGTGAGATCTTATGGTATTTGTCTTTTTCTGCCGCCTTGAATTGGCTAATCATTAATGAACCATCAGAAAGAAAAAATAAGAAAAAAATCCCATTTACAATTGTATCAAAAAGAATAAAATATCTAGGAATAAATTTAACCAAGAAGGTAAAACTGATAAGACACACTGATGAAAGAAATTGAAGAAGACAAAATAAATGCAAAGATAGTATGTGCTCACATATTGCAAGAATTAACATTGTTAAACTATCTGTTCTTCCTAAAGCAATCTACAGATTCAGTGCAATTCCTATCAAAATTCCAATGGAATTTTCTCAGAAACACAACAAACAATTGTAAAGTTTGTGTAGAACCACAAAAGACCCCAAATAGCAAAAGCAATTTTGTGAAAGAATAAAAAAGGTGGAGGCATCACAATTCCTGATTTGAAAGTATATTACAGAGCTACAGTAATCAAAACAGTAGGGTATTGGTTTAAAAACAGAAGCATAGATCAATGGAAGAGAATAGAGAGACCAAAATGAAACACATGCATATATGGTCAATTAATTGATAACAAAAGAGCCTAGCATATACAATGGGTAAAGGGTAGTCTCTTTAATAAATAGTGTTGGGCACCTACTTCAGTAGCACATATCTATATAAATAAAAGCCTAAGTGTCCATTATGACTGGTCGACTGAATGACTGGTCGATTATTCACTATGCCACGCACTGACCACCGGGGGCAGATGCTCAACACAGGAGCTGCCCGCTGGTGGTCAGTGTGCTAGCAAGGCCAACCTCCCGCAGTCCCTCCCTCTGGCCGGCCAACCTCCCATGGTCCCTCCCCCATGGGGGCCGGCAAAGATTGGCCCTGATTGGCCCTGATCAGGACTGGGCTAGAAGGCCTCGATCAGCCCGATCGTTGGCCAGGCCAAGGGACCCCACCTGTGCACCAATTCCTGCACCAGGCCTCTAGTGCTAAAATAAATGGTGTTGGGAAAGCTGGACAGCCATGCAAAAGAATGAAACTGGCCACTGTCTTACACCACACACAAAATTCCACTCAAAAATAGATTAAAGACTTGAATATAAGACCTGAAACCATAAAATATCTAAAAGAAAACATAGGGGTAAGCTTCTTCACGTCAGTCTTGACAATAATTTTTTGGATTTTACACCAAAAACACATACAGCAAAAGCAAAAATAAACAAGAGGGAATATATCAAACAAAAAAGCTTCTGTAGAGCAAAGAAAACCTTCAATATTTTTCTATTGAATGGGAATAAAATTTGCAAATCTTATACTTCATTAGGGGTTAATATAAAAAATATATAAAGAACTCATACAACTCAATAGAAAAAACCCAAAGAATCCAATTTTAAAATACACAGAGGATATGAATAGACATATTTTTTCCAAAGAAGATATACAATTGGCCAAGAGGTATATGAAAAGGTGCTTAGCATTACTAATTGTCAGGGAAATACAAATGAAAATAATAATGAGATATAACTTCACACATATTAGAATGCTATTATGGAAAAGACAAGAAATAAGTGTTGACAAAAATGTGGAGAAAAGGGAATCCTTGTACAGTGGGAATGTAAACTGGTACAGCCACTATGGGAAATAGTAGGAGGTTCCTAAAAAAAATTAAAAATATAACTAACGCATGATCCAGTAGTTACACTTCTGGGTATTTATCTGAAGGAAATGAAATCATTATCTCTAAAAGATATCTGCTCCCCCATGTTCATTGAAGCATCATTGAGATAGCCAAGAGGAAACAACATACTGTCCATTGGCAAAATAAATGGATAAAGATGTGGTATATACAGGTGGGGCAAAAGTAGGTTTATAGTTGTGAATATGTGAAACAGTTTATTCTTGTATGGCTACTTATAAATTATTGTATTATTAGAGGCCTGGTGCACAAATTCATATATGGGTGGAGTCCCCCGGCCTGCCCGGTGATTGGGGCCACGGGAGTTTGTCAGGCTGTGGGAGCACACTGACTGGTCTCTATGCCTTTATCTCTGCTCTGATCTTTATTATTTCTTTCCTTCTGCTTACACTGGGCTTTTCTTGTTGCTCTCTTTCAAACTCTTTGAGTTGTAGGGTTAAGTAATTTATTATCATTGTTTCTTGTTTTTTGCAGTAGGCTTGTATAGCTATGAACTTCCCTCTCAAGACTGCTTTCGCTGTATCCCATAGGTTTTGATTTGTTGTGTTTTCATTGTTGTTTGTTGCAATGATGTTTTTATTTCTTCTTTGATCTCTCTGGTAACCCAGTCATTGTTTAATAACATGATATTTAGTCTCCATGTGTTTGATTTGTTTGGATTGTTTTTATTGTAGTTGATTTCCAGTTTTATGCCATCGTGATCTGAGAAGATGCTTGATATGATTTCTATCTTCTTGAATTTGAAGAGACTTTGTCTGTGACCCAATATATGGTCTATCTTTGAAAATGACCCATGTGTACTTGAGAAGAATGTATATTCTGTGGCTTTGGGATGAAATGTTCTGAAGAGGTCAATTAATTCCATCTGATCTAGTGAGTCATTTAGGATTGATGTTTCTCTGCTGATTTTTTGTTTAGAGGATTTGTCCAATGGTGATAGTGGGATGTTAAAGTCCCCTACTATGATTGTATTGCTTTCAATCTCTCCCTTGATCCCCTCCAGAAATTTTCTTATGTATTTGGGTGCTCCTATATTGGGTGCGTATATGTTTACCAGAGTTATTTCTTCTTGTTGGATTGCTCCCTTTAGTATTATGAAGTGACCTTCCTTATCTCTTTTTATGTCCTTCACTTTGAGATCTAATTTGTCAGATATAAGTATTGCTACCCCAGCTTTTTTTTCATTTCCATTCGCCTGAAAAACCTTTTTCCATCCCTTCACCATCAGTCTGAGTGCGTCTTTTTTTCTGAGGTGGGTTTTCTGTAGACAGCAGTTATATGGGTCATGTTTTCTTATCCACTCAGTTACCCTATGTCTTTTGATTGGGGCATTTAATCCATTTAAATTTAAAGTTATTGATAGATACTTGTTTGTCGCCATTTTTATTCTTTACCCCTGTGTTCCTTCTTTGTTTCCTATTTTTTCTTTTTACAGCAGTCCCTTTAGCATTTCTTGGATTGCTGGTTTGGTGGTAATAAGTTCCCGTAGTCCTTTTTTGTCCTTGAAGCACCTGATTTCACCCTCAATTTTGATTGATAGCCTTGCTGGGTACAGTATTCTTGGATTCAGACCCTCCCTTTGCATGACTTTATATATTTCATTCCATTCCCTTCTTGCCTGATGCGTTTCTGTTGAGAAATCAGTTGCTAGCCTGATGGGGGATCCTTTGTAGGTAACCTTTTTTCTCTCTCTGGCCCCTTTTAACAATCTTGCTCTGTCGTTAGTGTTTGCCAATTTAATTATAATGTGCCTTGGCATCGGTCTTTTGGGGTTCATTTTGTTTGGGACTCTGTGAGCTTCTTGGATTTGTGTGAGCTTTTTCTTCCCTATATCATGGAAGTTTTCTGTCATTTTTTTCAAGCAGGTTTTCTATTCCTTGCTCAGGTTCCTCTCCTTCTGGCACCCCTATTATGCAGATGTTGTTTCGTTTTGTGTTGTCCTAAAGTTCTCTTAGGCTCTCCTCCTGCTTTTAATTATTTTTCCCCAGAAGCTGCTCTGCTTGGGTATTTTTTCTTAGCTTGTCTTCTAGCTCACTGATGCGGTCCTCTGCTTCTTCTAGTCTACTGTTGAAGCTTTATATTGAGTTCTTTATAGCAGTGATGTCATTTTTCATTTCTTCTTGGTTCTTCTTCATTTCCTCTTGGTTCTTACACATATTGTTGAATTTTTCTTCCATTCTTTTCATCCACCTTATGGCCATTTCTCTGAATTCTTTCTCTGACAGGTTGCTTGCCTCCATTGCCTCCATTTCGTTTACTTCCTTTTCTGATGATGCCTGTTTTTCTTTCATATGCGGGCTGTTTCATTGTCTCCCCATGATCTCTCTTTTCCAGGTGTTTGGTTAGGTAGTTCTCTCTCTTTCCGTAAGGAGGAGCAGGGCTCCTCTGAGTCCACATATTCGTGCTGCTTTAGATCCAGTGTTTCTGGGTCAGTAGCTGATTCCTGGATGCCATGGTTGCAGGGTCTCTGGATGAATACAATCAATTTATAATTTCCATTTCTTTGCAGAGACTCCGATTTTCCCACTCATTCAAAATCATTTCCATTCATTCAAATATATTTACTTTGACCTCAGGGAGCATATTTATAGTAGATACTTCAAAGTTTTTGATAAGTCCCACATCTGGATCATCTTGACATAAGCATCTATATTGAGTATCTTTACCCTTGAGAACTGCTCACATTTTCTTGGTTCTTTGTATGACAAGCAGTTTTAGATAATAGGCTGGTTGTTTTTATTTTTATGTTGTGACACTTGGGTCTTGTTAAAAATCTCCTGGAAAGTTGTAATTGTTCTAGCAGGCAGTCCATCAGATAAGTTCATCCTAACAGTCCTGTCTTACCTTCTATGGGAGGCGTTCCCATGTCACTTCAGTTCTCAGAGCCTTTGCTGTGCTGCTTGGGACGGCTCCCCCATGTGCAGCTCCAGGGTGGGCTTAGGATTTATTCCTGTTTGTCACAGAACTTGGGTCCACCTTCTCCAGCTATCCCCTCAGCAGAACTGCCCTCACACTCTTGGCTTGCAGGAGCCCATTTTCTAGGCCTCTCCCCAGAGAGACAGTGTTCTCTTGGAGTTTAAGTTGCCTGTTCTGTTGCCGCATAACTTTGTGTGATCAGGGTTGACCTTGGACAAAGTGGGGAGAGAGAAAAGAGAGGGGAAAAAATAACGGATTTTCCCACACACAGCCATGTACACTTTTCAGACCACAAGGGCCCTTTCCCCTGGATCTTCTGGATAGAAATACAGAACTCTAAGAGCTTTAACTCCCTGTGGTGCCACTATGGAGTTCTGCAACTGGGGTCAACTTGGGGATAGGGCCTGTATTAAAAAAAAAAATGGGACTTGTATGCATGCATATAAGCATAAAGATGGACGCAGACAACAGGGGGTGAGGGTGAGGACAGGACTGGGAGGGTAGGGAGATAATGGGGGGATAAGGACACATTTGTAATATGTAATTAATTAATAAAAAATGTATATAATATAAAAAAAGAATATCCAGATAAGTAATATTTTATTCCAAAAAAATATTAAGCATATGTACATCACATTTTTCCAATGGAAGCTGTGCCAATTTCTAAATAAAGCTCAATTGGATCTCAAAAAAAAAAAGAAGAAGGAAAATAAGGAATATCCCTGCCATACTCTTCAGCTCACAGGGCCCCCTTTTCTCAATCATCTGGCCATGAAGACAGGGATACTCTGAGAGTTTTGCTAACCGTGCTCCTTGTGCAGTTCCAAATCTGAGAGAGTAAGAGGAAAATTACAAAACTCCTCTCTTTACAGGTTGCCTCTTCAGGTTTTGACTCCCCTCCCCAATCTGCCTGCTGTTGCTTACTTTTCAGTCCTCACTTAGTAGATATTGTATTTGTCCCTTGTTTTAGTTGTAATCAGTTGGAGAGATATGCTCTCATGGGCTGACTTCACCTTGGCCAGCACAAGGAGCCCACATTTGATATGTTTTATCTAAATATGTAAAAGGCTCAGTGACCATCTGACTGTCTGACTGGTAGCTATGACACGCAATACCACTAGGGGGCAGACACTCAATGCAGGAGCTGCCAAGCTGCATTGACTTGGCAGTGGTGGTTCTCAGGTGACGCGCCCCGGAACCAGAGAGGAGGGAGCCAGATTCTGGGTGTGTCACCAGAGAACTGCCCTGTCAAGATCTGAAACCCCTTGGGGGATGTGGGAGAGCTGGTTTTGGCCCGTTCCCTGCAGGGCAGGCTGAGGGACCCCACCTACCGGAGGGACCCCGCTCACTCTGCAGATGTCCTTCAAGTCACAGTGCTGCCCCAGGTGCGGCCGGCGTGTAAGGGACCTTGGGAGGTTGGCTCCAGGGTATGTCCAGCCCATCTCGCTCAGTCCCACCCCGCTGGCCACCTTCTAATTAATTTTCTTTCAATGTGCACGAATCCGTGCACCAGGGCACTAGTATTTTATAATGCTTTTTCAGAAACAGACTGTACTTGGGGCTAAGGGTCAGGACCATATTAAAGGCCAGAGATACGGGATTTGGGATGGAGAAGGAGAGAAGTACTGTATGGGAGGGCCACATGTGAGGAGAATGAGACTTAAGTCATTCTTGCTATTGTTAACTTGATTATTAACCTCATTTTTTTTTCAAGGTTTGTATGGGACTGTTACCAGCCCCACTTCAGGAGTGCACGAAATGAAAATTGGCCCCATCACCTTCCAGGTGGCCACTGGAGATATTGCTAAAGAAGCAGCAGATGTGATTGTGAATTCAACAACAAAGACATTTGATCATAAAGCAGGTACTTTATTTGTAGGACTTTTGCTACAGTAATGGTCACAGTAGATCCCTTGAAGGAGGGTTTCTATAACCAAACTATTCTACAGTGGTTATAGCCAAACTGGTTTCTACAACTTTGGTTTAGTAATATGAATTAATAATTTTAAAATTATTTTGACATGCTTTCCTATCATTGGTAACAGTTATTTCCTGAATTTTTCTTTTTTTATCAAAAATGCCCAGATTGTAAGATTCCTTTAATAATGGGGAAAGCATTTAGATAATGAGTCAATCATTGTGATCTAAGTGTACTGTACTGATTTTTTATTCATGTTTGTAAATATGTTGATGTTCTCATGTAGGGGTCTCCAAAGCAATTTTGGAAAAGGCTGGACAAAATGTGGAAATAGAATGTTCTCGCCTAGGTAAGGCACAATGCTGTTTTTCAGTCGTAAAGTATAAGTGGAAGGCTGAATGTGGGAGGCTGTGGAGAGGGAGACAACATATTAATCTTAAAATCATACATTTTACTAAAGAACTCCACTCATAGAGAATTAGAAATGAAGTGAAGTGAAAAGTGAGATCATGGTTAAAAATAGAAGGTAAGCGAGACAGATTCATAAGAGGTAGTATTTCAGGAGTCTCTTATTGGCGTAAAATGCTTTATTTGCCAAAGCAGACATTTTGCTTTGTAAACAATCAGAGAGTAGGTTCAGCATCTGATATTGCATCGTTTTGTTTTGTGTTTCTTAGCTCAACAGTACAACAATGGTTATATAATTACTGATGGTGGATCACTGAATTGCAAGAATATTATTCATGTTGCTGGGGAAGCTGATGTCAAGAGATCAGTTACCCGTGTTTTGCGAGAGTGTGAAAAACGGAATTACTCGACCATTTGCCTCCCAGCCATTGGGACAGGTTGGTAGCCTCTCAAGGCTAAATTCTTAGGTGTCCCTTTTCCCTTTGATTTCCTGCTGACTTGAATGTAGTTGGTGCTGAACCTGAGTAAGGGCAGCTTCCTCTCCCCAAGGCACTCACTGAGGGAATGAGCAAGACATTTGCTCTCTAATATGGAGGGGAAGAGAGAAGAAGGAAAAGGAGCAAAGAGAAAGAATGGCCATCCCTCCTTCTCTTTTCACCTGTTCCTTTCTCTATTTTCCAACTCTTCTATATCCCCCATTATTTAGTACTTAACCTTCCCCTCCATCCCCTCTCCATGGAGAACATCAGTGCATCACCTCCCACCTCCCTGTAACTGACTCCCAGATGAGCATTGCCAAGCCTCTTCTCTCAGCTCTTGAGCAGTGGCTGTGCAGATTGGCCTTAGGGCATCTCTGCACAGAAACCTTTCAGTCACCTTAACCCAGTGGGTTCTAAGGGGTCAGAAACTCAACTCACCGCCTTTCTCTTCTCAGCCTACTTGCCTCTTTCAAGTTTCTTGTTTTCCTCTAAGTATATAATGATTGTGTGATTAATTCTCCATATACAAAGATGTGCTTTGGGTTTATCATTACTAAGGTTATACTCTTTGAGCTCTTTTCACAGGAATTTGAGTTCTATGCATTGATTAGGAGTTTGTGCTTGGTCTCCCTTAAGAGAGCTGGGCAGGGGAGGCAAATTCCATCAGGCTTGAAGTGGAATGGAGCTGACCCGTTCCAGAGAGGGACCACTCGGCCCTGGATTGATCATTCCATTGCTAGTAGGCCCCCAAAAGTTAAGCCTCAATAAACTCACCCATCCTTGTCACTTTCTGGACCTTCTTCTAATCCCGTGTCCCACATTTTGATTTGTGTAATTCCTCTTAAAGTTTCCAGAAGGAATGCTATGTCTACTTTATTACTTTCCTATTTCTAAAAGTATAATCTATTGCCCCTTTATGCTTTCATTCTCCCGTAGTGTCATCCAACCCTAGCACATCAGCCAACATGTTATCTATCATCTATCTATCTATCTATCTATCTATCTATCTATCTATCTATCATCTGTCATGTCTTGTGGAATCCATTAATGATTCTCTAGTCTTTGTTTCATTTCCTATTTCCTCCTTGTTCTGGTCTTGTATTTTTATCTTAACTTTATTTGGGACAAAAAGCAACAGCCCAGGGTTAGAATAGACCTGCCCAAGGGATTATCTAAGTAGAATCAAAAAAGAAACAAGGAAATGAGGCTGGTTTAGTTTTGTATAAATATGTAGGCATGTTTGACTATTTCTGCATTACTGCAAACCTTTAGTTTCTTCTATCAACCTGATGGCATTGCTGTTCTGCACAAATAAATGCACATTAGCAGGTTCTCCTTGCTTATCTTCTTTACCTATCCCTATCACCAACTGAGCTGGTCCTTAGACTAATAGATGGGGACACTTTCTCTCTTAGCGGTGTTTTATGAGTTGAGTTTGACTGGGAGGGATCAAGACAGCTTCTGGCCTTAAAGGAAGCCTTCTACCTAGTATCTACAGACATCTGCCCTCAGGGAGAGAATGGGTGGTCAGTGATTCCTGCAAGCACCTCAAGTTCAATGAAAACTCCAAACCCAATTCACTGTCTTCTCCCCAAAAACCTTACCTTCCTGTTATATCCCTGATTATATCACTTTCTATCTAGATTCCATGACTCTACCCTCTTTATCACTCCCATGTTTATTAGTTTATTAATTAGTTTGATTAAATGTTTTCTGAGTGACTGCCATGTGCCAGGCACCGTGCTGAGGCGTGGAGGATAGAAAGATGACTAAGGAAAGGATCCAGTCCACAAGAAGCACCTAGCTAATTGTGAGACAGACATGTAAGCAAACAACTGCGGTACTGTGTGCCATGATATACATATGAAGGTGTGCAGGGGGCAAAACAAGGTACATGTATACTTGAACAAAAGGTCAAGTATACAGGCAATTGGTCTCTAGGTCCTCCTGACTTTACTTCCTAAATATCGCCTTGTTCTAGTCCCCTTTTTATTTAGCTCTTGTCTTTGCCTAACCTTTTATTATAACCTCCTATCTAGACCTGGGTTCTCTGCCCCAGTGCCTCCTATACGCCCCCCAACCCCCACCACCATCACTGGAATTGTTGGCCTTCCAGACTTATTTTTCTCAAAAAAAAAAAAAGATCTATTTCCCTAGCACACCAGGTCAGTTTGCACATATCACACCCTTATTACTCAGTTCTGGGCTTTCCTTCAGTTTTCCATACTTCACTTACTGAACACCATTCATCTTTACATATTTTATGTTTTGTGTTCTAAGTGCCTAGATGAGCATCTAGCTTTTGATGGGACACATTAAATATTTGTTGAAAGTGAGTGACTATATCTAAACATTCCTGTTTATATTCTTCCAAATATCATGAGATAACCACAGCTTTGCAAAGGAGAATTTCCCTCTTTCCCTGCTCATCTAATTAAAAACAAAAGCAAAACACCTGAACAAACCTTCTTGGTTAGTTTTATGTGGGGTTTGTCTACATTGCCACAATCGTCTACAGAGCCAAGTCACAGAGGTCTACTCTTATTTCTGCAGTAATGGTGGGCACCATCGATGGGGATAAACCTAGTGGGCCCTTAGTCTATCACACCAGGTTTGTCAGGGGACTACTCCACTGTTACCTGCTCTTCCCTCACCCAATATGACAGCTGCTGTTCAGATGGGACTGCTTCCATGGTTTTTCAGGAGAATTTTCAAGGAACTTGCCATGGTCTTACCAAGGCAGTCAGCTGGAGGAAAAAGGGTATGGGGCATGCTTAATTAGGAGACGACCTGCTCAGGTGGCAACCTTAATTCCTGCTAGTCAGCTAAAATCTCACCAAGTGTGGGAAGAAGACTTCCTGGAGGTTCAACGATAACTTGCATGTAAAAAAGTATATATAATAACAAAAGCTTAGAGCTCTAGGCATCTTACTAAATTATCTTAGCATAAATCAAGCCCCCAAAGAAAAAGGACACATACACATGGGTAAAGTTAAGTGATTGTTGGGCAAAAAGAAAAACAAAAAGTTGTTGTGTTTAAAGAGCATGATAATTCAATATGTATTAGTATCTTTTACTTTGGATATTTTGAGAACACTAGTGAGCCAAGAAAGATTAACTGTGCTTAGTAACACAGAGAAACACAATGAGCTTGAATTCACTAAATAGAGCAGATATGAACAGCAGACATCAAAAGTTAGATTTTTCTTTTTTCATTCTTGGCTGTTGGCTTCTTGACATCCTGGAACAAGAACTCTCCACCACATCTAGTGCTTCAAAAATGTTTGCTGATGGATTATTAGAAAAGTCCATGGAGGTGAAAAATTTGGGGTGTGTGGATGCATTCTCTGAGAATTGGAATCCCTAATTAATCCCTCAGCCTTCTCCAATTGTGTCTTTATTTTTCTAGTCATTTTTATTTGCCTTTCTAGGACGTGCTCAACAAGACCCGGATAAGGTTGCTGAAGCCATAATGGATGCCATTGAAGACTTTATCCAGAAAGGACTTATCCGGTCTGTGAAAAAAGTTAAAGTTGTTATCTTTCAGCTTCAAATAATGGATGTTTTTTGTGCCAACATGAAAAAAAGAGAAGGTTCTCAGGCTCCCTCACAGTCTATAATGTCTAAAATTGCATGTGAGTTGCTGATTTTTATGAAATGCATGTTCCTAATATTGAGGTTACATGAGAAATAGCTAAAATTCTACATTATTTTTTGTGGTAGTTTATTAGCTTTCCTGGTTTCATTGAGATATAATTGACATACATCACTGTTTAAGGTGTACCGCATAATGGTTTGATTTTACAAATATTACTGCACTATGTTTAGTTAGCATCCATCATCTTATACATCTCTTGAAAAGAGAAAGCAAAATGAATTTTTTTCCTCAGGATGAGAACTCTTAGAATTAACAGCTGTCATATATCATATAGGTTTGTTAACTATAGTCATTATGCTGTTTATGATAGCCCTAGTACTTATTTATCTTGTAACTGGAAGTTTGTACTTTTGACCCTCCGTTTATAATTTTCCCTCCCCCCAGTCCACCTCTGATAACCACAAATCTGATCTCTTTCTATGAGTGTGAGTTGTTTGTGTGTGTGTGTTTTCTTAGATTCCACATGTAAGTGAGATCTTATGGTATTTGTCTTTTTCTGTCTGTTTTGAAGATGCTAATCTTTAATGAACTATCAGAATGAAAAATAATGAAAATAATCCTCCCATTTACAATTGCATCTAAAACAATAAAATACCTAGGAATAAATTTAACCAAGAAGGTATAAGTGGTAAGACACTGATGAAATAAATTAAAGAAGATAAAGTAAATGGAAAGATATTATGTACTCATGTATTGTAAAAATTAGTATTGTTAAATATCCATACTTCCTAAAGCAATCTACAGATTCAGTGCAATCCCAACAAAATTCAAATGGAATTTTCTCAAAAATACAACAAAAAATTGTAAAGAATGTATGGAATCAAAAAAGACCCCCAAATAGCAAAAAGGTATTTTCTTTAAAGAAGATAAAATTTAGAAGCATCATGATTCCTGATTTGAAAGTATATTTCAAAGCTGTAATAATCAAAACAGTAGGGTATTGGTATAAAAACAGACACATAGATCAATGGAAGAAAATAGAGAACCCAGAAATAAACCCATGCATATATGGTCAATTAATTTACAACAAAGGAGCCCAGAATACAAAATGAGGAAAGGATAGTCTGTTTAATAAATAGTGTTGGGCACTTACTTCAGTAGCACATATGCTAAAATAAATGGTGTTGGGAAAACTGGACAGCCATGCAAAAGAATGAAACTGGCCACTATCTTACACCACATACACAAATCCACTCAAAATAGATTAAACACTTGAATGTAAGTTCTGAAACCATAACCCTTCTCAAAGAAAACATAAGGAGTAAGATTCTTAACATCAGTATTGACAATATTTTTTTGAATTTGACACCAAAAACACACACACCAGAAGCAAAAATAAACAAGTGGGAATATATAAGAAAAAAAAAAGCTTCTATAGAGCAAGGAAACCATCAACCTACTGAATGGGAGAAACTATTTGCAAATCATATACCTAATTAGGGGTTAATATAAAAAATATATAAAGAACTCATACAACTCAATAGAAAACACCCAAATTATCCAATTAAAAAATCCACAAAAGATAGGAATAGACATATTTTGTTCCAAAGAAGATATATAATTGGCCAACAAGTACATGAAAAGGTGCTTAGCATCACTAATCATCAGGGAAATGCAAGTCAAAGTAATAATGAGATATCACTTCACACATGTTAGAATGCTATTTTGGAAAAGGCAAGAAATAAGTGTTGACAAAAATGTGGAAAAAAGGGAATCCTTAAGCACTGGGAATGTAAACTGGTGTAGCCACTATGGGAAATAGTAGGAGGTTCCTAAAAAAAATTAAAAATATAACTAACACATGATCCAGTAGTTATAGTTCTGGGTATTTATCTGAAGGAAATGAAATCATTATCTCTAAAAGATATCTGATCCCCCATGTTCATAGAAGTAGTATTGAGATAGCAAAGACATGGGAACAACCTACTGTCCGTTGACAAAATAAATGAATAAAGAAGATGGATGGGGCAAAAGTAGGTTTATAGTTGTATGTGAAACTGAGTTTATTCTTGCATTACTTATAAATTATGGTATTATTTTCCATATGAACAACTGTAAACCTACTTTTGACTAATCCTGCATTGATGATGGAATATTATTCATTCATAAAAAAGGAAATCCTGCCAATTACACCAACGTGGATAGTCCTGAGGGCATTATGCTAAATGAAATGTCAAACAGAGAAAGACAAATAATGTATAATAAGTCTAACCTGTGGAATCTAAAAAATCCTGAATTCAGATACAGAGAACAGATTGGTGGTTGCCAGAGGTGGGATGGTGGGAGGTGGGCAAATGGGTAAAGGTGCTCAAAAGGTACATACTTCCAATTATAAGGTTAATAATCTCTAGAAATTCCATATACAGCACAGTGACTATAAAAGGAGACAGAAGTAAAGAAGGCAGGGAGGGAGGAAAGGAGAAGGACAGGGAGAAATAGCTAATAGCTAAATATGTTTTTTTTTCTTTTTAAATCTAAAACAATTGTTGCATTCGCTTGTGTTTCTTTTTAAGCATTTTTGGGCTTCTCACAGCAACTGCCTCCAAAACGAAAGCCTTTGGTTTTGGAGAAGAAAACGGAATCAGCAATTTTTCAGGTGTGTGGTGAAAATGAAACTTGTGTAGAGCACGCCCTCTACTGCCTACAGTATCTGATGGAAAAGGAACAAAGTCTTTACACCAGTGAAGAGGAATGTATTAAAGACTTTGATGAAAAGGAATATCAGGAATTGAATAAGCTGCAGAAGGACTTGAATATTTTGGTGGAATTGGACCATCAGAAACCTTTGATTAAGGTTTCAGGGATTAGCAGAGATGTGGAACAGGCTAGAAATGCAGTTGAGGAGATGATCAAGACAGTTAGATCAGCCAAAGAGCAGGAATCCAGAGCAGATTATATCACTGAGTTTGTAGAATGGCAATATGACGACAATAACACGTATCGTAGTTTTGACAAAATAACCAATATGAAATTAGAGGAGGCAAGAAAAAAACAAGGAAAAACAGTTGATGTCCTAATTAATAATCAGAACTACACAGTGGACATGAAAACATGCATTGCTACAGGTGCAAACGGACACAGTTTACAAATTCAGCGCATCACGAAACCTCAAGGTGAGTCAAACTTTCACGCTTGTTATCCACTATTTTACACCTACTTTGGGCTTAACACTATTTTGTACGTCTATCAAAATTGTAGTCAAGTGGATAGATTTCAAGTAACTCATGCATTAAAATAGAAAACTTAGGGAGTTTACATTAAGGTCGGGAAAATACAGCCTGGGTGAGCCCAACATCCTGAGGATGACCATCTTAGTGGTAACAAAGCCAAACCGTGCCTTTTTGTAGTTTGCAAGCTTCCTAGAGCCAGTTCTTCTGGGAGGTAATGGCTGCTTTAGTCAGGAGAGGGACAGCCATAGGCTCTAAAGAAAAGTGGCCCAAGGTTTTATTTAGAACAAAAGGAAGAAGACAGCCTGCTCAGAAAGTGGGCACTTTCTGCCTCTGTGATTGGTTCCCAGAGAGCCCCAGAGCCTGCAGGATCTCCCAGCAGTCACTGTGTCCTCTGCCCTGAAAATAAAGTTCCTAGACACACACATAGGAAGCAGCCTCAGATTCTCTGACTGTATCTGCTTCTGAGAAGGGAATGCTTGTCTCATATAGAGGTGAGACAGACTTCCAACCACAGAAGTCCCCCACTGAAAACTAGAAAAATGGCTTCCCTCTCAGTACCTTCTCTTCATCTTTTGGGAGATCAGTGCAAATGAATTTCTCAAATCCTGCGCAACCCTGGGGCAATGAGAACTCAAGAATAAAATTTTGTTTAGCAGAAGAGGAGATGGAGCTGCCACCACAAACTGCCACATAGCAAATCCCACCACCGACTCAACTCGTAAAGATGTTGTAAAGAATAATGAAGGAACAGATGTGGATGGCCTTGTGTTGGGAGTTCTAGCAAAAATCCATGCACTGGGAGAGATCACACTATCTTAAAAGGGAGAGCAGCTGTGATTGGAAGTCCAGCCTTACCTTCAACTGGAGAGACCTGGGATACCTCCTGGGACCCTACAACCACAATGCCTAGGGACCAGCTGCCTCAGCTGCAAACCCACGAACACTGAGACTCCAACATCCCCAGAAATGGGCACCTAAAAGTTTGTCCAGGGGGAGACAACTTGGTGGCCAAATTAAACACAGCTGGTGAGGCAATCCAGAGATCGCCTGGAGAGAGACAATGTAGGAGAGAGAGCTACATAACCAGGCACCCTGAGAGGAACAAACTAGGGGAAACAAAGGAACAGTCCCCATACGAAAAAAAAAAAAAAAGGAGGAATCATAGGAAAATGAAGAAAATGAAATGGAGGCAAGCAATGTGTCAGAGAAAGAGTTCAGAGCAATGGTCATAAGGACACAGAAAAAGATGTAAGACAAAATCAACAATATGTGTAAGAATCAAGAGAAAATGGTAAAGAAACAAGAAGAAATGAAGAATGGAATCACTGCAATAAAGAACACAGTAGAAAGCATTAACAGTAGACTTGAAGAAGTGGAGGACCACATCAGTGAGCTAGAAGACAAGATAGGAAAAAATACCCAAGCAGAGCAGCAATTGGAAAAAAAAACACACCTTAAAAAACAGGAGGAGAGCTTAAGGGAGCTTTGGGACAACACAAAACAAAACAACATCCACATAAATAGGAGTACCAGATGGAGAGGAAACTGAGCAAGGAATAGAAAATCTTTTTGAAGAAATAATGACAGAAAACTTTCCCAATATTGAGAAGAAAAAAGTCACACATATCCAAGAACCTCACAGAGTCCCAAACAAGGTGAACCCAAAAAGACCAACACCAAGACACATTATAATTAAATTGGCAAACACCAATGACAAAGTAAGAATCTTTTTAAAATTTTTTTTAAATTCTTTATTAGTTAAGGTATTACAAATGTGTCCTCATCCCCCGCATTAACCCCCGTTTTCCCCGCACACACAAACTCATGCTCTCATCCCCCTGTTGTCCATGTCCATTGGTTTGGGTTATATGCATGGATATAAGTCCTTTGGTTGATCTCTTCCCCTTGCCCCCTCCCTCCCCTACTTTCCCTCTAGGGATTAATAGTCTGATCGCTGTTTCTCTGTCTTTGGATCTGTCTATGTTGTTCCCTATATTCCACAAATGAGTGAAATCATGAGGTATTAAACTTTCTCTGACTGGCTTATTTCACTTAGCGTAATGCTCTCCAGTTCCATCCATGTTGTTGCAAAACGCAAGAGTTCCCTCTTCTTTACCACAGCGTAGTATTCCATTGTGTAGATGTACCACGGTTTTTTAATCCACTCATCTGTTGATGGGCACTTAGGCTGTTTCCAAATCTTAGCTATGGTGAATTGTGCTGCTATGAACATAGGGGTGCATATATCCTTTCTGATTGGTGTTTCTGGCTTCTTGGGATATATTCCTAGAAGTGGGATCACTGGGTCAAATGGGAGTTTCATTTTTGTTTTTTGAGGAAGCTCCATACTGTTCTCCACAGTGGCTGTACCAGTCTGCATTCCCACCAGCAGTGCAGAGGGTTACTTTTTCTCCGCATCCTCTCCAACACTTGTTGTTTGTTGATTTGTTGATAATAGCCATTCTGACAGGTGTGAGATGATACCACATTGTCGTTTTGATTTGCATCTCTCGTATAATTAGTGACTTCAAGCATGTTTTCATGTGTCTTTCAGCCTTCTGTATGTCCTCTTTCGAAAAGTGTCTATCTAGGTCCCTTTCCCATTTTTTGATTGGATTGTTTATCTTTCTATTGTTAAGTTTCATGAGTTCCCTGTAAATGTTGGAGATTAAACCCTTATCGGTGGTATCATTGGCAAATATGTTCTCCCATGCAGTGGGTCTTCTTGTTTTGTTGATGGTTTCCTTTGCCATGCAAAAGCTTTTTATTTTGATGTAATCCCATTTGTTTATTTTCTCTTTAGTTTCCATTGCCCTGGGAGCATTGTCAGAGAAGAAATTCCTTTGGCATATGTTTGCGGTTTCACTGCCTGTGGATTCCTCTAGTATTTTTATGGTTTCTCGTCTTATGTTTAAGTCTTTTATCCATTTTGAGTTTATTTTTGTGTATGGTGTGAGTTGGTGCTCTAGTTTCATCCTTTTGCATGTATCTGTCCAATTTTCCCAACACCATTTATTGAAGAGACTGTTTTGACTCCACTGTATGCTCTTGCCTCCTTTGTCGAATATTAATTGGGCATAGTGGTTTGGGTTAATTTCTGGGTTCTCTATTCTATTCCATTGATCTATATGTGTGTTCTTGTGCCAGTACGAAGCTGTTTTAAGAACAGTGGCTTTATAATACAGTTTGATATCTGGTATTGAGATCCCACCTACTTTGTTCTTCTTTCTCAGGATTGCTGCAGCTATTTAAGGTCTTTTTTTTATTCCAGGTGAATTTTTGGAACTTTCGTTCTAGATCTGTGAAATATGCCTTTTGTATTTTAATGAGAAGTGCGTTGAATCTATAGATTGCTTTGGGTAGTATGGACATTTTGATGATGTTGATTCAACCAATCCATGAACACGGTATGTTCTTCCATCTGTTTATGTCTTCCTCTATCTCTTTTTTCAGTGTCCTGTAGTTTTTTGCATAAAAGTCTTTTACCTCCTTAGTTAAGTTTATTCCTAGGTAGCTTAATTTTTTTTGATGTGATGGTAAATGGGATTGCTTTTTTAGTCTCACTTTCTCTAAGTTCACTATTGGTGTAAAGAAATGCCATAGATTTCTTGGTATGAATTTTGTATCCTGCTACATTGCCGAATTCATTTATTAAGTCTAATAATTTTTTGATGGAGTCTTTAGGGTTCTCTATGTACATCATGTCATCTGAAAAAAAGACAGTTTTACTTCTTCTTTTCCAATTTGGATGCCTTTTATTTCTTCTTCTTGTCTGATCGCAATGGCTAGTACTTCCAGTACTATGTTGAACAGGAGTGGTGAGAGGGGGCATCCCTGTCTTGTTCCTGTTCTTAGGGGAAATGGTTTTAGTTTTTGCCCATTGAGTATGATGTTGGCTGTGGGTTTGTCATATATGGCTTTTATTATGTTGAGGTATGATCCTTCAATTCCTATCTTGCTGATAGTTTTTATCAAGAAAGGGTGGCGGATTTTGTCAAATGCTTTTTCTGCATCAATTGATATGACTATGTGGTTTTTATCTCTCAATTTGTTTATGTGATGTATCACGTTTATTTATTTGTGGATATTGTACCATCCTTGCATCCCTGGGATGAATCCTACTTGGTCATGGTGTATGATCTTTCTGATGTACTGCTGGATCTGATTTGCTAGGATTTTGGGGGGGATTTTGGCATCTATATTCATGAGGGATATTGGCCTGTAATTCTCTTTCATTGTGTTGTCTTTATCTGGTTTTGGTATTAGGGTGATGCTGGCTTCATAGAAGGAGCAGGGAAGTGTTCCTTCCTCTTTAATTTTTTGGAATAGTCTGAGGAGGATAAGTTTTAGTTCTTCCTTGAATGTTTGGTAAAACTCCCCTGTGAAGCCATCTGGCCCCGGGCTTTTGTTTGCTGGAAGCTTTTTGATGACTGCTTCAATTTCTTCCACAGTTATTGGTCTATTGAGATTTTTAGATTCTTTATGATTAAGTTTTGGAAGGTTGTATTTTTCTAGGAATATGTCCATTTCCACCAGGTTGTCTAGTTTGTTGGAGTAGAGTTGTCCATAGTATTTTTTTAACAATCCTTTGTATTTCTGTGGGGTCTGTTCTTATTTCTCCTCTTTCATTTCTGATGTGTTTATTTGGGTCCTCTCTCTTTGTTTCTTGGTGAGCCTGGCTAGAGGTTCATCAATCTTGTTTATCCTTTCAAAGAACCAGCTCTTGGTTTTGTTGATCTTTTGTATTGTTCTTTTTGGTCTCTATGTCATTTATCTCTGCTCTGATCTTTATTATTTCCTTCCTTCTGCTTACACTGGGATTTTCTTGTTGCTCCCTTTCAAACTCTTTGAGTTGTACAATTAGGTAATTTATTCTCATTGTTTCTTGTTTCTTGCAGTAGAGCTATGAACTTCCTTCTCAAGACTGGATTGTTGTGTTTTCATTGTCGTTTGTTGCCATGAAGTTTTTATCTCTTCTTTGATCTCTTTGATAACCCAGTCATAGTTTAATAACATGCTATTTAGTCTCCATGTGTTTGATTTGTTTGGATTGTTTTTATTGTAGTTGATTTCCAGTTTTATGCCATTGTGATCTGAGAAGATGCTTGATATGATTTCAATTTTCTTGAATTTGAAGAGACTTTGTGACCCAATATATGGTCTATCTTTGAAAATGACCCATGTGTACTTGAGAAGTATGTATATTTTGTGGCTTTGGGGTGAAATGTTCTGAAGAGGTCAATCAATTCCATCTGATCTAGTGAGTCATTTAGGATTGATGTTTCTTTGCTGATTTTTTGTTTAGAGGATTTGTCCAATGGTGATAGTGGGATGTTAAAGTCCCCTACTATGATTGTATTGCTGTCAATCTCTCCCTTGATATCCTACAGAAGATTTCTTATGTATATATTGGGTGCGTATATGTTTACCAGAGTTATTTCTTCTTGTTGGATTGCTCCCTTTAGTATTATGAAGTGACCTTCCTTATCTCTTTTTATGTCCTTCACTTTGAGATCTAACTTGTCAGATATAAGTATTGCTACCCCAGCTTTTTTTTCATTTCCATTCGCCTGAAAAACCTTTTCCCATCCCTTCACCATCAGTCTGAGTGCGTCTTTTTTTCTGAGGTGGGTTTTCTGTAGACAGCAGTTATATGGGTCATGTTTTCTTATCCACCCAGTTACCCTATGTCTTTTGATTGGGGCATTTAATCCATTTACATTTAAAGTTATTATTGAGAGATACTTGTTAGTTGCCATTTTTATTCTTTACCCCTGTGTTCCTTCTTTGTTTTCTATTTTTCCTTTTTACAGCAGACCCTTTAGCATTTCTTGCATTGCTGGTTTGGTGGTAATAAACTCCTGAAGTTCTTTTTTGTCCTTGAAGCACCTGATTTCACCCTCAATTTTGATTGATAGCCTTGCTGGGTACAGTATTCTTGGATTCAGACCCTTCCTTTGCATGACTTTATATATTTCATTCCATTCCCTTCTTGCCTGATGTGTTTCTATTGAGAAATCAGATGCTAGTCTGATGGGGGCTCCTTCGTAGGTGACTTTCTGTCTCTCTCTGGCTGCTTTTAAGATTCTTGCTTTGTCATTGGTGTTTGTCAATTTAATTATAATGTGCCCTGGCATCGGTCTTTTGGGGTTCATTTTGTTTGGGACTCTGTGAGCTTCTTGGATTTGTGTGAGCTTTTTCTTCCCTATATCATGGAAGTTTTCTGTCATTTTTTTCAAGCAGGTTTTCTATTCCTTGCTCAGGTTCCTCTCCTTCTGGCACCCCTATTATGCAGATGTTGTTTCGTTTTGTGTTGTCCTAAAGTTCTCTTAGGCTCTCCTCCTGCTTTTAATTTTTTTCCCCCAGAAGCTGCTCTGCTTGGATATTTTTTCTTAGCTTGTCTTCTAGCTCACTGATGTGGTCCTCTGCTTCTTCTAGTCTACTGTTGATGCTCTCTATTGTGTTCTTTATAGCAGTGATGTCATTTTTCATTTCTTCTTGGTTTTTCTTCATTTCCTCTTGGTTCTTACACATTGGTGGATTTGTCTTCCATTCTTTTCATCCACCTTATGGCCATTTCTCTGAATTCTTTCTCTGATAGGTTGCTTGCCTCCGTTGCCTCCATTTTGTTAATTCCTTTTCTGGTGATGCCTGTTTTCTTTCATATGCGGGCTTTTCTTGGTCTCCCCATGATCTCTCTTCTCCAGGTGTTTGGTTATGTAGTTCTCTCTCTTTCCATAAGGAGCAGCAGGGCTCCACGTAGTCGCGCTGTCCTAGATCCAGTGTTTCCAGGTTAGCAGCCGATCTCTGGATGCCGGATCTTTGGCTGTATACACTTCCAATAACAGCCACTCATGATGGCACAGTTTCCACGGCTGAGCCGGCATTCTGGGAGAGATTCCAGCCGCAGTCTCCAACCGTCCCCTTTCTCTGGGAGTCCTCCGCCCTTCCCAGCTGCAAACTGTCTCTCAGCTGAATATCTTCTGCTTATTCGGGCTGTATGTTACCCACTTCAGCTGCTCACCCTATCAGCTCCAGGACAAGGCACGGTACACGTCCATCTATACCTCCGCCATTTTTTTGGAGCCAAAGTAAGAATCTTAAAGGCTGCCAGAGATAGACAGAATGTTACCAACAAGTGATCTCACATTAGATCATCAACTGAAACACATCAGGCCATAAGGGAGTCGAATGAAATATACAAAGTCATGCAAAGGAAGGGTCTGAATCCAAGGATACTGTACCCAACAAGGATATCAATCAAAGTTGAGGGTGAAATCAAGAGCTTCACAGACAAAAAAAGGACTAAGGGAGTTTATTACCACCAACCAGCAATGCAAGAAATGCTAAAGAGTCTGTTGTAAAAAAAATACATAGGAAGGGAAGAAGGAACACAGGCATAATGAATAAAACTTGAAACAAACAAGTACCAATCAATTATAACTTTAAATGTAAATGGATTAAATGCCCCAATAAAAAGACATAGGGTAGCTGAATGGATATGAAACATGACCCATATATCTGCTGTCTACAGGAAACCCACCTCAGAACAAGTGACTCACACAGACTGATGGTGGAGGGGTGGAAAAAGGTTTTTCAGGCGAATGGAAATGAAAAAAAAAGCTGGAGTAGCAATACTATATCGGACAAATTAGACCTCAAAGTGAAGGCCATAACAAGAAATAAGGACGGCCACTTCATAATACTAAAGGGAGCAATTCAACAAGAAGATATAACTCTGGTAAATATATATGTACCCAATACAGGAACACCTAAATACATAAAAAAAAACTTCTGTAGGATATCAAGGGAGAGATTGACAGCAATACAGTCATAGTAGGGGACTTTAATACCCAACTAAACCACTGAATAAATCCTCTAAACAAAAACCAGCCAAAAAGCATCAATCCTAAATGACTCACTAGATTGTATGGACTTAATTGACATCTTCAGAACATTTCACCCCAAAGCCAGAGAATATACATTATTATCAAATGCACAAGGGACATTTTCAAAGATAGACCACATATTGGGGCACAAGCAAAGTCTCTTCAAATTCAAGAAGACAGAAATCATATCAAGCATCTTCTCAAATCACAATGGCATAAAATTAGAAATCAACTACAATAAAAACAATGAAAAAAATAAAACACCTGGAGGCAAAATGGCATGCTATTATACAATGATTGGGTTACTGGAGCGATCAAAGAAGAAATAAAAAGAATCCTGGAAACAAAACACAGTGAAAACACAACAATCCGAAATCTATGGGACACAGTGAAAGCAGTCCTGAGAGGGAAGTTCATAGCTCTACAGGCCTACATAAAAAAAAAAATAATAATAATAATAATAATAATAATAATAATAATAATAATAAATGGTAATAAATTATCTAACCCTATAATTCAAAGAGTTAGAAAGAGAGCAAAAGCCCAGCATAAGCAGAGGGAAGGAAATAACAAAGATCAGAGCAGAAATAAACAACATAGAGACAAGAAAACACACACAACAATACAAAAGATCAACAAAACCAAGAGCTGGTTCTTTGAAAGGATAAACAAGATCGATGAACCTCTAGCCAGGTTCTTCAAGAAGCAAAGAGAGAGGACCCAAATAAACAAAATCGAAAATGAAAGAGGTGAAATAACACAGAAATACAAAGATTATGAAAAAATACTATGAACAACTCTATTCCAACAAAATGGACAACCTAAATGAAATGAACATATTCTTACAAAAATACAAGCTCCCAAAACTCAATCAGAAAGAATTAAAAAACCTGAATAGGCAGATAAACACTGAAAAATTTGAAGCAGTGATCAAACATCTTCCAGCACACAAAAGCCCTGGTCCAGACGGCTCTACAGGGGAGTTCTACCAAGCATTCAAAGAAGAACTAAAACTTATCCTCCTCAGACTTTTCCAAAAAACTCAAGAGGAGGGCACACTTCCAAGCTCTTTCTATGAAGCCAGCATCACCCTAATTCAAAAACAGATAAAGACATCACAATGAAATAGAACTACAGGCCAATATCCTTGATGAACATACATGCTAAAATGCTCAACAAAATTCTAGCAAATCGGATCCAGCTTTACATTAGAAAGATCATACACCATGACCAAGTGGGATTTATTTTGGGGATGTGAGGATGGTACAATATCTGAAAATCAATAAATGTGATACATCACATAAACAAATTGAGAGATAAAAATCACATAGTCATATCAATTTATGCACAGAAAGCATTTGACAAAATCCAACACACTTTCTTTATAAAAACCCTCAACAAAATGGGAATAGAGGGATCATACCTCAACATAATAAAAGCCTTAAATGACAAACCTACAGCAACATCATACTCAATGGGCAAAAACTAAAACCATTTCCCCTAAGAATGGGAACAAGACAGGGATGCCCACTTTCACCACTTCTGTTCAACATAGTACTGGAAATGGTAGCCATAGCAATCAGACAGAAGAAGAAATGAAAGGCATCCAAATTAGAAAAGAAGAAGTAAAACTGTCTTTATTCGCAGTGACATGATACTGTAGATAGAAAACCCAAAGACTACATAAAAAAAAACTACTAGACCCAATAATTGAATTTAGCAATGTAGCAGGATACAAAGTTAACACCCAGAAATCTATGGCCTTTTTATACACCAAATGAACTCAAAGAAATAGAAACTACAAAACAAAACAAAAACCATTTACCATAACACCAAAAAAAATTAAGATACCTAGGGGGAGAACCAAGATGGTGGCATAGGTAAACACCTGTACTAGCTGCCTCTCACAACCACATCAAAATTACAACTAAAAGACAGAACAACTATAATCCAGAACCATGTGAAAGCTGGCTGAATGGAAGTACTACAACCAGAGAGGTGAAGAAAGTGCATTGAGAGTGGTAGGAGGTGTGGAGGCGTGGAACGGGCTGGCACCCGGATGTGCTGCTTTTTTAATCAGGAGGGAGATACAAGCTCCCAATTGCTCTGACCTCTAGTTCTGGGTGAGACTCTGGGGGATCCAGACACATATAGGGAGAAACTGGACTGTCTGGCATTGAGGCAGGAAAGTGAGGGCAGCTTTTTTTCAGAGGGAGATGCTCACAGCGGTCATTGGTCCTGCGATGGAACCTCACTGGTGCAAGGCTGACTGGCAGCCATTGCTGTTTGCACCACCCTGGTGATTCCCTGAGACCCCATCCTACCCAATTTACAACCCCACCCAAGCTGTTTTCAGTGGCTTTTGCATATGAATGGTCTGTTCTTTCTCAGCCTAAAACCTGTCAAATAGGCAGCAGCTGGGTCAGGGAGCCCTAAAGCTATTAAAAGAAGGCCCAAGGCTGGCAGTAGCAGCCTGCCTTGCTTCACAGCTGGGCCTCGTATAGGCACTTCCAAACCCAATACAAAGAGGAGGAATCTTCAGATCTCTCTGTAGGTCCTGCTGGGCAATCCCAGGCAGTGGCTGACTTTACATCTTTTTGGAGATCCAAGAGCCAGTGTACCCAGTGGTCAGTGTGAGACCATACGAGATTACAACTCTTCACATCCATAAGTGACACACTCAAGGGGCAGACTCAGTGAGCACCGAAGCCCCACTGAAGCAAGTCCTGCCCCATGAGGGTGTCTCCTGCACAGCAGCTCTTCCATTGTAGACACAGCTGGTCCTCACAGCCAATTGGTCTGGAGGTCAACTCCTCCCAGTGATACCAACAGTATTCAAAACATACTACAACAAGACTGTGCACACAGCCCACAAAGGGGTGCACCAAGAGTGTCCACCTCAGGTAACTGGGGAGGCCAACCCACAGGCCCTATAGGACACCTACCACTCAAGGTCACTATATCAACTAAAGGAGACTTAGCAGCTACCCATTACATAGAAACAAACAGGGAAGCAGCCAAAATGCAGAGACAAAAAAAACATCTCACAAATGAAAGAAATGGAAGAAAGTGAAAAACTGGATATAGAGTTGAAAACCACAGTTATAAGATTACTCAAGAATCTTCTAGAAACCTCTGAGGAACATAGTGAGACCTTCAACGATCTTAGTGAGTATGCCAAAAAAAAAAAAAAAAAAAAGGAAAAGGACCAGTCAGAAATTAAGTATACACTGACTGAAATAAAGAGCAATATACAGAGATTCAACAGTAGACTAGAGGATCCAAGAATCAAGTCAAAGATTTGAAGTATGAGAAAGCAAAAAACACTCAATCAGAAGAGTAAAAAGAATAAAGAATCCAAAAATATGAAGATAGTGTAAGGAGCCTCTGGGACAACTTCAAGCATACTAACATCTGAATTATGGGGGTGCCAGAAGAAGAGAGAGAGAGCAATATATTGAAAACCTATTTGAAGAAATAATGACAGAAAACTTCCCCTACCCAGTGAAAGAAATAGACTTACAAGTACAGAAAGTGCAGAGAGCCCCAAACAAGAGGAATCCAAAGAAGACCACACCAAGACATATCATAATTAAAATGCCAAGGGCAAAAGACAAAGAGAGAATCTTAAAAGCAGCAAGAGAAAAACAGTTAGTTACCTACAAGGGAGTACCCGTATGTCTGTCAGCTGATTTCTCAACAGAAACTATGCATGCCAGAAGGGAGTGGAAAGAAATATTCAAAGTGATGAATAGCAAGAATCTACAACCAAGATTACTCTACCCAGCAAAGTTATCATTTAGAATTAAAGTTCAGATAAAGAGCTTCACAGACAAGAAAAAGCTAAAGGATCACCACCAAACCAGTATTATATGAAATGCTGAAGGGTATTCTTTAAGAAGAGGAAGAGGAAGAAAAAGGTAATGATAAAATATTATGAACAACAAAGTGACAACAAATACATATCTATCAACAAGTGAACCTAAAAATCAAATGAATGAAAAATCTGATGAACAGAATAAAGGGTGAATGTAATAGAATCAGGGGCATGGAAAGGGAGCGGATTGACAATTCTCAGGAGAAGAGGGTGTTGGGGGGTGTGGGAACAGATTGGACAAAGATATTACACCTATGGATGAGGACAATGGGAGGGGTGAGGCCCTGGAGTGGAGAGGGAACCGGGTGGAGGGGAGCTATGGGGGAAAAAAAGAGAAACATCTGTAATAATCTTAACAACAAAGATAAAAAATTAAGATACACAGGAATAAACTTAACTAAGGTGGTAAAAGACATGTACTCAGGAAACTACAGGACATTGAAAAAAGAGATAGTGGAAGACATAAACAAATGGAAGAACATACCATGTTCATGGATTGATAGAACCAACATCATTAAAATGTCCATACTACCCAAAGCAATCTACAGATTCAGTGCAATTCCCATTAAAATACCAATGGCATATTTCACAGATCTAGAACAAACTCTTCAAAAATTCATCTGGAATAAAAAAAGATCCTGAATGGCCACAGCAATCCTGAGAAAGAAGAACAAAGTTGGAGGGATAACAATACCAGATATCAAGCTATATTACCAAGCCATGACTCTCAAAACTGCCTGGTCCTGGTACAAGAACAGACATATAGACCAAGAGAATAGAACAGAGAACCCAGAAATCGACCCAAGCCATTATGCTCAATTAATATTTGACAAAGGAGGCAAGAGCATACAATGGAGTTAAGACAGTCTCTTCAATAAACGGTGTTGGGAAATTTTGACAGATACATGCAAAAAAATGAAACTAGACCACCAACTTACACCATACACTAAAACAAACAAAATGGCTAAAGCACTTAAATGTAAGACAGGAAACCATAAAAATCCTACAAGACTCCATAGGCAGCAAAATATCAGACATATGTCATAGCAATATCTTTACCGACACAGCTTCTAGGGCAATGGAGACTAAGGAGAATATAAACAAATGGGAATACATCAAAATAAAAAGCTCTGCACAGTAAAAGAAACCATCAACAAAACAATAAGAAAGCCCACTGCATGGGAGAACATATTTGCCAATGATATTTCCGATAAGGGTTTAATCTCCAAAATTCACAGAGAACTCATACAACTTAACAAAAGGAAGATAAACCATCCAATCAAAAAATCGGCAAAGGACCTAAGTAGACACTTTTCAAAAGAAGACATACAGAAGGCCGAAAGACATATGAAAACATGCTCAAAGTCACTAATTATCCGAGAGATGCAAATCAAAACAATGAGGTACCATCTCACACCTGTCAGAATGATTATCAACAAATCAACAAACAACAAGTGCTGGAGAGGATGTGGTGAAAAAGGAACCCTGGTGCACTGCTGTTGGGAATGCCAACTGGTGCCAATGTGGAAGGCACTATGGAGATTCCTCAAAAAGTTAAAAATGGAACTCCCATTTGACCCCTTAATCCCACTTCTAGGACTATATCCCAAGAAACCAGAAACACCAGTCAGAAAGTATATATGCATCCCTATGTTCATAGCAGCACAATTTACCATAGCTAAGATTTGGAAACAGCCTAAGTGCCCATCAACAGATGAGTGGATTAAAATACTGTGGTATATCTGCACAATGGAATACTATGCTGCTGTAAAAAAGAAGGAACTTTTACCATTTGCAAGATGAATGGAACTGGAGAGCACTATGCTAAGCAAAATAAGCCAGTCGGAGAAAGATAAATATCACGTGATCGCACTCATATGTGGGATATAATGATCAACATAATTTGATGAACAAAAATAGACCCAGAGACAAATGGCAGGGGCAGTGGGGGGGTGGTTAGAGAGCAACCAAAGGACTTGTATGCATGACATTAGCATAACAAATGGACATAGACACTGGGGCAGTGATGGACATAGACACTGGGGCAGTGGGGGCTTGCCTGGGGTGGAAATGGTTGTGGGGGGTCAATTGGGGAAAAAGGAGACATATGTAAAACTTTAGACAATAATAAAAAAAATCCATACATTTGAAAACAAGACAATTGAGACTATTTAAACATTGTAGGGAAATAATTGATTGTTAAATTATTGAATTATGACAGATTGGAGACTGAGCAGAATATGCAGCCGAGTCGCACTACACCAGCAGTTCTTAAATCTGGACATGATAAAAACTTGTGAAGATGTAGGGACACAGGTGCCACCCCTGAGCGATTTTGATTTGATAGATGTGTGTGTGCGTGTGTGTGTTTTAATAAGCATTACAGTTGGTTCTGTAGTGGTCCGTGGTCCATGCTTTGAAAAACATTCTCCTAGAAATATAAGAAATGTATTGAATACATTCAATCAGGAGATTGTAAAAAAAGAACACGCACGATATTCGGTTTTTTGAAGCATACCAGGGAGGGGGACTGTGTAGATGAGCCTTCCCGGGTGCAGAGTGTCCTCAAATGTCTACTTTGCAGTTGAGATCCCTGGACACTGGAGTGATATGAAGCAGCAGCGTGTCTGTCTGGTTGAGCTACAGCCTGGACAACCAGAATACAGCAAAGTGGCAGATGCCTTCAATCAGACCTGCTCACAATTCAAGATAGAGAAGGTAAGCATTCTGATGACATGGAGTTTCTTAATGGTGAACATAAGAGGTATCGTGTTCCTGGATAAATACATTTATATTCACTTCCTAACATAATTTTACCCTAGAATTAGAATACTTCATGGTAATTAGATTTTAGATTCTAGATTTTCCGCATCTCCCCATAATTCCTGAGACATTAAGACTGAGATTTTTGAGTCAGTTATTACAAGATAACAGATTGCAATATGATATTAGAATACTGAAGACATTTATTTCTTTTGTGAAGCAAGCTAATAAAAATTCAAAGTATGGCTTCAAATTTGGAGTTGATAAGAAGCAAACCACCACAGAGAGACCGGCGAAGGCTCCTCAGGTTTGGCTTATGTGCGTTTGCCTCACTGTTCACAGGCCAACAGTGCTTGCTTCCTTACTATACCCACTAGTCCTTTCACTGTTCATCTCATTTACTAGTATTTTGGCATCTCCTACTCTTAAAAATTAATTTTGCTATTTGAAACTTGTGTTCTTTCTTGACTTCTATGGCAATAATATTTTGATGTTTTCTTCTTCATTAATTGATTCTCCTTTCATTATCACTGGTATCTGTTTCTCTTCCAAAGCTCTCATCCTAGCTTTACCCACAGGATTTATACTTTGGTCTTCTGTCTCTGCACTTCACCAGGGAATGTTTTTACCTTTCATGGATGCAGCTATTATTTTAATGTTAATAGCTCTCAAATCAACATATCATCAATCTGGATCTTTGACTCTAGCTCTAGAACATATTTCCAGTGGACTAAAAATATCTCCACTTGATTATCTACCTGCTAAATCAATTTCCTAAAACCTAACTTATCATCTCTAAGTAATTATCTTCTCCTTCCTTCTCTTTTCTGACCTTGCTTCCACCCTGAGTAAAGCTAGAGATTTTTGAGTTCCTTCTCTTCATCCATAATAATGAGTGTGCCAATAAGGTGTACATTTTTTTCTTTGCAAATTTTCTTTTACTTTCTATTTGCACGGCCACAACTGCTCTTTAGAACTGGGGCCACGCCCCAAACACCAATGTGAGGGGATGCTCTGATGAACTCCAGCTGCTTCTCCCAAGAGAGTGAACCTGGGGCAAGTGCATTTATATGTTAAGTGACTGGAAAGCACCAAAGTCTTAGCATCGCTCCAGACTTCAGAGGCCTAGTTCTCAGCCTGGCCTTCCTGTGCTGTGCAGCCAGACTACATTGCTATTTACTGCCCTGGCCTGGAATCCTGATTTCCTCCATTATGTTGTCACCCTTCTGTTGCCAACTGAAGGGTGCCAGTGCCTTTTGGCCCCATTTGTGGTATTCTCCCCCATTCTGTTTACTCATGTAGTTAAGCACATAATAATTCAAAAAAGATTTGAAATGTCCTAAGAGATATATACCAGAGAGAAACCAGGATAGTGGCAAAGGAAAACACTGGTACTTGCATCCTCCTACAACCACATCAAAATTACAACTAAAATACAGAACAACCATCATTCAGAACCACCTGAAATCTGCTGAATGGAAGTCCTATATCTAGAGAATTAAAGAAGAAAGCACATTGAGACTGGTGGAGGGGGGAGGTGCAGAATGGGCTGATCTGACCCCATATGTGGCATGTTTTTAATCGGGGGGGAGGGATATCTTGGTTGAGGAGGACTCCCATGAGGAGCAAGAGGTCCCAGCCCAATATCAGGCCCCAAGCCCAGGGTTCCAGTGCTGGGAAGAGAACTTCTCGTGACTTCCTTCCAGATGTAAAAGCCAGCAGGGATTGTGTCTGAGTGACATGGAGGCTGCTAGAATCACAGGCAGTTCCTTTTAAAGGGCTCATGCATGGGCTTAGTGAAACTCATTCCCTCTGAGCTCCAGAGCTGGGGCAGCAGCATGATAGGATCCAGGATCATAGGGGATGTAAATTATCTGAGAGAAGGGCAAGCATCTTCTCCCTCCTTCTTTTGGTTATTGTTGGCATCTCTAACCCTTTTCCTTTTCAACTTCCTATAGTTGTGTATTTAAGATAATAGCATCCACTTAAGTTTTGGTTTTTATTCATCCACTTGGATGAATTATCATTACCTTTTTAAAAAATATGTTTTTAATGATTTCAGAGAGAAGGGAGAGGGAGAGAGGAATAGAAACATTAATGATGAGAGAGAATCATTGAATGGCTGCCTCCTG
This sequence comes from Myotis daubentonii, assembly GCF_963259705.1. Lineage (NCBI taxonomy): Eukaryota > Metazoa > Chordata > Mammalia > Chiroptera > Vespertilionidae > Myotis > Myotis daubentonii. The sequence continues at coordinate 58,375,960 of NC_081842.1, read as the reverse complement.
CACGTTCTCTACTGGAGACAGAGCTGGCAACCCAGACTTGTGCCCTTACCCAAGTCAAAACTCAACCTCCTGGTTCATGGTTGGATGCTCAACCACCGAGCCACAGTGACTTGGCCATCTTTATCTTTTAATTGAAATGCTTAGTGTGTTTAATATATTTATTGATATGTATGGGTTTAAATATGCCATATTAATCTTTTTTCCTATATTTAATGTATTTACGGATATGTTTGGGTTTAAATATGCCATATTAATTTTTTTTCCTATGTATCACTTCTGCTCCTTTTCTCTCTTTTCCTACCTTATTTTACATTAAGTATTTTTATCATTCCATTTTTATGCCCTATTAGGATGTTCATTATACATCCTATTATAATCCTTTCATTGGTTACTTAGAGATTATTAAACTCTAGTATAGTTATCATTTCCCAAACAATGCAATGAACTTTGAACACTTTAAACCCATTTATCCCTCCTGCCTCTTATACTACTTTTACCTGTGTTTTAATTCTATGTATATTTGAAACCCTATAAAACATTTTAATTTTTTAATACAGTCATTGTATATTTACCCTTTTAGCCCACTGACCTTCCATTCTTCTTGCATTTTCATGCCTACACCTTGGGATCATTCTCATTCTGGTTTCACTTTTCTTTTGGGTGTAGATCTGGTTGTGATGTTTCTGGTAGTCTAAGTTTTTGTCTGAAAATGTCTTCATTTCATTTTCATTCTTTGAAGGATATTTTTGCTGGGTGTAGAATTCTGGGTGACAGTTATTTTCTTTAAGCACTTTTAAGGCATTATTCTAATGTCTTCTGACTTTTCTTCTCACTCTGCACTGCCCTTCTATCTTGGAGCTTGGCCCATCAAATCCTTGTTGCCTTCAAAAAGCTATCCTCCACCACCTCCCCCTCAAGCCCTTCTAATAGTTGCTGGCAAGAGGATTGGTCTGACTGAAACCAGTTTGGCTCAGTGAATAGAGCGTCGGCCTGCGGACTGAAAGGTCCTGGGTTTGATTCCTGTCAAGGGCATGTACCTAGGTTGCGGGCACATCCCCAGTAGGAGATGTGCAGGAGGCAGCTGATTGATGTTTCTCTCTCATCGATGTTTCTGACTCTCTATCTCTCTCCTTTCCTCTCTGTAAAAAAATCAATAAAAAATATATAAAAAATAAAAAAATTTTTAAAAAAGAGGATTGGTCAGATACAAATAGTTTAGTACAGCCAGAAGCCTACTGCTAACATAAACCAACTAAGTAAAGTTTTAAGATTTACTTGCAGTGTGTTTTTTTTAATCTTATAATTTACCCCATTAAAAATATAGACTAAGATTACTGTTTTTAAAACTTTTTGAAGTAATTCTTTTCTTTGTGTGGTTACTAAATTTTATAAGGGTGGGTGCTAGCTTCAGCAGCATATATACTAAAAAAATGTGAGGAAGAAGAATGAACAGACTAAGAAGTAAGAATTATTTCAAAACTCTTTAGGATGAAATTTTTAAGGCTTTAGGAAGATGAGTAAAATAAATAAAATTTAAGGTAAGTAGAAATGGAATAGAAGTAGGCAGTTTAAAGATTAGAAACTTAATTTTAGTTAAAAAGAAAAATAAATTTTAAAATCACAAATCAGATTAACAAAATGCATGATAATGCAGAGACTTTGAGCTAGAGGTCAAACTGTATCTTAATGAAAAATAGGAATCCCAAAACTGAAAAAGCAAACAAACCAGATGATGGCAGGTAACAGTATTAGAACTGAGAGTCCTTTAGAATGGAAGAAGATTCTGAGAACTTTATGGAACTACCACTACCTATTGATTAGGGAAGTTCTGAGGCTGATCTGCAATCCAGGATCCAAGGAGTTTTCACCACAGCCCTGGAACCATTGCCCATAGAGGATGGCCACTTTGCAATGCAGATTGGTGTAGCCACTATAAAAATGGTGTGGAGGTTCCTCAAAAAATTAAATATGGAATTGCCTTATGACCCAGTAATCCCACTTCTGGGAATATACCTAAAGAAACTAGAAACACTACTTCAAAAGAATATATATGCACCCCTATGTTCATTGCAGCAGTATTTACAATAGCGAAGATTTGGAAGCAGCCCAAGTGCTCATCAGTAGACTAGTGGGTAAGAAAGTGGTAGTACATTTACACATTGGAATACTACTTTGGGCTGTAAAAAAGAAGGAAATCTTACCTTTTATGCCAGCAAGAATGCAACTAGGAGGGATTATGCTAAGTGAAATAAGTCAGAGAAAGACAAATGCCATATGATTTCACTTAAATGTGGAATCTAATCCTATCTAATAAGGAGGAAATATGCTAATTGACCCTCACACCATTGCAAAGATGGTGGTGCCCACAGCCAATAAGGAGGAAATATGCTAATTGACTGCCCCACCCTCAAAATGGCGGCACTCACAGCCAATAAGAAGGAAATATACTAATTGATTTCCATGCCCTCAAAGATGGCAGTGCCCACAGCCAATAAGGAGGGAATATGCTAATTGACTGCCCCACCCTCAAAGAGGGTGGCGCCCACAGCCACAAGATGGCAGCACATAGTCCCCTCAGCCCTGCTGGGGCACATGCCTCCAGAGTCCCCCAGTCCCCTCAGCCCCTCAGCTGCCCAGGGCTGGCTCGAGACATATGCAAGGTTCAGATGGTGGCTGCATAGCCACCCTGGGCCACCTGAGGCTCAGGTAACCAGGGCCAGCTGAGACTTGCGCTGCCAGCAGTGGCAGCAGCAGAGGTGTGATGGGGTGTCACCTTCCCCTGATCGCAGGGTCACCTCCCACCCCTGAGGGCTCCCAGACTGTGAGAGGGGGCAGGCTGGGCTGAGGGACCCTCCAGTGCATGAATTTTCATATACCCGGCTTCTAGTGAATACAATAAACAAACAAAATAGAAACAGACTTATAGATACAGAGGACAGACTGATAGCTATTAGAGGGGAGGGCACTAGGGGACCTGGTGACAAAGGTGAAGAGATTAAGAAGTACAAATTGCTAGTTGCAGAATAGCCACAGAGGTGTAGATTACAGGGTAGGGAATATAGTCCATAATATCGAGATAAATGGGTATAGGACTAGGTGGGTACTTGACGCAGCGGGGGGACCACTCTATAAAGTGCATAATTCTTTAACTACTTTGTTGTACACCTGAAACTTGTAGAGAATGATATTGAATGTAAACTGTAATTGAAAAATAAATTAGAAAAGAAAAAGCAAGGCCACTTTGGTCTACAGCCAGGTTCCCTGCCACCAGGATTCATGCCCCACTCTTCCAATTAGATGAGAGATTAATTTTCATGAACTAATTTCCTTCTTGCATAGACACTCTAGTGCTTCTCCCATGGTTAGACCTTGGCTAGGTAAACCAGTATCTTAAAAGGACTTGGATGGGAGAGGCAAAGAGGCTTACCCAGAATACCTGCAATAAGAGCAGTAATTACAGTGAAAGTAAGAAGGAGAAGTTGAGCTGCCTTGGTTGTCCAAAATCCTAAATATTGCTTGCAGCATGTGGTGCATAAAAGATGTTAAAAATTGCCCTAGCCGGTTTGGCTCAGTGGATAGAGCGTCAGCCTGCGGACTCAAGGGTCCTGGGTTTGATTCCAGTCAAGGGCATGTACCTCAGTTGGGGGCACATCCCCAGTAGTGGGTGTGCAGGAGGCAGCTGATCAATGTTTCTCTCTCATCGATGTTTATGACTATCTCTCACCCGTCCTCTCTGTAAAAAATCAATAAAAAATATTTTAAAAAAACGATGTTAAAAATTAAAGCAACTTTCCCCCCAAGGCTTGATTTGTGAAGCACTGGATGTAAAAAGGTTTGATTCCGGTGAGGGCACATGCCCAGGTTGCAGGCTCAGTCCCCAGTAGGGGGTGTACAGGAGGCAGCCAATCAATGATTCCCATTCATCATTGATTCTCGCTCTTCCTTTCCCTTCCTTTCTGAAATCAATAAAAATATTTAAGTAAAAATAGTGATCATGTTTCATTTGCTGTATCTGCTACAGGCCCTTGGCACTGACAGAATGTTTTTCCTTATTGATTTGCAGATTGAGAGAATCCAGAATCGAAGTCTCTGGCAGTTCTACCAGACAAAGAAAAAAACCATGGATGAAAAGAATGGCCATATGCAGAATGAGCAGCTGCTCTTCCATGGGACAGATGCTGACTCCTTGCCACATGTCAATCAACATGGCTTTAACCGCAGTTATGCAGGAAAGAATGGTAAGGAAGTAAGTCCCGTGGCTGCTCCAAAGGAGGTGTCAGCCAATAGAAGCCAAGCTGGCTCAGGGGTCCTGCGGATTGCATTATGTTCCCTCATGGTTCATGGCCAGGATACAGCCAAAGTTTCAGGTCAGACTCACTATGTTTCCTCCCAAAGGGACTGACTGGCCCTTTGAGGTGGAGGAATGATTTTTAAAAATCAAAAACACACACACACACATTATTTTTAAGGAGGCTTTAGAAAGAACTGAACATTATATTAACATTATTGGACATTGAGTCAATACATCAAATTGTAGACAAATTGAAATTCTTAAAAATGTCATTTTTCTTTTCACAGCTGTGGCATACGGAAAGGGAACCTACTTTGCTGTCCATGCCAATTATTCTGCCAATGATACTTACTCCAGACCAGATGCAAATGGGAAAAAGCATATGTATTATGTGCGTGTGCTCACTGGATTGTACGCACGTGGACATTTTTCATTACTTGAACCTCCTCCAAAGAATCCTCAAAATCCTCTTGACCTGTATGATACTGTCACAGATAGAGTGAGCACTCCAACTTTATTTGTGGTATTTTATGACTACCAGGCTTACCCAGAGTACCTCATTACTTTTAAAAAATAACATTTTGGTATCCTTCACAGAAGACATTATTTATCTACACAAGTGATTTTCAACCTTTTTCATCTCCTGGCACACATAAACTAATTACTAAAAATCTACAACACACCAAAAAATATATTTTTTGCCGATCTGACAAAGAAACAAAACAAAAACGGTATAATTTTTATTCATTCACACCAAATAGCTATAGTGTTGGCTGTTGTCATTAAAAATATATTTTTTTATTGATTTCAGAGAGGGATGCGGGGGGCGGGGGGCGGGAGAGAGAGAGAGAGAGAGAGAGAGAGAGAGAGAAACATTAATGATGAGAATCATTGATCAGCCTACCTCCTGCACACCCCACACTGGGGACTGAACCTGCAACCTGGGCAATGTGCTTTGGCCAGGAATCAAACCGTGACCTCCTGGTTCATATGTCAATGCTCAACCACTGAGTCACACCAGCTGGGCCTAATGTCTTAACTATTTCCAGCTCTGCATGTCAAAGACTATTACCTCTGAGTCAAATGCTTTGTCCCAGAACAACTTTCAAATGTTTCTGATCTACACTAAGAAATACATTTTATATTAGGCTCAGTACACACGCAGATATACCTGAAAAGTTTTATAAAATATATGTACCCTGAAAAAAATACTTTTCCTGCAAAGTTTCACAGAATACTTACATTTACTATTGAATTCACTAAAATTGCCTATTATGTCCCATTATAAAAAAAAAAACCGCTGGTCTCACCCACTAGATTGATTTTATGACTCACTAATGGGTCACAGCTTGCAACTTGAAAAACAATGGTCAAAGGAGTAACAAACATAAAAAATAAAATTTTTTTAAGACAAAGATATGTGTATTTCTGCAATAGGGATATACCTATTAAGGTTCATGGACATCATACCCTTGGCTACAACATCCTCTGCCCCGATGTATTTGATGGAGTATTGCCACAAGACATCCTTTTAAAAATAACCTGCTCAGGTATTTAACGAACACCTGCCATATTCTGGTCACTGATCTGGCTCTGTGAATACAGCAATAATCAAAGTCCAAACCCTCATGCAGTGAGATTCTGGTTGGGGAAGATAAACAACAATCAAATCAATAGGTAAATATATAGTGATCAGATAGATGGTGGTAAGTGCTGCAGAAGGGTTTTTCCAGATCCTTCTACCCTAGTCATGTTCATACAACACCTCCCTCCCTCGCTGTTTCCTGGAAAGCAGTTTTTAAATTTTATTTTTTATTTACTGGTACCTTCAGCCTAAAGACTGAGAAGGATGGGGCCAGTAGTGAGCTCAACGAAAAGGTGACTTTATCTTTTGTTATGTATTTGTTTCAAAAGTGGTTACCCAGAGATAAATATGCTTTTCTAATTTCTAAATTCTTAGAGAGTAATGGTAATAATTACCTCAGGATCTTGCAAATGTAATGAGTGGGATCAATTTCACCAAACCAAGCTTTTAGTCAGTTTCAGGCATCAGTAGCAACCAGGCCTTTTTCTTCCCAGGGCTGATGTTCCTACATGTTCCAGTTCCTTCCATATTGGACCACTACCTACTTTTGTCTTGATTGGTATCCTGCCCTGATGACAGGGATTAACAGCAAGAATTCTGCAGGTGTTAGAAGTGTGATCACTTCAGGTCAAGGCTAGAATCTACCCAGTGGATGCATTACACCAGGGGTTGGCAATTTTTGTTTTCTGTAAGGGGCTAGTGAAGATTTTCAGCTTTGTGGGCCATAATGCCTCTGTCACTACTCAACTTTGACGCCACAACCCTAACGATCTCAGACAACATATAAACAAATCGCATGGCTGTGGTCCAATAAAACTTTATTACAAAAACAGGCAGCAGGCTGACCCCTTCTTAAGGCTGATGGAGATATTTCCTGTTGAGAACACTTGGGGCTTACATTTGAAATAGGCTGAGGAGATGGGAAGGGAGAGGAAAGAAAAAGGCTCAGAAAGAAGGCCTCACAAATAACAAAGAGCCAGTTTGGGCAAAGAGCAATGTACATGCAAGAAGGTGGCAAGCGGCTGAAATTTAACTAGGCAAAAACAAGTACATATACAAGCCTGTGCAAACTGCTTTTCATTGTTTCATCTTTTATTTAAAAATCACACTATTTTAAAAATGTTTGAAATATTTAAAAAGTCATTTTCTATTACAATCACAAACTTCTTCCTTGTATCAAAAGTTGTGCCACTATCTTGGTTACTTGTGGATTCACCAAGCAGTCAAGTAAGTCATCTGTAGAAATGAATGTTTGGGAAGGGACCATACTACTATTTGAAGCAATCTGTTCCACAATTATATTCTCACGTCCACTCATCATTCGTTGCTTCTTGATACAGTGCAATTTGTCAAAGTGCTCTCCAGCTTTGCCAACAAAGTCTTTACCATCATTTTTAAACATGCCTCCTGTTTCTGAGGGTGGATCTTCTGAACTCGGTAGTACGAGAGCCAGATCAGGGCCAAAGGGACATGCTGCCTGCTCTCCTACTGTTCCCAAGGTTAAGTTCTGGCTGCCTGTTTGTTCTACCTCCAAGAGGTTGTGCATGTTGAATTCTTCCTTTTTCATGTGCTCTCCGTTTGTTCTGAGTGTTTGGATTTCTCCTGTCTCAGATGTTCTGTAATGATCAAAAAAGGCAGAAACAGCTCTATTTAAGTAGCGACAATTGACTTCATGGGACGTTTCCTCAACCTAAGGAAAAAGAGAAATCTTTTAAGTGGTTACATAAATTGGAAAATAAATCTAGTCAGGGTTGATTTATTACAGAATACCAACTGCCATGATGGAAACCAGGAGCGGCCTACCTCCGTTGGGTTTAACCAAGCCCTGGTACTGTGTGGGTCCTCCGCAGTTTTCAGGGCGCACACAAGCATGCGGGTAATTGCCTCTTCTACCCGAGCCTGGTGGTCCTCTTCCTAAGTTGAGATAAAAACATCATTTTTTCATTTGTCTCTCTGTCTCATGGCGTACAACAGAGACTAGAGTCCCTAATTGTGTGTTCTGTTCTCATCAACATAAGCTTTGTTACACAAGGAATGGCAGACCACAGTGTTTTATGTGTTCACTATCATCTGACATCTAGAAGAGCTGTGGAATAGTTCACTAACCAAACTTAAGTATATATCCTGTCTATAAGGCATAGGCCTTGAGTAAGAACCGCCCTCTGATGTTTTTCCAAACTTTTCCATTCTCTGACATGTCTCAAGGAAAAAAAGAAAAAGTGTTACATATGGAGGAATAATCCCTATAGAGGTTGATATGCTAATTGTTTGAGGAATGGGAGAAAATTTCATATAAACTTGCTTAGCCACACGAATGTAAATATGTAAAGACACAATAAATATAAACTATAGCATTAATGAGAAATTGTATTAAGATTAACAACTTCCGTTCCTCAAACTCATAAAAGAAAAAAACCAGATGCCTGTAACATTTAGTATAATTGATATGAGATTAATATCTGGAATACATAAAGAATCTGCACATTTCAAAAAGAAAATGACCCAATTTTTTTAAATGGTCAAAAGACATGAAGATAAGCATTTCAATTAAATAACAATTATATGACTAATGAACATAAAAATATGCTTAACCTCATTAAAAATAGGGGGAATATAAATTATGAAACTAGTAAAAGAGGGTTTGATTATTTCAAGTGGTGGAAAAATGTGCACAGACAGAAATCTTACACACTGGTGATGGAAGTGCAAACTGATAGAACCACTTGGAAAACATCTTGGCATTATCAGTAAACTTGAGTATTATGTACCCTACAGACCACCAATTCCACTTTGAGAATCACACATATTCTCTAGAGAAACTTGTACTTTTGTACAAGAATATTCTATTTATAGAAGTAAAAAATTGTAAACAACCCAATTATCCATCAATAGAACAATGAGTCAATACAGTGTGGTATATTAACACAAGAAAACGTACCACAGTGAAATGAATGAACAGCTCCATGTGACAACACAGATGAATCTTAGAAACATAATACTAAATTTTAAAAAGCAAATCCCCACAATGAGACACCACTTTACACTAGGACAGATATAATAAAAAAGATAGGTAAAATTGTGGAGGATCCAGAATCTTCTTACACTGCTGGTGGGACTGTAAAGGGTGCCGCTGCTTTGGAAAATAGCCTGACAGTTCCTCAGAAGGTTAAACATAGAGTTGCTGTATGTGATGGTTATTTTTATAAGTGAACTTGATTCGGCTATGGTGCCAGTTGTTTGGTCAAGCACTGGCAGAGATGTTGCTGTGAAGATATTTTCTAGATGTGATTGATATTTATAATCAGTTGAATTTAAATAATGAAGATTGTCCTCAACAATGTGGGTGGACCTCATCCAATCAGTTGAAGGCCTTAACAGCAAAAACTGAAGTCATAATCACAAATGAAAAGAATTCTGTCATGATGGCTACTGAAAATAGTACTCTGTACCCAGTTAGTAGGATATAGTCTAACGATAAAAAGGATGCAAAAAAAAATATCAAATTTTACTGACAAGTTTTATAGTTTCTGAAAAGAAAGTCACATATGAGTACTAGAATTTGGAATTGTAAATTCGACATCTGAAAAAACATTGGTGGATAAAACAAAGAAGTAAATATGTTACTGTTATTATGGACCCAGAAATTCAGTGTAAGAGAAGACTAAAGAAATAAATAAGAAAAATCCCTATAATGTTAACTTTGATTTAGAAGTATAGGTATATTTCTATCTATCAATCTATCAATCACCTACCTATCTATATCACATTCTAGCTTCACCACTTAGAGAGTCTGGAAACAGTGACACCAGTAGCAATGAGCAACCATAGAGCCCAAATCTGGATTTCTAAATACCACTCCCACTAAAAGGAACCTTGGCCACATGGAGAAATTATTGACTTCCAAGTTTGGGGCAGCCCAAGTACAAGGCAACCCTGGGGTATCTACTATGTACCAGAAAGCAAGGATAATCTCAAAGATTAATGGTGACATACCAAAAGGGCACAAGCCAGCCTGAAGGAGTTTCACTAAAAGCATAAATGAGACTCAAATTCAAAATTATCTTGGGAAGCTGCAATGCTCAACCAAATAGACATGATGAAAACTAAGAGAGGTGACTAAGGAACGGGACTCAAATTTAAAGAACCAGCTTTGCAGACTCAGGATGGAGGACAATCTGATGTGGCACTGACCACGTGAGAAGCACGGATACCGTAGGGCTGGGCGTGAGCCGCAAGTGAGACAAGATGACTGAAAAAGTTAATGTAGCATTATGAGCAGCACTGAAGAAATTTAGGGTCAAAAGTCACATGAGGCAGAAACCTTATGCTCCAC